>NC_089850.1:2677500-3277500 GCF_036373705.1 Amia ocellicauda
ATTTAAAACAAGGGAAGTAATGTTAAGACTGTACAATGAACTAGTTAGACCTCATCTGGAATACTGTGTACAGTTCTGGGCAGGCACCACACTTCAAGAAAGATATCGCTGCTCTAGGGGCAGTTCAGAGGAGAGCAGCCAGACATATTCCAGGTTTGAAGGAAATGTCCTACTCGGAGAGTCTGTAGGAACTGAACCTTTTCACCCTGAAACAGAGGAGACTATGTGGGGACTTCAAAATCATGAAAGGAATTGACCACATCAAACCCAGATCAGTAGAGACACATGCACCTGGGGACACAAATGGAAATTGGGCTTCAAGGCATTCAAGACGGAAAACAGGAGACACTTCTTCACACAGAGAGTTGTCACATTCTGGAACAAACTCCCGAGCAATGTGGTTGAAGCTGAACATTTGGGAACATTTAAAAGTAGACTGGATAGTAATCCTTGGATCACTTAGTTATTAATTGACACCAAATGAGCACGATGGGTTCAATGGCCTTCTCTCGTTTGTAAAATTTCTTATTTTCTTACGTATGATGATGCATGTCTACTTTTTAAAAATAGGATTACAAATATTCACACCAATTGTGTTTTATTGTTCACAATGTGATGGTTTATTTGGAGAACAAAAGAAAACCAACCAAGGCACTACAAGCCAAAATATTTTGAAAATGAGAAAGTAAAATGTAACTTATTTTCACATATGGGCAATATAGCAGGGAAACTGTACGGTACTTTTTGACAAGCAGAAATAACAGGAAGCTAAATATTCAGGAAATCACAAGACCCCTTCCAATTGCTTAATAATACTGATTCACAGGATTTGGTTTGTCTACTCATGTTGTTGAAGAGCGTTATGTGCACAATACAAATGTTATTACTAGTAAATTGGACACAGTTCTCTGAAATATGAATCAATAAACATCCTTGGTGCTGATGGTATTTTGAGTCTGTTTGTTTGGATAAATTAATACACCTGACTACAATAAGCTATTTGTCTTATTCAGTCCAGCAGGTGTATTGATTTTTAAAAATCTCTCATGTCCACAATCATGCCTAATGTGACCTTCTCATAATATTTGGACAGTTTAAAGCCACTAAAAGTTGTTTAATAATGTATTTTTGCATTACACCTACATTAAAAAATCTAAATTTATTGAACTGTACTAACTAGCATCTACTCACGTCCATGAACGTATTTACCTCACCAACCACCTTACCCCTGTCCTTACTCCACCATTATCAAATACGTTCCCTTACTGATGTGTTTTACGTGACTTGCTTTATAAAGCTGCAGTTCATTCCTCCCACCGCAAGATGGTCACGTAGTCTGCTTAATTCAGGAGTGCCCAAACTTGAATGCCTGGAGGGCATTAATTACCAGGTTAGACTCAATCAGAAGTGCCAAACTCAATTCCAGCTCATTAACATGGGGTAACCAAACAAGGCCTGTATATTTGGGAGCAAGTGGAGGTATGTTTCGATTAATGTCTTCTGCCATTATACTTATTCATTACAGCTAAGGCTTCTTGTCATATTAAGCTAACATCTAACAAAACTTTAGAAAAAAGAATTGCTCTCACCCTATTTTTCTTGAAATTGTCTCTTATCTGTGTTCCACTTTTCCACTTGCATTTTAAATCCATACAGATGAGTGTGCCTCACAGCCCCACAACACTGTCCTATCAGGGAGAGTCTATTTAGAACATTATGCAACAAATTAATTTAACCCAAGTCGGTGGGGCAAGACTAGAGGTACAATGAAAATCAAAATGGTTGCAGCACTGCGTACTTTGTCTTCAACAAGACTGAACTTGGTGTGTAATATATCTGAATCCCATCTTGTGTATTAGATATAAGATAACTGCTTCCACCGCCTTTGGAAATGTGGTATTTTCCAGTATGTGCTCTGTTGCAGCGAGGCTGCTTCCTTCCATGTGAACTGAACCACCACTGCAGAGGCCTTAAATGAAGCAGGCCGAGGGGGAGGGTTTGGAACGCAGCAGCTAGAAGGCCCAGTAGCCTCTGGCAAAAGGGACACCCTGATGCAGGCTCTTAACCAGAAGAGGGAGAGACACACAAATATGGAGGCAAGTCTCTTTGGCATCAGCGTGGCGAGCATGGCGGTGGAGCCGATGTTGGCTGCTGAGTTGGCATGAGACAGCTCTTCTCTCGATTGACCCAGAGGCCCAACTCGGAGAGGCAGTTGAGGATCAAGCGCAAGTGGCTCTGAACCTGCTCCCTAGGTCTCGAACAGACCAGAAAGTTGTCTAGATAATTGAGGACACTGACCCCCTAGCAATGCAAGGGTGCCAACATGGCGTCCATGCACTTGGAAAAAGTGTGAGGAGCTAGACGCCCAGCCCCCAAGCCACAGCCCCTCCTCCCTGCTGACCTCTGCCAGTGCCTCACCAGCAGGCAGGCACCTACCCAGGCCCGCTGTGGTAGTGAGGCATTCCAGCAGCCTCTGGCCCACCCAGGAAGCTGCAAATGCGGGCTGTAGTGTGGGGTCAAGCCAGCGGAGGAGCCCCTCATGCAGGTGAGGTCTATTACGACAGACCGAGGCTTAGGCTGGGTGGCTGGGACTTGGATTTTACTGCCGCTGCAGGCGTTCTCGCTGTGGAAGGAAAAAGTCCTGTGGACAAAAACAATAGGTTGCGAATGCAACCATGGTTAACTGAGAAAGGAAGCACTGCCCAAGGGGGGAGTGAGAAACGTCGCCTTTTATACAAACAGGAAGTAGGAAGGGTCCTGTTGAGTGACTGGCACAGGGGCCAATGGCAGCTTTGATAGACACGTGGTATGTTCCAGCGAATGTGAACTGAAACCCCCCCCCCCCCCAGGGCAGTGCCTCCAACTCGAAAAATAACCAATATAGTATGCACACAAACCGATATAGTACACGCAAACCAATATAGTATTCAATCAAAATTGTGATCCAATACAGTACACAAGCAAAACCAATATAGTATGCTTGTGAAGTTGTATACCAATATAGTATGCACACAATCTGATGTATTATGGCCTGTTTGCACCCCCATACCATAGTACATGCACTTGCTGATTCAAGTCACTTTAATGTTATAAAATAGCAAGGCACCACATGCACACATATTTATGATTTATGACATATTAATATACCTGAATTTGACATAAGGCCAATATCAGGGAACATACACATTTCTTTATAACCAGTAGAAATACCAGAAAGCTATACATGCCTGTTCATCTTGTTGAAAAGAACAGTTGTAAAGTGCACAATAAAATTGTTATCAGTTGTTAATAGAAGACATATGGAATATGAATCAACAAACATCTTAGTGCTGGTGGTATTTGTTTTGAGTGTGTTTGCTTGGATAAATTAATACACCTGACTACAATAAGCTATTTGTTTTATTCAGTTCAGTATGTGTATCATTGTTTTTTTAGTTATGGGTTTTCTGTTAGTTATATTTAACAATTTTTGATCCTATTAATATTTAGTTATAGTTATTGTATGCATGTTAGTTTAAGTTATAATTCCAATTAACTAAATATCATTGTAGTTATTATTACAGTTAAAATAACCTTGAAATCAGGAGTTTTTAATGCCAACCACACACACACACTGATCAGAGATTAAAATTTGCCAACCAAGTGTTGTATTACAGTTTTCCACACACTTAGATACAGTAAGATGCATTATTTATGCCAATAAACATTATATATATTTAAAATTAAAAATGTTTGATTTTCACTCTCACATCTACAAACACTATAAACAAATCAACAGTAGTAGTAGTAGTCTTTATTACCCCAAGATACAATGTTAGAATCTAAAAGACATGAAATAAAAACACTCCACATAGGAAAAATACAAAACACAAAGCACAATCAATATACACAGCACCAGCAATTTGAGAGATGTGTTCTGACTTGATAAACTTTGGAGGGCGTCACAGTCACACAATTGATCAGTTACTGTTAGGTTTAATATGTCTATGGTTACACTAAATATATTTTGTCATTATTGAGTGAAGGAGCCAGAATAATGTTTTATATTAATATTATGATCTAAAATATTGTATGTATCATTCAACTGTATTAATTGTCAAGCAAGCACATTATGCTGGTCAAGCAAGGCTGTTCTACAGATAAGGTTTTGTTGATTCTGTCCCAGTGTCTGTGGGTTTCCTGTTTTCCTCTCAAGGCTGGAGATGTTACATTGTGGTGATTGATTATCTCATTATCCATTGTAAAGAAAACCATGAGATTGGGCATTTTGGATGCCATAACAGGAAGACATGATGACCCTCCTCTGCAGAGCTGACACTTTCTGGAACTTGTGATTGGATAATAATCACAGTACCCTATGTCATTTTCCCTTTAAAACTGTACTAATCTCTGCTAAGAATTAAGTTTCTATAATATAATATATCCTTAATAGTGTGCTAGTGCTGTACAGCTAGCCCTCGTTATACCACCTGGAAAGAACCAATCGGCATAACTGGTAGGGGTATAGTGGGGGTGGCATTATAGCGATGGTATTTAAAAAACAACAATAACACAACGTTTGCAAGCAATTCAAGGGTATTATATACTATAAGTATGATGCTGTAGTACAGTCATTTTGTACAGCATTGAAATATGTATAGTATTTAACGCAATTTCTATTTTTCTTGATGCAACATCACTTTGTGTCAACCAAGCAAAAATGTTATAAAGACACAGAAGAAAAAATCTAAACGTACTACAGTACTATACTGGTGGTCATAAACATAAACTATACATGGCACAACTAGTGTTTTTACAGTATCTTGAATATTTAAATCTGTATTTTCACAAAGCAGATACTAACTATTGTGCTTTCAGTAGCACATAGCATTAGGAACACAGAAATAATAGTAATAATGTACTGTACTTAATATGCAAGCCTACATTCAGACTAAAACAAATATAATGTATAATACTCTGCTACTTTTAATTTGTTCGGCTTTATTAAAGCAGAACCTATACATAACAAACCTCTCACTGTGTTTTGTTTATTGTAGTTTATAGAAGTTGCTTATTTTAGATACTATGATTTGTGGTTCTGTTCAAGTTCATCATGCTGTGACCCATGTTGCTCAGTGTCTAACACTAATTTAATAACACAGTTTTTTCATCAACTTTAAAATAAATGATTACACTTCAACTGTGTCACGGGAGTGACTATTTATATCCTACTGTCTGTCTAAGCACCTTCTTTGGTTATTTGAACACATTGGTTTGTATTTATCTACTTATTTTCTGTTATTATTGAAGCACATTTTTGAATTTGTTTTATTACATTATTCTTTCTATTATATTTGTCACATTTGATCACTTTTGTGCACATACAGGACTCGTGGGTAGTCTCGGTTGTGACGTGAGAATGCAGGTATGTGGGTTTGAAGATCTTGGGTTATTGGCCAGGTAAAATAATGGTATCTGTAATCGATAGGTCGATGAAGAAGATGGAGAGGGGCTTTTTGTATTTAGGTTGGATAGAGACGGGGAGAAAGAGTAGACCAACAGCCGGAGCGATGTGGAGAAATAGAGTGCAAGGAAGCGCTAGGGAAGGAAAGACTGAGTGATGGAGCCAGTTCCAGTGCGGAGAGATCGGACAGAAGTTCAGATGGACCTGCAAAGGGAGAAGTCTGAGGACAGCACTGGTATTCCGGTAGCAGAGTGGAAGACTGACAGACAGGCAGATGCTGCCCCCTTGAATACACAAACTGACCAGTGAGGAGAAACTGCATGAATAAATAGAAAAACCCCTTGGTGACTTGGAGTGAAGATAGCGGCGATAGTTGGACAGCCTAGAGAGACCCTGTATAGAGGCAGGGAAGTGCTGAACCTTTTTTATTCAATCTGGTGATTCAGAGCCCTTGATTTACTAATAGCACACTTTTATTTCTGTTCTCTAGTAGGTCAGCTGCTTTTTATTCTTTCCAGTTGCGCTGTGCTGTCATTTTTATTCACACAGGATTTTGTGATTTTTATATTTTAATCAGGGCCCATTTTTAAATCTTCACAGGATGTATAGTTTTCTTCTTCTTCTTCTTCTTCTTCTTCTTCTTCTTCTTCTTCTTCTTCTTCTTCTTCTTCTTTATTTATTAGCAGATGCCCCTGTCCAGGGCGACTTACAAAACACAAGAGCAATACAAAGTGCAATAATACAGTGCAATTCAAGGCATTATTGATTTCACCCGCTGTATGGCTGAAAGAAGATAAACTTGCTTACTCAGCATCTCCCTCCCTATTCTCTTCTTCACTACTGGTTTCTGATCTGAGTAGTGAGTCAAGTAAACAGGTAGCAGAAGTTCCAGAAGATCCAGCAGCTGTAGTAATGGTGGAGGTGGCACAGGTTTGGTCACCGAGACTGTCATGTTGTGGCCGAGCCTTCTGCCTTCTCACTTCGAGTGCCAGAGCTTTCACTTTACCTTTGCTCAGGTTTTATCTAACTAGGGGTGTTTGGAAATTTCAGTTAGAGTGTCATACCCCACCACCCCCCCCACTCCAGTACCAGTGGCGTCATTAGGTCTGGGCTTCCGGGGCTTAAGCCCCGGGTCTTTTTGTACTAGCCCCGGGTCTTTTGATCCAATTCCAATACTATATTTGTATTGGAAGAGCTTCTGGTTGGTGATTAACCTGCCCTCCCCAGAGGCCCAGAGACCTTCTGGCTGTGGTCCAGCAGGCTGTGGAGCACTTACATGTCCAGCGCCTCCATGCTCATTCTTTAAACACAGGCAGCATAGGCACAGGGGTGCACCTACCTCCACCACAGTCTCCAGGTGACCTGTACCACCACCTGACATCCTCCAGCGCCCCTTTCAGAGCCATGAGTTTGATTAGGTTCAATTGAGAAATATTGGCTGTCCGTGGCCCACAGGCACCGCCACTTGCAGCACTTTTTTTTTAGAGATCTCAGCCTTGTTCCAGAAGCACACCTTCCTCCTGCTTCCTCGTGCCCTAGAAAGAAGAATGTTGGATCTGAGATGTCATAACTGACACTTAAAGGTGTTACATTTCAAGATACTGACACAGCGCACAATCTATCAGGCCTTCCAGATGGGTGACTGGTTCAACACAGTTGATCTAAAAGATGCCTACTTTCACATCCCCACAGCTGCTCAGGAAGTTCTTCCGCATTGCTTCCGCAGGCAAGGTGTATGAATATCACTAGCCTTCTTGAAGTGTGTGGACACCATTCTGGCTCCTTTGAGTCAAGGGGTCCAAGTCTTGAACTACCTCAATGACTGGCTGGTGTCTACACAGTCCAGGGGACAGGTCCAGGCCCACATGGCCCTGGTCCTTGCCCATTGAAGAAATCAGTGTAATGATTATTATGAACTGAAATGATTTGTCTTAACATGTTAAGGGTCAAGCAAACAAGACTGTTTTACAAAATAGGCTGATCTATGAGATAAGGTTTTGCTGAGTCTATCTTAGCATCCGCTTCTGGTGTTCCTGTGTTTTGCTCAAGGCCGAAGATATCACATTGTATTGATTGATTGACACATTGTTGCATTGTGAGAAACCGTGAGATTTAACATTTAGGATGCAATAAACAGGAAGACACCTATTTCCATAATGAGGATGCACATCTTTTTGCTAAGAACTAAGTATCACTGAGGGATTGCTCCCAAGAGTGAAGCTTCCAAGCTAGCTTGTAATAAAGTTTCTATTTGGTTTACATCACAGACTTCCAGATCTGCCAACTCTGTCCAACTCTTTGGGGTACCAGACTCAGCACACGTCAAATTGGGGTTTTCTTTCCCCCCGTACGCTTGTGCATGCGGTGTTTATGAGTCTGGTTACTATTATAGAATTGTACCAAATCAAGTCTATAAAATGTTGGAATACTTTCTTTCTTGACAGCATTCCATTTACACCTATGGTAAAAGTCACTAACAAGATCTAATTAGAAAGAACTCACAAAGGGCCTTTATTCTTGCAGATTCTTTCATTTTATTAAACAAATAATAAGTTATTTGTTTAGGTACAAAATATACAAACATCTTATCCACGATAAAAAAAAAAGAAAACCTGATATGAAAAGAAGAAAAAATGTTTGAAGCAGAGCATCAGTATCAAATAAACATGTTAATAAACAACACAAAGCTCTGATAGAAACAGTAGGTGAGAACAAATCTTCTGGAGACCTTCAAATGTACAGGAAATCATTTCCTAGACAGATTTGCCTGGTAGCTAGCAGATTTAGCCTTACGCAGTAGGGCAGCAGGGTAGACTTCTCTGTGGCAAATAGTTCCTCTGGCAATCATTGAAACCTTCTTGGTAACGAGGGCACTCAGCATGTCTATACTGAGGGAGGCTCTGTACTGGGTTTTGTTCTTGGAAATGAGACCGAATATTCATTCGCAGTCTGTATTGCTGTGGAATATGACCAATATCCCCAACATCACAGCCGAAAGGTGGGAGTAGACCAGCCTGCCCCCACTTTTCATTGTGCCGATTTCCCTCCAGGCCTGATCTGATTGCATGTTGACCAGACTCTGCTCAAATGTTATTGCCTGATAGAGTCTAAACTCATCTTCCACCAGATCAACAGAGGCTCCCTTCAGGAATAATGCAGGGAAAGCATGCCATGAAAAAGTTGAGGGATGAAAACTTGCCCGTCTGCCTGTTGGCAATGTCAGCGACAACTGCATGCTGGAGGAGCACATCTCCCAATGGAAATTTCAGCAACATGTAGTCTACTGCAGAAGAAAATAAGTTTCAGACATCTGCATAGAAGGTCTTTAGATCCAGCTTGCCTTGGCTTCCTATGTAGGTGCGGGTGTCCTGGCCAATGGACAGCTCCTCATCAGGAAGCTGGTTTTGTCTCTCCAGGTAGAGTGTAGGCTTGACACCACTGCTTTTTTCTGCCATCATGGTAGTGACAGTGTCTGGTTTGCAGAAGGACAACATTATGCATCTCTAAAGTTGACAGTAAAATTTGAATGCATGGCTCCTCGAATCAGATTTCCGACATCAAAAATTGGTATGGCTCTCTGTAAAAAGTATGCATAGATTTTTGATACTGGATCTGTGAGAAATTATAGGACTTTCTCAGGTTTTGTAAGATCTTTTGGTCCTTCTTTTTCTTTCTTTTCTGCCTTTTGTTTTTCCACTTTGTCCCCAATATCCCTTTGGTTGATCAGGTCAAAGGTTTTGTCAGTAGGTCCCTATTTGATGGAGGATGGCGTGACTTTGCTTCCAGAGGAGCCAGGTGAGGGCTTGGAGGAACCAGGTGGGGGCTTTGTAGAACCAAGTTTGGGCTTCTTAGAGGCAGCTGGGGGCTTGAGCAGCAGCATTGGCAATGTGGTGTTGGAGGAGGAGGAGGAGGAGGAGGAGGAAAAACTCTAGGGCTGCCTAGCAGAGGGCTCAAGTGAGGACGAGGAGGAGGATGTGGCTGTTGTGGTGGAGCTTGGGGGCACAGTGGTCTTATTTTCTGATACCTCATCGGCAAAGAACACTGTGAGAGGATCCCATTGCTGTAAAAGGCGGTTGATACACTGGCCAAGGGACAACCATCTTGTAGATACCAGCTTCAAAATCTTCCTGACATCAGTGTCACATGATCTGTAGGTCACGCAGAGAAGCCTTCCTCTTGCTACTCTTGTCGAGATAGTAAAAGATGGTTATAAAAGTCTTCAGTATTAACACTGAGCTGCCTCGACGCCCTCTCTGCAGCTATGCATATCAAATGGCACACAACCGACCAAGTACACATTTTCATTTTGGGTCTTCAGAAATGCTGCCACCCCTTTTCCCAGACCTTGCATGACAGCAGCATTATCCACTGCAAAACTCCCAACAATTGGACGACAGAATGCTCCTCTTCTTCATTTCAATGTCAATTATGTCAAATATAGCTCTTCCTGTAGACTCTCGATTCACATAGCTTAAGCAATAAAACTACTACTTTGCCGATACTTGCATCGAAGAGCTGTACTACAATCGGATACATTTTGACATCCTCCATGTTGGTACTGCCATCGGTAGCCAGGCTGAAAGGACACCTCTTCATTGCCTCTGTGATTCCTTGCTCATCAACAAGGGCCAGTGTTTTGATGATGTTTGCAGTCTTTGTCCTGGCGCAGCTGTACTGCTTTGCGATGTCACTGTTGGGGAAACATCTTTTGAAAAAGTGGCCCTGCCTGGTCTGCCACAGCCAATGGCAGGTTGTGTTCAACAATATATGTAGTAAAGAGAGTTTAAGCCCGGATGGGTTTCAGATCACTGGCTTGTTGGAAAAGGTTGCTATAGCTGGGGTTGATGCTGTAGCTGCCAGTAGTTTCTGATTCTTTTTCCCATCCACATGACGTTTACAATCTAAAAGTGAAAGAGGTACCACATTGTACAATAAATTGGGGGGGAAATAACATGGCCACGGCTGTATTATTTTTGTCAAATTTTCATGATCATGATTCCTTGATGACTGGTGTCAACATCATACTTGCACAAAGCACAAAATCCATAATATGGTAGCTTGGATTGCATCAAGGATGACCACTTCTCCTGATATTGAGGAAGGAACTTCTGAGGTGCGGGGTTACTGCTAATTACTGATTAATAAACATTTAATGTTTATTTTTTATTATACTTTTGTAATGCTTTTTGTGACGTGGATCATAATGACACTTATTACAGTCTATCAGGTTGCATGATCCTTGTAATGTTACATTAGTTTGTTTTTCCAGGATCATTTTCTTCAACACTTGGACATTGCTAATTTATTTTGTTACTTTGCAGCACAATTCATTTCACCCTTATTTTGTTACTACCTTGTGTGTTTGTTGGGTTGTTTGTCTGTGGAGGGTCTGAATGTTAGTGAGTGACTGCTTAACAGTCGTGCAAGGTGATCGTTACACATTGACACAAACTCTGTACATGTCTGTGTGTTGTAGCTTGAGAATTGCGATGTTAGATTAGATTAGATTTACAAAAAAAAAATCAGGCCCTATTAATTTCTGCATACTTTTAACTCGGATCTCATACCTGCGTGCATGGACAGAGAACTGCGTAGTTGGTACGCAAAATGCGTGCATGTTGGCAGGTCTGGTTCATCACCCATCTCCACGAGTTGGGCCTGTTGGTCAACTGGGAGATGAGCCGTCTCTTAATGACACAATAGATGCATTTCCTCAGACTCTGCCTTAACTCAGTGGCCAAGACCACCACCCTGATATTAGAGAGACTTGCTTCTATCCAAGCTTGCCAGAGTGGATATTACGACAGATATGGGTAGGGGCACTGTCTGCAATGATCACTGGCAATGTGTTGGAACTCCGGGCCGGGATTCTAGGCCTAAAACACTTTCTATCAGTCTATCACTTTCTAAATACATACATAAATACATACAGTGAGGGAAGAAAGTATTTGATCCCCTGCTGATTTTGTAAGTTTGCCCACTGACAAAGAAATTATCAGTCTATAATTTTAATGATGGTGTATTTCAAAAAAGTTATATATTGATTTACATGTTAATGAGGGAAATAAGTATTTGATCCCCTATCAATCAGCAAGATTTCTGGCTCCCAGGTGTCTTTTATACAGGTAACGAGCTGAGATTAGGAGCACTCTCTTACAGGGAGTGCTCCTAATCTTAGCTCGTTATCTGTATAAAAGACACCTGTCCACAGAAGCAATCAATCAATCAGATTCCAAACTCTCCACCATGGCCAAGACCAAAGAGCTGTCCAAGGATGTCAGGGACAAGATTGTAGACCTACACAAGGCTGGAATGGGCTACAAGACCATCGCCAAGCAGCTTGGTAAGAAGGTGACAACAGTTGGTGCGATTACTCGCAAATGGAAGAAACACAAAATAACTGTCAGTTTCCCTCGGTCTGGGGCTCCATGCAAGATCTCACCTCGTGGAGTTTCAATGATCATGACAATGGTGAGGAATCAGCCCAGAACTACACAGGAGGATCTTGTTAATGATCTCAAGGCAGCTGGGACTATAGTCACCAAGAAAACAATTGGTAACACACTACGCCGTGAAGGACTGAAATCCTGCAGCGCCCGCAAGGTCCCCCTGCTCAAGAAAGCACATGTACAGGCCCGTCTGAAGTTTGCCAATGAACATCTGAATGATTCAGAGGAGAACTGGGTGAAAATGTTTTGGTCAGATGAGACCAAAATCGAGCTCTTTGGCATCAACTCAACTCGCCGTGTTTGGAGGAGGAGGAATGACCCCAAGAACACCATCCCCACCGTCAAACATGGAGGTGGAAACATTATGCTTTGGGGGTTTTTTTCTGCTAAGGGGACAGGACAACTGCATCGCATCAAAGGGACGATGGACGGGGCCATGTACCGTCAAATCTTGGGTGAGAACCTCCTTCCCTCAGCCAGGGCATTGAAAATGGGTCGTGGATGGGGATTCCAGCATGACAATGACCCAAAACACACAGCCAAGGCAACAAAGTAGTGGCTCAAGAAGAAGCACATTAAGGTCCTGGAGTGGCCTAGCCAGTTTCCAGACCTTAATCTCATAGAAAATCTGTGGAGGGAGCTGAAGGTTCGAGTTGCCAAACGTCAGCCTCGAAACCTTAATGACTTGGAGAGGATCTGCAAAGAGGAGTGGGACAAAATCCCTCCTGAGATGTGTGCAAACCTGGTGGCCAACTAGAAGAAACGTCTGACCTCTGTGATTGCCAACAAGGGTTTTGCCACCAAGTACTAAGTCAAAGGGGTCAAATACTTATTTCCCTCATTAACATGCAAATCAATTTATAACTTTTTTGAAATGCGTTTTTCTGGATTTTGTTGTTGTTATTCTGTCTCTCACTGTTAAAATACGCCTACCATTAAAATTATAGACTGATCATTTCTTTGTCAGTGGGCAAACGTACAAAATCAGCAGGGGATCAAATACTTTTTTCCCTCACTGTACGTGAGTGCCATCCAGAAAGAAATGCCCCACTTTCTGAAACAAATGTATTCCCATAGAAACCAGCTGTAGGCCATGGTATCTTTTAAGAGAAATAGTAGGTCTCATAAAGATTTGAAGAGACATGGCTGTATAACATTATGCAACTGCAAAATTTAAACAATGGTAATAAATTGCATAAATATCATCCTCTGCAACTGAACAATCAATCAATTTAATACTTTTGAATGTACAACCATATGTATGTATGTACACCGATCAGCCATAACATTATGACCACCTGCCTAATATTGTGTAGGTCCCCCTTTTGCCACCAAAACAGCCCTGACCCGTTGAGGCATGGACTCCACTAGACCTCTGAAGGTGTGCTGTGGTATCTGGCACCAAGACGTTAGCACCAGATCCTTTAACTCCTGTAAGTTGCGAGGTGGGGCCTCCATGGATTGGACTTGTTTGTCCAGCACATCCCACAGATGCTCAGTTGGATTGAGATCTGGGGAATTTGGAGGCCAAGTCAACACCTTGAACTTGTGATTCATCAGGCCAGGCCACCTTCTTCCATTGCTCTGTGGTCCAGTTCTGATGCCCACGTGCCCATTGTAGGCGCTTTTGGCAGTGGACAGGGGTCAGCATGGGCACCCTGACTGGTCTGCGGCTACGCAGCCCCATTCGTAACAAACTGCTATACACTGTGTGTTCTGACACCTTTCTATCAGAACCAGCATTAACTTTTTCAGCAATTTGAGCTACAGTAGCACGTCTATTGGATCGGACCACATGGGCCAGTCTTCGCTCCCCACGTGCATCAATGAGCCTTGGCCGCCCATGACCCTCTCGCCGGTTCACCGCTTTTCCTTCCTTGGACCACTTTTGATAGGTACTGACCACTGCAGACTGGGAACACCCCATAAGAGCTGCAATTTCGGAGACGATCTGACTCAGACGTCTAGCCATCACAATTTGGCCCTTGTCAATGTCGCTCAGATCATTATGCTTGCCAATTTTTCCTGCTTCTAACACATCAACTTTGAGGACAAAATGTTCACTTGCTGCCTAATATATCCCACCCATTGACAGGTGCCATGATAACAAGATTATCAGTGTTATTCACTTCACCTGTCAGTGGTCATAATGTTATGGCTGATCAGTGTATCTCTGTGGGTTGTGGAAAAAAACAGCGTTTAGAGTAACTAATGTTCAATAAGCACATTGTAAGAACTGAGAAGCTGTCTTATTTTGTTTTGCTGATGTTCAACGAGTACACATTAGCTCATTTTTTGTGCTGAATTACCCTGCCAAGGGAACAGTCTCTCTTAGTTGCACTTGTTCTTCCAATGTTTTCTTGCTGTGTTTATTTTGTCTGTATTTCATTTACAGTGATTTAAAAAAGACTAGTTTTTTGGTGTTTGAAGGATGTTTCGCAATAATTAGTATGTAAATCTATAAAAAAAATCTAATGGCAGCTAATATTAATGCAAAATGTTCAACAAGCACCTTATTATTAGATTCTATACTTATATATGCTTGTAGATAGGCTGCGCACTGAATTTTGGCAATATAAATAATAATACGCAGAGAAAAGTTAAGCACCTGAAAAAATTCACTTTAGAACTCACGTGCGAATGGGTTAAATAAAATACACAGTATATTTCTACATGATCACAATGGTTTAACTTGACCTTCTTCCAGGGGGGAAAAGCAATTTAAATATTTATGAATACATATTTATTACATTTTCCAATCAGTCGTCAGACCTCCCCAACCTACTACTTGCAAAGCTGCCAGACTGCTCTTATATGCCATAAAAATATGAATGTGCAGTATAAGTGCTATTAGGTAAGGATGAATAATTTCCTTCCCTTAACATTTACTGCTTCACATACATAATTTATTTAAAGTATTATGGAGAGGTCTGAAAAAAATTGCTTTTTTCCTTTTAAACATGTCATGTCTTATTTTTATGTATTTATTTATTATTATTATTATTGATATTTTCATTGAGGTATGGCATTTCAGGCATTTCACTACCTCATTGAAACCAAAACTAGTTTATTATATGCATTCTCGTGTTCAAGGAAAACAAAAATGCACTTACAACAATATATGCATAGCACCCTTTGTGCAGATTTTCCAAAGCCCAGTGCTAAAATAACTGCTGCCCTCTTGTTAGCAGAGGCGAATAACAATATATCATTACACAATGAAGCCGTGAACAGCATTGTCAATGCTTTATTAACTAATTACATCAATTATTTTATCAATAATAAAATGTATGATGTAGAATAAAGCTGTAACCTAAATGATTGTCAATTCCAAATTAATATAAAAAAATAAGAATAGCAGTGTTTAATCACACATACAATATCAATTACATCAATCTGACGCTGTATAAACTGATAATCGATATGAATGTAAAATGTGTAGAATTAATTTGAATTATGAATTACGACTTTGATACTGATACCAGGTGTAATATCACAATGCTCAATACCAAAACAATATCTTGATACTGGAAACAATACTAGAAAACAATAGGACAACAACAACAAAAATAACAAAAACAAATCCGATTAGCCAAAGGCATAGAATAACCATTGGGCTTTTTTTTTCCAAACACTGAACAAAGTGCAGGTAATTTCTTACAGAACAGCATCTTTTTCAAGATAATTTCATATTATAATAATTGAATATGAAACATGTCCGCATACCGGCGAAACATAAATAAATGTCATGCTTCCCACACGCTGAAGCATTACTGAAAACTGCCACTCCTTCTGCCCCTTGAACAATCTATATGACATTGTGTAAATACTTTGTACTGGACAGATCATTTTGTTATTTTTTGTTGGGGTTAAACGAAGACCTAATTTCAGAAGCTAAGTTTATGTATGTGTGTGTGTTTTTGTTTTGCTTTGTGCAAATGTTGAATCACGCTAACCGACCTTTCTCTGTTGCTTGCAGTTGTTTTACTGGTGTGTTTAATACCTTGTGAGTCTGAACAAGCTTATTCTAGCAATCTATCTTCTAAGTAATTGAATTGCAGTCAATACATTTTCATGTCTGTATTTTGTTTACAAAAATCATGTAAATACACATAAGCACAGTAATTATTATATTCTAATCTACACTTGTGCTTGTAGATACATTGCACACTGAATGTCTGAAATACTATTAATTATATAAGGAGAAGTTAAGCACTTAAAAAACTAAAAATGTGCAGTACTGTGCAAAAGTTTTAGGCAGGTGTGAAAAAATGCTGTAAAGTAAGAATGCTTTCAAAAGTAGACATGTTAATACATTATATTCATCAATAGTAGCAAAGATAGTAGCCTGGCCAGGTAAACACTTCCCACAGTCCTCTGGTTCTATCTCTTCCCCCATTGGCTCATTCAAATCCTCCATTATCCAATCACAGCCTAGGCAGCACCTGTTCAGTATATATAGGGCAGTCATACTGGGTTGACACCATTACTATTGTTGTTTTGCTAACATTTCTACATCATCCTATTTCTAGTGTTTACTTTGATAAAACCTAACAACAGTGCGTTCAGACATCTATATACTTCTTTGTTTTTTGTTTTCTAGTAGCACTGTTGTTTATGTAGGTGCTTATTGTTTTGTCTTGAGTGGGATCCTGTTGAGTATTGTGTTACAGTTTGTGTGTTGGTTTGTTTTGGACTTGCAATTACTACCTTCATCTGCACTCATCATTCCTGGATTATTCCCCAAGACCATTACAACGCTCTCAATTTTTCCAATCTCCTCAACCTTCATTGTTGTTTCACTGGACTTCTGCTGGGTGAGCTCACTCCATTCTGTGGACATTGCTAATTTATTTTGCTACTTTGCATCATAGTTCATTTCACTGTTATTTTGTTACTTTTCTTCAGCCTGTTCCCAATTACATTTTATGGACTGTATCCATTTAAATCCCATTTATCTATTTGTTTTCTACATTGTGTGTTTGTTGGGTTGTCTGTCTGTGGAGGGTCTGAATGTTTGTGAGTTTTTTGGTCTCCTTCTGCAGCTCAACCCTTTATTCTCTCTTCTACCTATTATATTCCCAGTACTTTTCTACCTTTTAACAAGTCCTTTACCATATATAAATTTAAATTTCTTATCTATCCTTATCCTATAGGTATACTCTGTAGTCTTTTGCTTGTCCTATCTTCTATACTTTACTTATTTCATGGTTTCTTTCCAATCTATCCCATTTCTGTTTCCATCATACTGAATCCCCACAATAAACTATAACTGTTAAGAATTGACACAATTGATGTCCCTGAGTTTGCTGTTTGTCACCCTTGCTGACTTAGTTTAACTGTTTATAAATGAAGAACCCAGTCTTGATGCACAAATGATAACATGTATTTATTTAACATGCCAGGCCTGGAAGGCCCAACATGGAAGCTCTCCAACAGAGACTCTCACTGAATAACAAAAGTTTACAGCTTTTATACATTGCAAGACATGTGGGTCTGTGGGCAGGGGCAGTCACTGGTTTCCCAGAGTGTTATCTTGAGGTCAGATTTCTAACCCTTGTAATGTTCATGGTAGTCTTCCTCGGGGGAGGTGTGGGATCCTAAGAACAGATGTCTTCCTTTGATATACTCGGAAAGGTCCGATCCCACGGATCTTATTTTAACAACTGTCAATCAATCATTAACAAAGACAGTTCCTGCCATTCTGGGGAAGCAATTTAAGTCCACTAACAGACTTTTAACAAACAGCTGTGGGACCTCTCTCTCTCTGCAGTTTGATCCTTTTATTATTGACAGGAATGTCTAGAGGGTATGCCCTGAACAACTTGCAAAGTGGTTGTTGCTAGCTTAATACATTTACTTTGCTTGGTCTGCATATTATTATTAATATAAAACATAATACAGTTTATATAAAACATGAATAATGGCTCTACAATAAAATAGGCCAGTAATCACTCCGTTTGGAGGACAGCGCGGCTGCTTAACAGTCGTGCAGGGTGATTGTTACAATATAGTCAGGTGTATGATTAAACAATTATACCAAACAGGTGCTAATGCTCATCAATTCAATATGTAGGTTGAAACACAATCATTAACTGAAACAGAAACAGCTGTGTAGGAATAAAACTGGGTGAGGAACAGCCAAACTCAGCTAACAAGGCGAGGTTGCTGAAGACAGTTTACTGTCAAAAGTCATACACCATGGCAAGACTGAGCACAGCAACAAGACACAAGGTAGTTATACTGCATCAGCAAGGTCTCTCCCAGGCAGAAATTTCAAGGCAGACAGGAGTTTCCAGATGTGCTGTCCAAGCTCTTTTGAAGAAGCACAAAGAAACTGGCAACGTTGAGGACCGTAGATGCAGTGGTCAGCTAAGGAAACTTACTGCAGCAGATGAAAGATGCATCATGCTTACTTCCCTTTGCAATCTGAAGATGTCCAGCAGTGCCATCAGCTCAGAATTGGCAGAAAAGAGTGGGACCCTGGTATACTCATCTACTGTCCGGAGAATCTGGTCAGAAGTGGCCTACATGGAAGACTTGCAGCCAAAAAGCTGTACCTCTGACGTGGAAACAAGGCCAAGCGACTCAACTATGCATGACAACACAGGAACTGGGGTGCAAAAACATGGTAGCAGGTGCTCTGGACTGATGAGTCAAATATTTTACTGTAGCAGAAGGCAGTTTGTTCACCAAAAGGCTGGAAAAGGTGTTTTAAAGAGAAGACCAGGTCATGCAAAAAAAAGCATGTAGAAAGAGACGAGAAGTGATATCATTTTTGTCCAGGAATGAGAACAGTAGATTTATGTCTGGGGAATAAAAGACACAGTTGAAAGAGCTAAAATGCAATGCCGGGTTCTATATGTGAACTCTTCAGTGATTACAGTCAAGATATGAGTAGAAATTACTCCATGTCCTACAGGCAGTTTGTGAGATATAGACCTCACATAACTGAACCAAAAGCAAGCGACTGAAACACATGTGCATGCAATCAGCATGAAAACATACATCTGCTTATGCAGAGATTAGCAAGCAAGGCCATACTTCCCACAAAATGTTTGTCCTTTCTGCTTTCAAGTATCACTTGCAAAACAGAAGACAAAACATGCATGTATAAAGAATGCCAAAAGTGCTGTTTTGATGAAGTCCCCATGGCAGCACACAACCCTGATGAGCCTGCAAAATGGGAAAAAGTTTAGAACTGTCAGGCAGCTAATGGAGGAGTTCCAGCATGAGCTGGAGAACATTGCTTCCCACCACATTAACTGGTTCCATCAGGCACAGACATTCAGTGAGATCAGATCAAATATCAAGGAAGATGAGATATTTTCCATGTTGACTTAACTCAGAGATCCAGGACTTCCATTTTGGTGGATACCGACAGCAAGTAGTTGCTTACACACACAAAGGCTCCAAGTGCTATGCAACCATGTCCAACTCTTTGAGACATGATGAACGGGCTATGTTGGTATACATTCAACCAGTGGAACAAGATCTTAAAAAGATGTATGACCAAGAATTCAAAAAATGTACACGTGCTCAGTGATGGCCCTGTGACACAGTATTTAAATAAAGTCAACTGCTACCTCATGAACACAGTCCCTTTCATGTGGGGTTTCCAGAATGTAACTTGGAATTACTCCAAAAGAGCACATGGGAAAGGTCCCTCAGATGGGGTTGGAGGGGCAGTGAAAAGTATTGCTGACAAGCACATACAAAGCATCAATGATTTGCAGTCTCCAACATATGTATTTTACTTCCTTTCCAAAAAACATCTGCCCAACATCCAATTCAAATAGATTGAGGTCTCAGACATTGACAAATTTGATGAGTTACTCCCTCCATGTGTCCAACCTGTCACTGGAATACTCAGCACACATCAGGTGTTGGTCCCTTCCCCAGGAGTTCTCTTCCATAGACAGGTCAGCTGTTTCTGTCAGTGCCCATATAACTGCATCTACACAACCCCTCCAAGGTAGACTTCAGAGCTTCAGCCCAGGCCAATCAGCTACAATCAGCTACAGCCCAGGTCAATGAACAACATGTTACTCCAGCTTCAGCCCAGGCCGATCAGCAACATGATCTGGATTCAGAAGACTCAAGTGATGAGCAAGATAAATACAAGGAGGGGAGATTTGTCATTGTGAGATACGATGGCAAGTCCTATGTGGATCAGATCACAAGGGTTTATGGTGAAGAAATTTAGATTAACTGCATGGTACAACAGGGCAATAACAACACATGTAAATGGCCAGAACAACCTGACTGTATATTTTACACCAGGAGAAGCATTGTTGACACCATTTCAGAGCCAGAGCCCACTCAGTGTGCCGCTAAACTTGCGTGTCTTGACTGGCTGCTGTTCAATTCATGAATTTGTGAATGTGTACAAGGTATTTCATGTGTTTTAATGCTAGGCCTGTGCACGCAATTGTTGTTTGTTCCACCTAGTTTTGTGATAATGTTTGTTCCCATTATGTTTTTATGCACACTTCCAATTGCTGAGAAAACTACATTTGTTGAAGCATGAGATTTTGTCCTTTAGTGTGATGTTATGTCCAGGGATGGGCAGTATTTATGATACATGTATTTAAAATATGTATTTCAAATACAAAATGGGATTTTGTAATTTGTATTTGATAGTGTTGATGAAAATGGCTTCATATTTTGTATCAAAATACTTTTGTATTTTGTAGTTTAATAATACTGTAAAATACTTTGTGAGAAGTCTACAGGATGACATCATAAAAATCATCCCATCATCAGCTCCAGTAGAGCATTTATTTTCCTTTGCTGGACTGATCAACCGACCCCATCGACGACGTCTAAATGCCCCATTTTTTGAAAAGTTAGTTATGCTTAAAGGCATCAGTAGCTAAAGAGACCTCTGCAATGTAGGCCACAGGGCACACACACTCATTCAATACACTCCATCTCTCACACACACACCAACACACTCACGCAATCACACACTCCCTTTCTCACACACACTCACACATAAGTTTGACTGTTTTTGGTAGAACTTTTGAACCATTTTGGAATACCTGGTCTGTAGTATTCTCTATTGTAGTAGTCTCTATTGGAGTTGAAGTAAATGTTCTCACTACACAATTAATGTATGTGTCTTCTATATCTATATTCTGAGGCTCTCAATAGATTCAGTGGTTGGAGTTGAGTTAATACTCCTTGACAAGTTCTGTTGCTACTTTCTGATTACGTTTCTGGCTACATTTAAAATGAAAACATATTGATCATTTAATAATTGTTGACAAAGTCCTAAAATGTTTGTTTTCAACTTCCAAATAGGTGTCCAGTGATTGATAAATAAATAATTGATTGCTAAATAATTGTACCCTAATTGAAGTAGCTGATTTTTGCATACCACTGCATGCATGACTGCCTGACACATAATTTATTATTATATTTATGATTAACAATCAAATGATTAATTACTTAGAAACTAGGTGCTATCAGTTGTATTGTTATGAATGACTTGTTTGTCATTGAGTCAGTGTTGCTGATGCAAAGTAGGCCCTTCATTACCAAACACCAAGTAACTAAATTAGGATACAATTCTGAGTCATTAGCAAACTGTTAGTTAAACATTAAATTGTTGGCTACTTTAAAACTAACCTTCATCTGGGCGATCATAGGGATATGTGAATATTTGATCTGTTAACTGGTTGCATATGTTGGATTTATCACATGACTCGTTAGGCAGAGAAAAGCTGTTGCTATCAAACGTTTATCAAACTACTTAATCAACTGAGTCAGTGTACTGGTGAAGGAATAGATCAAATAGGCCAATAGATGGAAGGTTTGTGAAGTGATTTCATGCTCCCTTGTAAAAGTATTTTTAGTATTTTTAAAATACAAAAATACAGTAGTTTATTTTGATACATGGTGTGGCTGCTGTATTTTGTAGTTTATTTTGATACACTTCAAATTAACTTATTTGGTATCTTATTTTAAAATACATTTTGATGTATCTTTGCCCATCCCTGGTTACGTCCACTGGTGTAAAACTCTTTTAACATCTATAACATGGTTTAATTTTTATTTTATTTTAGAAATGAATTAATAAATATATTATATAGAAATCTTTCTTGCTGTATTGAAAAAAGTATAACCTTATTTCAAGGTTAAGAAAAGTAATAAAAACTTACAATCATAATGTATTGCAAAGGCACAGACTTTGAAGATAAACTTAAAAAAAGTATAAATTAAGATAATTTCTTCAACATTTCTAATGATAAGTTTCAAAGAAAGATCTTAAATGTTCTACATGTTCATGGTTGTGTTTAGCCTTTTTATTATCTCATAAAAATGTATGTCACACCAGAGGACCAATTTTCTGCTGTTCTGGATGAAAAAGTGAAAAAAAACTAATGAAAATCTGAAATCTGTAAATTAACAACATAATTTTCTTAAATAAAACACTAGGTACATAAATTCATACATTTCATTATAAAATACAAAGTTTTAAAATATAAATATTATTTCACTCTTATTTGTTAACTACCCACTTATTGTGAGAGTGCCCTCAGTCCAACCTGCAATGAGAGGACATTTTTATATAATTATTATTGATAAAAGACCAGTAATAGCTGCACTTACCCGCAGATCAGTCCCCAGGAGGGAGAAGACATCCGGAAGTGAGCCGTACCCATTGGACCCATTTATATTTCACATACATCCATCCATTTTCAAAACTACTTATCCTGGTGAGGGAAGCCAGAGCCGATCCCGACAGGCATAGGGCGCAAGGCAGGATTTCACCCAGAATGGGACACCAGGCCATCGCTGGGCAACACACACACATATATACATACACCTACCTACAGGGTAATTTAGCATGGCCAATTAACCTAACCCGCATGTCTTTGGATGGTGGGAGGAAACCAGAGTGCCCGGAGGAAACCCACACAGACACAAGGAGAACATGCAAACTCCACACAGACAGGCCCCTGAGCCGGGACTCGAACCCGGGACCCCCTATTTCACATACAATGCAACATTAACATTTGCTAAGATAATTATTCACACATCCTAATTGATCCTCCACTGACATGGGCATCAGACCAGCCCCCGTGGAGTTCCAAGACTTGGCTTGTTTGGTATCAACTGTAAGGTGGTGGATGCTTTGAGGGCCTTGAACATGTAATTGATAGAACTAAAACTTGACAATATAGAGAGTTAGAAACTCTATAACATTTGAACCATGTTTCACATTCCTCAAAGTCATCACACCCCCAATACACATTCTGTAGGAATCCAGGAATCAAGGGAGAGGAATGGCAAAGACTGCTTCAGTTTCAATTTCAATTTTATTACCACAAACCTGACCAATCAGAAGTTTGGAAGGAAATAAATTAGAATCTAATTGTCTAAAACGTATAACAACAGAAAGTTAAAACTAGCAATTTGGAGTGGTACAATTGGGAGTGGAACAACCTGGGAGAAGAAACCAAGGAGACAAAATCCTGGAAGACTTAATGGAACCAGAACGAGAACTTCGAAGCAGTCTGCCAGCCCTCCCTGCTATCAAACGTCTGCATAACTGAATCTCAGCAAACCACACAGGTAGTATATTTCATGTACTAGTCAAGAATTAGGTAAATCACAATTACATAAAACCTAGTTGTGTATGGCATCTAAATTGTAGGAACAGGTAGCGTATTAATAATACTTGTTTGTTATTTTACGTTTTGTGCCTCGAGTATTGGATAGATCTCTTCTCAGTCTCACTTGAAATCTTATACACCCTGCTGTTCTCTGTCCTATCTTTGCAAATACATGTTGCCTATTTACATTTTTAATAAACCTATATCTTGTTTAAACTAAACAGCCTCAAGGTGAATTCATGTAGACCAACCTCCCGATAATCTGAATTCGTATTAGTAAAAGTATTGTGGTAACTTGCGTATCAATCCAGTCTCATTTTCAGAGGACTTAACAACTGTGGGTTATATGTATGGGGGTCACTAAATAACAGGACTTTATTCAGTAATTAATATTTCTTATAATATTGATACCAGATAAAAAACAAAAACTCCAGTTTAAAGTTCAAAGTTCTACTTGCTAATAAAACAATAACTGTAATGATAAATTAAAACAATTTGTCCATTGCAACATTTTGGCTGTATTTTATCTGATCAGCATCCTTTAATTTCAATAAACTATTTACATGTTCACGTAAAATGGTGCAAAACTTTGTGAATTTACTGATGACCTTAAACTCATCCCTTGTTACAGTGTAACAACATGTGATGATCAGCACTTCCCTCTTACATGTAATTACATAAGAATATATTACCAGTAAAAACATGGAATAAGCATACCTGTTTCCACATACAGCAAATCTCCATTCTTGAGATGAAACATGCCAAGTAATTTGAGGAAAGTTAGAGACCAAACCAATTGTTTCCTGTATGAAAAATATAATGTACAGTGAAGCAGCTGTATAATGAAGCAGCTCAAAAATCCCTTGAAATACCTTGTTCTGTGACTGGCCAAGAAAAATGGTCCAGACTACTGCATATGGTCACACATCTAACCAACATTATACATTTTACTTCATATATGAACACAAAGGTAGTGAATTGTAAGTCCTTACAGAGGTTACAGGTTTGGATTTTAATCATTCTTACCTCACAAAATAACAGACCAGTAGGTTGCAGCTGTGAAGTTGAAACCCATGAGACTTCTTATTTGTTTAGATTTAGCACTCTTCTCACAGTTTATGTCATAAATTCAATCTGTTTTGTAATGTGAGCATCATAATGAAAGCATTATAAATCATAGTAATTACAATAAAACTATCTGTAACTCAGTGTAATACATTAGGAAGAGTATTATATTATAAAGTGATAGCTTTTACCATGTAATGACAAGACAACCAATTTAAGTAAATGTAAAGCCACATTAACAGAATAATACAGAAATATATATATAACTACACTGTGAATCATAGTAATCACAATACAACTAAATGTAACTCAGTGTAATACACTAGGAGCACTGTATTATAACGTGATAGCTTTTACCATATAATGACAGTAAATGACCCACGTAAGTAAATGTAAAGCCACATTAACAGAATAGAACATAAAGTGGTATATATAAATACACTGTGAATCAACATAAATTACAATTAAAATAAATTGTATTCATATCTAATAGTAACAACAGACAACCCATGTACGTAAATGGAAAAACCACAATCCCCGTCTTTCACATTCAGAACTGACTGGTACCAACTTTTTTCACTGAAAAATATAAACACACATGTCAGTAATGTCATTAATATGCTGATGGTTCATTAAAGAAGCTGAAGTTCATAGTGACCTTCCAAGAACTTACAGTTTGAATATCAAGATTGCAAGGCTTCTTTTGGAGATAGTCAAGAAGTTGTTTTTGCTTATTTATGGTTTTGGCAAGGCAGTGCCAAACATTTAAAAGCAACATATAAGATTAATTAAAAATAACAAATATGTACACTACCGGTCAAAAGTTTTAGAACACCCCCATTTTTCCAGTTTTTATTGAAATTTAAGCATTTAAGTCCAGTTAATAACCTGAAATGGTACAAAGGTAAGTGATAAACTTCCAGAGGTAAAAAAAACAAAGTTTAGGTTACCAAAAACTGAAAAATAATGTACATTTCAGAGTTATATACTGTGTTACTACACCCTGTTAAGCATTATTTGGCAGTGTTATGTGCAGCTCCTGTGCATAGAAGTTGTATTCCTACAATATGCACATCATTGGAAAAATGTAGGTGTTCTAAAACTTTTGACCAGTAGTGTATATTTAAAAATAAATAATTAAACTATGTTCTCGGGTCAGCACTAGCAGTGATGTCCCTGTTCCAGTCAGGTAATTAATGCATTGATGTTAGATAATTTCAAGACTTAGTAAAATAAAACCGCTGAATGGTATTCACAGTTTAAACGATTAAAAAACACAAGCCTCTAACAATGCACTCTATTATTATTATTATTATTATTATTATTATTATTATTATTATTATATTATAAAATAATACATAAACATGCCTTAAATTAAACAATGTGTCGGGGGATGGGGGGAGTATAGCTAACACACTACATCACTTTTGCTCTTATATTTTGTAAGTCACCCTGGACAAGGGCATCTGCTAAGAATTAAATGATACTAATAATAAGTATATGATGTGGTAAATAATTATAAGAAAGTGGGAATTCTTTAAAAGAGGAAAGTGGAAACTGGATGAACAGAAAAAAAAAATTCTGACCAAAGGTAGAAAGACAGGAAAAAGACATCTTACCTGCACAGATCATCACCGTGTCTAATTTGAAATGTTCTCCAGGGCAGCTTACATTTGAAGTTCCCTCCAGTCCAGGCAGCAGCGTTGCCAGATTTGATTGACAGTATACTGCTTAATCACAACATAAGTCCTGCCAACTCCGCTAAAAACCCATCCAAATTCAATTGTTGATAGAAAACTATATGTATATACCACAATAAAAACAGTACAACAAATGACTAAAGATAACATAGAAAATATTCCAACTCACAGACCATGGCGCAGTAAAATATATTATTAAAACTAGAGGTCCTTGACCTCCTTCTGGCGCTTACTCAAGACACATCTTTTCAGAAAGTACTTGTAATATTAGTCCTTTACTCTCCTGTAAGATAGCACTTTACCACATTTTATCATGCTTCTTGCATCACTAATACTTGTATTATTGACTTCCCCTTGCTCCCTTTCCCGTAGCCCTTGACTGTGACCTAACATCTTGACTGCACTTAGCTTTTACTTTCCAGGATGTAAGACCTCATTTATTGTATTTACTTGTGTAAATTGGAATTGTACAAGGTATTATGCTTTGAATAGCTTTCTATTATGTCAATTTGAATTTGTAATGTTTGATGCCTTGTACTGAACTGTATTCTTGCACTTTGTATTGCGCTTATATTTTGTAATAAAAGAACACAAGACATTTACTTTAACAAGTGCTTAATTTGTGCCGGATCCTGCCGGAACAGGATCCGGGACCTCTCGGGTTTAGAATATGTGTGTTCCGGTACCTATTTGCACCGATCTCTCACAGTGTTTGACCGTCTCTCCCCCTCCCCCCACTCTTGCAGTTTTTGACAGTCACCGCCCCCCCCCACTCTCACAGTTTTTGACCGTCACCCCCCACCCCGCTCTCATATTTTTGACTGTCACCCGTCACATGTGCCTGCCTCTTCACCCCTCCACTCTCATATACACTTTGTGTTCCGGCACCTGTTGATTTACAAATTAAGCACTTACTTTAACTAACCAAACTGTCAGTATGTAGAAAGTGGTTTAATAATGATGCACTTTCTTAAACAAATCACTTTGTTGTCTTTTTATTTTATTTTTTTACTATATCATGACATATTTAAATTACAATACAGGGCCCTAGCATAATAAAATAGGCATATTACACAGGCCACCTATATGGCTGATGATGCAAGTGTGATATGATTTGTATGAGGGGCCATTTGTATGAGGAATTATTTCAATCTTTGGTGTACACACACATATGAAATGCTCACTCATACACATGTGAAACATTCACACATGCATCTATACTATTGAATACTCACACAAACACATGAAACGCTCACACATATGCATATGAAATGCAGACACACATTCATACGAAATGCTCACACATAGATATGAAACACTCCCCCACACACTGTCCTGATTAGTTGGATATAACTTAATTATTGGAGTTTATCTCAAATAAATTTATAAATGTGTGTGTGTTATATGGCTCTACAATAAGCTAATGCACTCATGGATACAAATGTTCATGTTGAGGACATAATTTATTCACCAACCTTTTCTGAGCATGTTTCTCATGTCCGTACTGTTCTCAAATGTCTACTAGACAATGAACTGTTTGTTAAGGGTGAAAAATGCGAATTCCACAGGCAACGTATCGCCTTTTTGGGATACATAATTGATGCTTCAGGAGTTCACATGAATCCAGACACGATTCAAGCAGTCACAGAATGGCCACAACCTCACACAATCAAGGAATTGCATCGCTTTCTTGGATTCGCCAATTTCTATCGGCGCTTCATTTGCACCATTGCCTCACCTCTCACTTCCCTTCTCTGAGGAGCTGCGCGTTGTCTTTCCTGGACCCAGTCAGCTTTAGACGCCTTTTCTCGCCTCAAAACGGCTTTCACCTCGGCTCCTATCTTAAAACATCCTGAACCCTCTCTGCCTTTTGTGGTAGAAGTGGATGCATCAGAAACTGGAGTAGGCGCAGTGCTGTCCCAACGTCACGGTCTGCCCCCCAAACTTTATCCATGTGCCTTCTTTTCACGAACACTCTCCTCCGCAGAAAGGAATTATGATATCGGAAAACGGGAACTCCTAGCAATCAAATTGGCACTGGAAGAATGGAGGCACTGGTTGGAGGGCTCTACATATCCCTTTCTTGTCCTAACAGACCACCATAATTTGGAATATATTCAATCGGCAAAGCGTCTCAACCCACGTCAGGCTAGATGGGCTTTGTTCTTTACAAGGTTTCAGTTTCATCTTACCTATCGACCCAGATCCAAGAATACAAAAGCAGACGCTCTCTCCCGACAATTTGACAGCCATTCCATTCCCTTCTCCGCAGAACCCATCCTGCCATCTACCTACATAGTGGCTCCTATCCGCTAGTACATTATGGATAGGATCCAGCAAGCTCTCGCCACTGAACCAGCCCCGTCTGCCTGTCCAGTCAATCGCACCTACATACACACCTTTGTACTCTCTCAGTTGGTTGACTGGTTACACTCATCCCCTGCCTCTGGTCATCCCAGAATAAAACGACCATGACCTTCCACAGTTGAAAACTCCTCGCCAAGCTCCTGCCGATCTCCTCGAGCCACTCCCCATTCCTCAGCGACCCTGGTCACACATTGCTATCTATTTCCTCACTGATCTCCCCAGCTCCCATGGTTATACCACGATCTTGGTCCCAGTTGACAGATTCTCAAAATCTTGCAGATTAATACCACTCAAAGGACTCCCCACTGCTTTTGAAACTGCTAATTTCCTTTTTTTCCCAAGTTTTCCACTTCTACGGACTACCAGAGGACATAGTGTCGGACAGGGGTCCCCAATTCATATATCAGGTTTGATCTGCCTTTTTCCGTTTCCTAAACATTAACATCAGTCTTTCTTCAGGCTATCATCCGCAGACCAATGGCCAGACTGAACACCTCAACCAGGAGGTCGGCTGTTTCCTCTGCACCTATTGTAGCCGGCGGAGTATGCCCAAAACTCCCTTGTCAGTTCCTCCACAGGTCTCACCCCATTCCAGTGTGTCCTAGGATATCAGCCACCTCTATTCCCTGGAACTGGAGGCCATACAGATGTTCCGGCTGTTGATGATTGGTACCGCCGCAGCGACGCAGTCTGGCAGATGTGAGGTGCATGTGAGGCTGCAAAGAGCAATCCGGCAGCAGAAGACAGGCAGATCGAAAAGGTATGGCTCTCCACCCGAAATATCCATATTAAACTACCATCCTGCAAGTTAAGCCTGCGTTATATTGGTCCCTACATGATTCTGCGACAAATCAATCCAGTGACATATCGTCTTCAATTACCTGCGCACTTCCATATCTCTCCCTCTTTTCATCCTTCCGCCACTGATGCCACCACCGCTACCAGTCCTCCTCCTCTCATAGACCTTGAGGATGGACCCGCTTATGCTGTCCGGTCCCTGCTCAGATCTCGCCGTGTTAGAGGTCGATTACAATATCTCATGGACTGGGAGGGCTACAGTCCGGAAGAGCACTCCTGGGTACCTGCTGCGGATATTTTTGACCCTGCCCTGATTGATGATTTCCATCGAGACCACCCTACGGACCCTGCTCCTTGGCCCCGTGGCTGCCCTTGCTGTCAGTGATTTGGGGTCATCCAGAGACGACCGTCGGGGGGGCGGGGGTACATGTGATCATCACATGTTGTTACACTGTAACAAGGGATGAGTTTAAGGTCATGAACATGTAAAGTAAATAACCCACACAACATGTAACTAAGCAATACTACTTGTTGTTAATTACATTATCGATACTAGTATTTAATCTTTAGCTATACATAAAATACATGGTCAATTCTCTCTTGTTACTGTGTAATTACAGTGTAAGTAAACTGTAACTGATTTCCCTCACTCACTCCCAATGCATTTAAGCCCAGCTGAAACCCTGGATCAACGCAAAGTCATTGTTTGCTCTAGCATCAATCTCCAAGCCTTTCCTAGTTCCTCGCTCCTTTGTGTTAAACCCTTGCTTCCCCTTGACCACTGCTCTTCGGATCTCCTTATTGTTTTGCTTCCTGGATTCCTGACCTTTTGCCTGCCTTACTTCGGCTACGTTTCTGGATTCTCTACATCACCCTGTTCGCCTGTGACCTGACCTCTGCCTGTTCTCCTGACCATGTTTTCGGAACTGTCTCTGCTACTCTTGTTGCCAGCCCCCGACCTCCCTGCCTGGATAGAACTTGCTTCGCGCTTGGGTCCCTGTTCTCCTGGTCAGTGCACCATGGCCAACCTGACAAAAAGGTATGTTAATAATGATGAGTAATACATTAACTAATACATTCATTCCACAAACTAAAGGGGAATAGAGCATACATGTCAGTGTATTTAAATATTTTTGTATGAATGTTATACAGTGATTGATCACATAATTTCAGAGGCCATAGTGGACTGAAGTAAGTACAGTATGTGTAATTGTTTCAGAACATTTTCAAAATGTACAATTCACATTGGTTACACATTACAAACATACTGTATAAAACAGGGGCTGGGGTGTGAGATGTGCTCTCATGGGGTGCAAGACACTGCTTATTTATTTATTTATTTATAAACAGCAGTTTCCTAAATGTGTCCAATTCGATATCTTGGCAGCAACCACCCCCCACACACTTTCGGTATTACAATTGGATCACTACAGGGGGTGTAGGCATGCAAAAAGGTTAAGAACCACTGCTTTTCGTGAGTCATTTCTTGAATAGCAAACAGGTCGACTCGAGCTTGTCCTCACTCCTCCCAGATTTTCTACACCACTTGAGGATTCTGAGCTATCCTGGTCCTCCCAGATTGAGGAAATCCACTGCTGTGTTGGACACACAAAGCTAGTGTATTGCCCTGATCGATTGAAGATTGTCCCAGGCCCACAGGAGAAGTTTGCATTGTAGCGTTATGTTGGGTGTATTTTGATAAGAGCATTTGGGCTCTGAGCTGAAGCACTGATCTAAAGAAGACCTCTCCCCCCCCCAAAGTTATCAGATTTCCTTAGCTCATCAGCTTGGAACTGGTTTGCATCAAAGTGACAGTTTTGGGGAGGATGGCACCGAGAAGAGGCCAAATAGGTTGGAATCCTGCTATGAAATGTCTGGAGAAAGGGGCCTGTAGGTGATAAAAACTCTTTGAAGTGGATGAGAGCCGAAATCCCGACATAGAGCTACGAACCCGGGCCAACCAGCATTTCCAAAAGATGGCATGGATTGACATCAGTCATAAATCAAGCCCCCCTCCAATAGGACACTGGGGGCTGAAACCGAAATCCAATCTCAAAAATTCAAGAAACAATCACCTATTGATCTGACAGACTATAAAGAAAAGCGCACGGCCTTTCTCTCACGCTCTCTCTCACCTGAACCAGAAACTCGCTGCCACAGCTTAACCTTTAGCTCTGTTGCCAGAACCGGAACCAGAAACCAACCAAGTCTTTGCCGGCAACAGAAGAGTTAAACTGGGAGAAGGAGATTGAGCCGTACGAAGAATTCTTTTAAAGGACTTTATTAAATAAAGAACATTTCAGACTGCGCATGCCCGTCTGTGCCCACCTGATCAGTGGAGTTTTACAGCTGGACAATTGACTAAGTCGACTGTATACGAAAGTGTCAGTCATTTAAATAGCTATTTGAGTCTTAAGAAACTTGACCCTTGGAACAAACAGGGCCCTGCTTTCCTCAAAGACTTTGTCTTCAAGTAACTACCGTGGAACCCTGCTTACAAAGAAGATTTTGTGCACAACCTTGGAGCCTTCAAACCAGTGGAAAATCTGTTTGGAAAAGACTCTACATTCGCGAAACCCCAACTTCCAGGTGCATCGACTGAGTGGAAGTTCTTGGACAAAGCCGAACCGGACTGCCTTTGTTCCAAACCCCACGGACCTCATGCCGTGTGCTGTTATCTGAGCCCGAAGCCAGAGAGGCCTCTCTGCGACGAAGTTCAGATAAGTTTAACAGTTTGGAGTTCATGATTCATGACATTTGAGAAATCAATTAGAAATGTTAATCTGTGATTCATAACTCTAGAATGTGTAATATCATTTAGTTTTCTTAAATATAAATGTGTGTTGCATTAAACTGTTTTGTTGATAATTTTAGAAATAAAATCTGTCAACGCCGAGAAATATCTTCTCATTCCTGTTTAACTGTTTAGTCTGAAATTGACACAAGTTAATAGACATTAGATTATTGGTGGCCCTGCCTATCCTTAATCATTGAATAATAATCAGTTAAGGGAAATTGTGGTAACTAGTAATGATAGGATCTTTCTCGGCACTTAAACGTAAATGAGACTGATATATATATAACGAGAAGTTACCTGACATAAATACTAACCTGCGTAGTTATTTAATGTCTGACTAATAATACTAACGAGAGACTCACCTTCGTCTTACTAACCGGTATTGTAGTCAATGTGTTTATAACCTTTTTTGTTTAACGATTTGTGTGATATCGTATGCAATCCCATGGTCTTTGATTTGGTCACGGAAGTGATTTGTCTTTGATTTGTTGATCGAGAGTTGAATTTTAATTAGTTTTTCCCTTTTGTATAATTAGTGTAGTGCTACATTTAGTCTTTGTTTTTGAATAAATTTGACAATTTATATCTTTGGAATTGGTGTCTGTGTCCAATTATTACAGAAATTGAGTTCTACAAGATTCCAGGATTCGTGATAAGGTGATACTATAAATTCACTTCTTAAATTGAAATTTATAAGAGTACCTTACGCTACAGCATGCTGCATGATACAGTCCGGGTGAGCGCATGTCCCCCTGGTAGTTGATGTAAGCCACCACTCTTATGTTGTCTGTCCTAACTAAGACATGCTAGTTCGCCAGGACGTGCTAGAAGTGACACAGTGCTCCTGTGCATTGATGTAGGCAGATGACCAGAGATGCTCCACGCCCCCTGCACGCCGATCCTGTTCCAGACTGTGCCCCAACCAGAGTTGGAGGTGTCTATCATGATGATTTCCCTTCTGTGGGGACAGCCAATAGGGGATCTGAGGTGTAAGTTGTCGCAATTGTGCAACCAGACCAGTGTCCTCCTGCAAGCTGGAGTCAAGGTCAGTCGGCGGTGTCTTTTTATTCTCAAAACAACGTTGTTTTCAAAATTAACTCTGATAACACTTAAAAACTCTTTAAAAAATCATAATTACGAAGCCCCAGCATGTTCTTTTTAAAATACAAAAAAACACAGATGGTTACAAATAATTGTTCAAAAGATATCATCAGTTTTGCAAGGAGCACACCTGTCTAGAAGCTCTGCAAAACAAAAAAAAATAAATCGGCCGGTTCGGTTGTGCTGTGTAGAATAAATATAAAAGAATCTTCAAATGTACTTGTTATTATTTTTTTTGTCATTATAACTTCCAGTACTATTTAAGCATAACAATAATAATACAAGTATATTGCTTACTATACATTGATTGTAAATGCGGTGCAGATGTGTTCTTTCTTCTTTGCTGAGAAATTGGCTGGTTGGGTTTACCATGTTGAGGTCTCCATTGCCTGGAACTGTACTTAATAATTCTTGTTCAGCTCATGCAAGACAGATGACAGTGCCTGCTCACTTCTGCTGGGAGTAGAGACTTCCTGACCATGATCTGTAACCATATTATTTGGCTGGTGCATGGGGGTAACAGTGTGATAAGATGCTTATTCAGGTAGATAGCTGTGAGAGACAATTTGGCTGGGGTAAGATGTGTGCATGAGAAGAGCAGTGTGAGAAACAACAGTGCTCATCACCTAAGAGATCATCCTTATCATAGCTTGATCGTGTTCCACCTGTGCATGTTGTCACCTCTCCTCTATCTCCATTTTCAAATTGAAATGCTCTCGCTCCAATTCCACTTCCCTCTGGTGCCTTTTATCTCTTTTAATCAAAAATAGCTCATGGTCTTTCCTCTGCTGTTTGATGACTGATCATACTGGTGAGTTGCTGGAGATTACTGTTTCTTGCCACTGGTTTTGGTGGTTGGATTTGTCAAGTTTCTTCATTTCACTCTCCACTATCTTCAGTTGCAGGCCCATGGATGCTTGAACTGGAACTGTCATCCACACTACTGTTACTTTCATCCTCGCTCATGTCGGCACCTCCCTCAATGACATCACTTGTGAAAAAGTAGTATACTTTAGTACACTTTAAATACTGTACACTCAAAGTGTTATGTGTACTTTTAATATACTTTTGACATACTAAGAATAATTTATTTTGTTGTACTAATAATGTACTTTAAATATACTTACATAAAGTATACAGTATTTATTTTACTAATAGTGTACTTATATTTATTTATTTAGTGTACTTATATATTTTCACAAAGTATGTTTTAATTTTTAATACTATTTGTGTATTTTTAATATAATTACAGAAAGTGTACTTTATCTGTTCTTACTAATAGTGTATTTATTTATACTTGGGATTGGCTGGGATTAAATCAAAACTTTCTTCTAATCAGAAATGTAACCGCTATGATGTACAGCTTCATAGTTTTCTATTAGCGGATGTGTCAAAGTTTTGATTTAATCCGGCCCCTTCAGTATACTTTATATTGACTAACTAAAAGTGCACTTTTATTTTACTTAAAAAGTATTCTTTTTATTTTACAGAATCACTGATATGAGAATCAATCATGATCAAAACCACTGGGACAAAATCATTCCATGTTAAAAAACCTTGAAAGAACCAATAATCCACGAAAAATAATCTCAGGGCCCAGCATAAAGCATAATGTCTACCTAGCATAAAGCGGTTTGGAATTTGAAAAAGAAACGATTATTACGTTTTTTTTAATCATAAATATGTAATGTAGATGCTGCTAACCCTGACTTCCGGTTACATTCATAGGAAAAAGTATGATCGAGTTAAAACGATATGTAACATACCGTAAATCATGTGACTGGGGGAACACAAGAAACAAAGTTTCAAAGAAAACATTGTGTAGACCATACTGGTATACAAGATAAATGGTTAACTTTAATGGTTAAGTTTCTACTACAACTATATATATATATATACAGTGGGGGAAAAAAGTATTTGATCCCCTGCTGATTTTGTACGTTTGCCCACTGACAAAGAAATGATCAGTCTATAACTTTAATGGTAGGTGTATTTTAACACTGAGAGACAGAATAACAACAAAAAAATGCAGAAAAACGCATTTCAAAAAAGTTATACATTGATTTGCATGTTAATGAGGGAGATAAGTATTTGATCCCCTATCAATCAGCAAGATTTCTGGCTCCCAGGTGTCTTTTAAACAGGTAACGAGCTGAGATTAGGAGCACTCCCTTTAAGAGAGTGCTCCTAATCTCAGCTCGTTACATGTATAAAAGACACCTGTCCACAGAAGGAATCAAACAATCAGATTCCAAACTCTCCACCATGGCCAAGACCAAAGAGCTGTCCAAGGATGTCAGGGACAAGATTGTAGACCTACACAAGGCTGGAATGGGCTACAAGACCATCGCCAAGCAGCTTGGTGAGAAAGTGGCAACAGTTGGTGTGATTATTCAGAAATGGAAGAAACACAAAATAACTGTCAGTCTCCCTCCATGCAAGATCTCACTTCATGGAGTTTCAATGATCATGAGAACAGTGCGGAATCAGCCCAGAACTACACGGGAGGATCTTATTAATGGTCTCAAGGCAGCTGGGACCATAGTCACCAAGAAAACAATTGGTAACACACTACGTCGTGAAGGACTGAAATCCTGCAGCGCCCGCAAAGTCCCCCTGCTCAAGAAAGCACATGTACAGGCCCATCTGAAGTTTGCCAACATCTGAATGATTCAGAGGAGAACTGGGTTGTGTTGTGGTCAGATGAGACCAAAATCGAGCTCTTTGGCATCAACTCAACTCGCCGTGTTTGGAGGAGGAGGAATGCTGCCTATGACCCCAAGAACACCATCCCCACCGTCAAACATGGAGATGGAAACATTATGCTTTGGGGGTGTTTTTCTGCTAAGGGGACAGGACAACTGCACCGCATCAAAGGGACGATGGACGGGGCCATGTACCATCAAATCTTGGGTGAGAACCTCCTTCCCTCAGCCAGGGCATTGAAAATGGGTCGTGGATGGGTATTCCAGCATGACAATGACCCAAAACACACAGCCAAGGCAACAATGGAGTGGCTCAAGAAGAAGCACATTAAGGTCCTGGAGTGGCCTAGCCAGCCTCCAGACCTTAATCCCATAGAAAATCTGTGGAGGGAGCTGAAGGTTCGAGTTGCCAAACGTCAGCCTCGAAACCTTAATGACTTGGAGAGGATCTGCAAAGAGGAGTGGGACAAAATCCCTCCTGAGATGTGTGCAAACCTGGTGGCCAACTAGAAGAAACGTCTGACCTCTGTGATTGCCAACAAGGGTTTTGCCACCAAGTACTAAGTCGAAGGGGTCAAATACTTATTTCCCTCATTAACATGCAAATCAATTTATAAATTTTTTGAAATGCATTTTTCTGAATTTTGTTGTTGTTATTCTGTCTCTCACTGTTCAAATACACCTACCATTAAAATTATAGACTGATCATTTCTTTGTCAGTGGGCAAATGTACAAAATCAGCAGGGGATCAAATACTTTTTTCCCTCACTGTATCTTTCCTTTGGAATTCAATTTTGATCACGTTGCAAATCCAGGTCTCTGGATCAATGTTTGATCAGTCACCTGTTTGATGCTAATTATTTTATATTATAGGGCACTGTATTGTTGAAAAGCGCATTTACTGCATTGATGTACACAGCTGTAATACTAGAGACGGAGCCATTTCAAAGGGCTTTCACATTGCATAATGCTATGGCTATGTAATATCTCAGTTTCATGCTAATTTTATAACTAGTTCTTTGTTTTATGTCTTCTAAGATATGTGCATACCGATTTATATAATTTATTGTTTAAAGTTTGTTTTATTATTTTTCTTGTGTTTGTATATGTGCAAGTTTTGATAAATAATTGAATAATCGCAGCTGATATAGCTCGTCTGATCGGATCAGCAAGTTTCTAACTCCAGAAAAAAAAAGTTCATTCAAATCTAAAACTAGTTAGTCCATTAAAGTGTGTTTCATAAGCCCTTACTCTTCATTTACTATTAATACTGTTATTGTTAATTTCCTGGCTGGCAGTGTTAAAATAATTGTTCGATTTTTATCAAAAAAAGGTTATTAATTTGGAGACAAGTGTGTGAAGAAAAATAACAACTACAATGAACTGAATCGAACATTTGTGGGATCGTTACACCCCTATTAGTGAGCAAACATTTGAAGAGCTTCGTGGCAAAACGTGATAATTAAGCCAATTCCACACATAATTCAGGTTCGTGCTATGGATATACTCCTAGAGTGTACCCTTTTCATGTAGTATACAGTGCCTTGCAAAAGTATTCATCCCCTTTGGCATTTTGTTGCATTACAACCTGTAATTTAAATTGTTTTTTATTTGGATTTCATGAAATGGAAATACACAAAATAGTGCAAATTGAAAGTAAAATTAAAAAAATAACTAAATTCTAAAAAATAAAAAACAGAAAAGTGGTGCATGCATATGTATTCACCCTCTTTGCTATGAAGCCCCTAAATAAGATCTGGTGCAACCAATTACCTTCAGAAGTCACATAATTAATTAAATAAAGTCCACCTGTGTCCAATCTAAGTCTCACATGATCTGTCACATGATCCCTGTTCTGAAAGGACCCAGAGTCTACAACACCACTGAGCAAGTGGCAGCATGAAGACCAAGGAGCTCGCCAAACAGGTCAGGAGCAAAGCTGTGGAGAACTACAGATTAAGGTTGGGTTATAAAAAAATATATATCTGAAACTTTGAACATCCCATGGAGCATCATTAAATCCATTATTAAAAAATTGAAAGAATATGGCACCACAACAAACCTGCCAAGAGAGGGTCGCCCACCAAACCTCATGGCCCAGGCAAGGAGGGCATTAATCAGAGACACAACAAAGAGGCCAAAGATAACCGTGAAGGAGCTGCAAAGCTCCACTGCTGAAAGTGGAGTATCTGTCTGTAACACCCTGTAAAATTTGCATCTGTTGAAAACTGTTGTATTGCTTCTGTGTACGTATGCATGCTGTCTGAGATGTAAACCCTCCCTCCTGGGCCTGTACAGTGTTTGTGTGGTGTTTTTTTTTTTTTCACCTTAAAACAAATTTAAAAAAACTGCCCGTTGAACTGGCAACACCTTTAGCGTCTATTTTGCCCCCCCATTTTAACTGCAATTCGCAGTCGTTTTTAAAATGAGGCTAGTTGGGTGTGACCAATTACATCTTGTAGATTTGATAACTTATGTACATCGTCCAATCAGTATTCTGGTCCCCTATACCTCAACAGCCATTGCCGACGAGTATCTAATAAAACTTCATGCACCGAACAATTGCCAGGTCAGTTCAGAATGTAGTCTGTGTAGAGCAGTCCATCAGTGTGTTGAAGTGCAGAGTGTACAGAGACTCTAACAAGCCTGTAAAATAAATCTGCTTTTCTGTTTCTGTTTTTGGACATCGTTCCCAGTTTATTTTTTTGTACTGTGTTTGTTTCATTTGTTACTTTTTTTTTCTTTTTTTTTAAGTACATCTTTGGGATTTTTAATTACTGTAAATATATTTTTGTCTGTGTGAATAAGTCCTTGTTGAACTGTGTTGGGTATACAGGCGAAGAGGTGAAGAGTTTTATGTAATTGTTTGTTTGGGTGAAGCTTTTTAATTGTAATTTATTCCCCATTGTGGTTGTTTTTTGTGTGTGTAGCGCAGTACAATTCGATTAAGCCCTTAGTAGCGAGGCTAAAGAGGACATTTTGGACTTTTATTATTATTATTATTATATTATTATTATTTCGAGATCTCCACCAAATTAGGGCAACAACGATAAAAACAAGGGATTCAATCTATCGGAACATTTGGCTATTTATTGACTTTTCACAACAATTTTAAATTTTGGGTACACTTTTGTTTCACAGTGAATTGTGCTGTTTTATTTAGTTTTTGAGACTGCGCATTCAATTCTGTGGTTTTATTTTTCTTGATTCTTTGAAAATTCCCAACTGCTATTTCTCTACTCACATGTCTTTAAATAAATCAACATGATTGTTGTTTTATAAACTAAATGTGTGTGTTGCTATTATTATTATTAATTAATAATAATAATAATAATAATAATAAAAAAAAAATAATATTATTATTGCTATTGTGGGGTAAAAGTTAAATGCACTACAGGCCTTGGCTTTAATTTTGTGTTGTTATTAATAATAATAACTCGGTGTGCTGCATATTGTTTTTTTAGTAACTGTTAAAAAGTACTAATTGCTTTAAAGTATTTTTTTTTTATTACTACAGGTATTATTAATGTGGTTACTTAGTTGCTGAATGTTTGGGGGTTTTGTATTTGGTTTTTCCCGGTTAACTGTATAGTGGCACTTCTTTGTGTTGGCATTACCGGGGTGTAGGCACCACACCATTTTTTTATTTTATTATTATTATTATTATTATTATTATTATTTTTAATAATGAAAGAAAAACAGATCAGCCAATTCCCCATCTACTACTGAGAGCCAGGATTCTTCTTGTTTGTTTCTATTTGTCCATCATTTATCCTTTTTTAACCTCCCTTTTTTTACAGCAGACCCACAGCACTCGCTTATCCTAGGAACTGGGTGGAGGTACTCTGCGGGCAGAGTGGTCAGGGTAGGGTTACATGTCCATAGGACCACTTTAAGCTGTACACTCCACAGAGCTGGGCTTTACGGAAGAGTGGCCAGAAAAAGTACATTGCTTAAAGAAAAAAAATAAGCAAACACGTTTGCTGTTCACCAAAAGGCTTGTGGGAGACTCCCCAAACATATGGAAGAAGGTACTCTGGTCAGATGATACTAAAATTTGAGCTTTTTGGCCATCAAGGAAAACGCTATATCTGGCACAAACCCAACACCTTTCATCACCCCGAGAACACCATCCCCACAGTGAAGCATGGTGATGGCAGCATCATGCTGTAAGGATGTTTTTCATCGGCAGGGACTGGGAAACTGGTCAGAATTGAAGGAATGATGGATGGCACTAAATACAGGGAAATTCTTGAGGGGAAACCTGTTACAGACTTCCAGAGACTTGAGACTGGGATGGAGGTTCACCTTCTAGTAGGACAATGACCCTAAGCATACTGTTAAAGCAACACTCGAGTGGTTTTAGGGGAAACATTTAAAAGTCTTGCGTGAAAGGGATTGCCATCCTGACAGCCTTGTGAGTTTATTGTCTAAATACAGTTTAAATTAGCCGGTGTGTTACTGTCGTTTGCCACTGGACACTCAGGCAAGCCAGCTGAGAATTCGCCTAGCTCACCGCAGTTAAGTATTGCTTTTTTCTCGCGTGTTTGCTCCACTGCCCTCACTCTTACCTTCCATTGATGGAAATCGTTCACACAATCACAATAAATACATCATTCAGCAATGTTGACAAAATATCAGACAATATTACACATTACAAACCCGTACTTAATAGCAATTTGCTGCTTGTAAAGAGATGTTTCTGTAAAATAAAGGGACAGACTAAAACGAATGACAAAACGGAATGCCCATTGACTATGATGGGGGAATGCCATCTATATTTCCAGATCCCACACAAGAATCCTAAAATCATGAATACACTGTCTTTAAAATAACCTCATATAAAACATAAAAGTTGAATAAAATAGAGTGACAGCTGCTTTATATGGAATGACAGACTTGGAATATCGAAAATGCACTGAAAACATAACACAAATAGGTTTGACTGCCTATATCTCCAAATCCTAGACTGGGATTCTAAAAATCCTGAATACACTTTCTTTAAAATAACCTCATATAAAAGTGGAATGACATGGAATGACAGCTGATTTACATGGCGTGACAGACCTGGAAAACTGAAAACACACTAAAAACATAATAGGATCGTTTTCACACATACACACACATTTATTTACAACCAGGTCTCACAAATGAAATACTTTGGAAGTTGTATGGTTTGTTGAAAGGCAAGCTCCATGATATCACTTCCTGCATTGACAACAAAGAACCATGCCCTTTCTCATATGATTGGTTAATTTACTTTCGAAACTAAACGAACCTTATCTAGTGCAAACAAATGCACAATACTTCATATTTGATTTCATAAAACCTATTGCTTTAATATTAAAATGGAATAAAATAGAAATTACGTATTGAATGACAATTACTTTGAAGAAATGGATTAACAATATAATTTACTAAAGTATGCAAAATAAATAAAAAAGTTAATCAGTTAATTGTCATCATGCTGTCTGTCCTTATTGCTGTTAATTGCTTATTAATATTCTTTATTATTAATATTTCTATGCAGACACTTTATTAAGGGTGATTTACAATTGTTTCAAGATATCACATTATTTTACATACAGTTGCCCATTTACACAGTTTATTTGTTCATGTAAGGTTGACAGAGAAAATAATAATAATTATATATATATATATATATATATATATATATATATATATGTAGTCAAACCTATTGCTGTTTTCCCCATTGTAGTCTATGGGCATTCTGTTTTGTCATTCATTTCAGTCTGTCCCAAATACGGCCTCCTGTCCTGACCAGTGATGTTCCCCACAATAAACGAACAATAAAGTTATATCAACATTTGCTTTGTTAAAAGTAACTATGTAACTTGTACTCCAAGTACTTTTTAAATTAGCAACTTTTTACTACTACTTGAGTCGTTTTTTATACCAGTACTTTTACTTCTACGTGAGTAAATGTTTTATCAAAGTAACAGTACTTCTACTTGAGTAGGATTTTTCAGTACTCTTTCCACCTCTTGTTTGCGACTGTACATTTTTTATGTCACAGATGGTGTAGCTCAGCTTGTTTATATCTTGGTGTATTTATTATTGTTCATTTATATGTTTATTTAATACAATGTATTACTATATGTAGCCTATCCTAGTTTGGATAAGTTAATAGATATTTTGCTGTAATTAGACTGAATGTCATTTCTGTAAGGACCAGGTGTACCCCTTTAAGAATTACTCGTTTCTGTATGCTAATTTATTGTAATTATGCTTTTTACTTGTCAGCCTGAAAAAACAGAACTAAAAGATAGTAGAAAGATCGAACATCACAGGTAGGCCTATGCAGGAGAAGATACTGTGAATCAGAGCATTTATAGATGTTCTTTTTGACAAAAAACAAAACAAAACTAATTACATAAAATTTCAAGTTTGAAAACTTTTTGGGGAAAACTCCATGGATTTATTTTCAGTATCTATCCAACCCCCCTGCAGGATTAAGCAGTTATAATAAGATAATGCTATGCAATTCTAGATATGTGTAACCAGGAGGGTAGCGAGGCCAGGAGCAAGAGGCAAATCTAGGGACAGACAAAGGTCAAGATCCGGCAAACAGAGCAATGGGGAAAGTCCAAGAAGCAAGGTTAATAAGCCAGGCAGTGGGTCAAACACAGGGCAAACAAGACAGGAAAGGAAAATCCCAAAGACAGTTGAAGGGAACGAAAAGCGAGGGTCAAGAACTCGGGAGCAGGTAATCAGGGAAACGTGCAGTAATGTAACCGCAGGCAAACAAAACTTCTCACTGATGTCAGGAAACCAGGAAGTATAAGTACAGGGGCGTAGATGAGCCAGAAACAGGGGGGGGGGGGGCAACAGTCACGGGTTTAATTAGTGGGGAAATGGGGAAGGAAGCATGGCATGATTGTGTACACTGGAGACCTCTGGTGGTGAACTTGGAGAGTTGTCATGGGGAAGATCAGACACTACGGCATTTATTTTAGTAGGAATAATTTATTACAACGGTAGACATTCATAAAACTATAATCCATTTATAATATACATTTTTTTTATTTTGAAATCAAGTTGTATCCAAAAAGATTTGTAGATTAGAAGACTAAGGTTAAAATTACATAAATATTATAACTAAACATAGCTATTTGTTTCTATTAAAATGCATAATTCTTAAGTAAAGTGTGTGTAATTTGTATTTAATTTAATTGCTGAATTCAACAAATGTACAATCATACATTTAATTGTTGATATTAATAATTTAATTCCTGATATCAATATAATATATACACTCACCTAAAGGATTATTAGGAACACCATACTAATACTGTGTTTGACCCCATTTCGCCTTCAGAACTGCCTTAATTCTACGTGGCATTGATTCAACAAGGTGCTGAAAGCATTCTTTAGAAATGTTGGCCCATATTGATAGGATAGCATCTTGCAGTTGATGGAGATTTGTGGGATGCACATCCAGGGCACGAAGCTCCCGTTCCACCACATCCCAAAGATGCTCTATTGGGTTGAGATCTGGTGACTGTGGGGGCCAGTTTAGTACAGTGAACTCATTGTCATGTTCAAGAAACCAATTTGAAATGATTCGACCTTTGTGACATGGTGCATTATCCTGCTGGAAGTAGCCATCAGAGGATGGGTACATGGTGGTCATAAAGGGATGGACATGGTCAGAAACAATGCTCAGGTAGGCCGTGGCATTTAAACGATGCCCAATTGGCACTAAGGGGCCTAAAGTGTGCCAAGAAAACATCCCCCACACCATTACACCACCACCACCAGCCTGCACAGTGGTAACAAGGCATGATGGATCCATGTTCTCATTCTGTTTACGCCAAATTCTGACTCTACCATCTGAATGTCTCAACAGAAATCGAGACTCATCAGACCAGGCAACATTTTTCCAGTCTTCAACTGTCCAATTTTGGTGAGCTTGTGCAAATTGTAGCCTCTTTTTCCTATTTGTAGTGGAGATGAGTGGTACCCGGTGGGGTCTTCTGCTGTTGTAGCCCATCCGGGCTCAGGGCTCTCTGTAACTAAAAGCTAAATGTAACTGAAAATACCATCAACTAAACATATACATACTTCAGTCTTAACAGAGACCAGGGTAGTATATGTACAAGGAGAAGTCTTTCTACTGAAGCATCCAGCACCCTTATATTGGAGCTGGCAGGCTGACTCATTCCACAGTTTAAACCAACAAAGAAAATTATTACAAAAATTAATAAAATAAAGTCAACCTAAACCCACAACTTAACTTCGTGTTTCCCATAAAATTCCCCAAACAATAAAAAGTATTTCAATTGCGCCCCCCCAATAACCCAGATAACACTGTTCATCAATATACTCCCCCCATAGATAAAAACTTGCCCTTGCCTGCCCCTTTAAATACCATGCCATTTGTGGCCCACACCCCTTTAATTCAACCAAAATGGTGATGCACACAGACATGCATGTCACTCCCGTAATCCCCCCCCCAAAAAAAAACAAGGTTTGTACAGGATTTATCAAAGATCTTAATAACACAACTAAACTTAAGGAAATGACCAATTGCCCTTATTAAAAGGAGACGTCTAATGAGGAGCGATATCATATAGTAAACAGAGAACTGAAAACCAGTTGAAGCCTTAGCTTTCTTTTAACATGTTAGTCAAATATATTTACTTTTAAACAATTACATGAACAGTCTTGCACTATTAATACTTGTTTTGTTGATTACTGGTGAGTGAAGATCAGGACTGCAGTGACAGACAGAAATGATTAATAAGGTGATCTTGATTTTTACCTGTTCGGCAGGTGATGGCCAGTACACCTGAAGGGAATTGTGAGGGACAAGAGGGGGAACCTCACCATTAATTGAAAAGAAGATCAGACAAGCAAAACAACGGGAAAAAGTGCATCACATAATGTGACTTCAATAAAAATTTAATTAAAAAAAGGTAAAATAAATGTTTTCTTTAAAAAATTAAAATAAATTAAAACAATTGTGTTTGTGTATTTCAATTATTTTGTAAATAATAAGCTGTGCTTATAGGGATAGACATCACATTGAGCATGGGCTAAATAATAGTGCTATGTATCTTTGTCTGCTCCTTTTTAATGTATGCATATGGTTGAATGCAGTATATTACTATAATTTTTACAATAATGTGTTATTCATTGCCATATATACGGGTTATTACAGCATATTCTGTATTTGTTTCCAAAAAGCATTAATGCAACTAGGAAATGTCGTCTGTCAAAACCAGGAAGGGATGTTTGGAGACCTCCAGCCAGTATCAACACTCTTTGAAAGCCAGTTTAATGGCTAGGAGCTCATGGTTGCCGATGTCATAATTGCGCTCCCCTGGTGATAGTTTACAGAAGAAGAAGGCGCATTAATGAATCTTGGGTGGCTGTCTCTGTCGTTGCGAAAGCACAGCCGCCATTCCTGATTCTGAGGCATAAACTTCCACAATGAAAGGGAAATGAAAACAATGAAAGTGGTCTGTGTGCTTCAGGATTGGGGCAGAAACAGCGTCTTGAGCTGAGTGAATGTGGCATTGGCAGATTCAGTCCAGGCAAGAGTGACCAAGATATCATTGTCATGGGCAGGACATGACGGGCAATTTATCACTAATTGATTAATTATTATGAGTTCTTTCACTTATTTATCTAGATGTGTGCACTTATGTTATGATCACTAGTGTCTTTTTACTATATGAAGTGTGTTATTTTGCTTCTCTATTTGTTTGAATTACCTTTTTCTTTTATTATTGGTTTATTGGTATGTGGTTTGCTCAAGAAAAGTGGGCCAAACTATCAGTTGAGAAGTGTAGAAATCTCATTCAGAGCTACAGATAGTGCTTGATAGCAGTTATTGTCTCTAATGGCTGTGCAACAAAATATTAGGTTAAGGGTCCCAATATTTTTGACTGTGTCATTTTCATCCATCCATTTTCAAACCCAGGGGCAGGGCACAGGGATGCTGGAGCTGATCCCAGCAGGCATAGGACACAACACAGAAATACACCCAGGATGGGACACCAGGCCATTACTGGGCACACACACGGCAAATCAGTGTAACCAATCAACTTAACCTGCATGTCTTTGGACAGTGGGAGGAAACCAGAGTGCCCGGAGGAAACCAGAGTGCCCAGAGGAAACCCACACAGACACAGGGAGAACATGTAAACTCCACACAGACAGGCACACCGAGTGGAGATTCAAACCCAGGACCCCTGGAGCTGTGAGGCAGCAGCGCTAACCACCATGCCACCCATCATTTTTGTTTGTTTTACTATTTAAAGTAATATGTTACATCATAAATCAAAAGCAAAGTTTCTGTTCTATTGAATGTGAAATAAAGAATGGTGGATACCAAATACTTTTGTCGATTTCTACTTAGTTCACAGAAAATTGTGATTTTATTTTTAAAAGTGGAAGGGTACCAATACTTTTGGCCACGTCTGTATGTGTCTACTTCCTATGGCTGCAAAGATCCAATGCTCAATATAAGGATCTGGGTTAAATTCCTCAATACTTGGGCCATCACAAAAGATTTTAAGTATTCTACTCTTATTTTCTTATGTTAAGCTCACTCTCAAACTCTCAAACTGAAAAAGCCAGTTCACACTCTACTGCATTAACAGTCAGAAGAATCTTCACCATGCTGTTTGGATTCTCTTTCAGCAATCCACTGTAAATATCTATTGAGCTGGAGAACCTGTGGTCTATTATATGCCTTTACATAAGCTTCCACTCTCCTTGATAGGGCTGGGTATCGGCACTGATCTCCCGATTCCATTCCATTTCGGTCACGATTCGATTCTATTTCGATTCGATTCAATTTGTTTTGATTTCGATTTGATTTTGATTTAAAGGGTATAGTGATACTTACAATACCAATATTGCTTATGAGAGAGATTCTCTGAGCACCTGAAACACCTTAAATTTAGCTACCTGGTGTATTATCACTCAAAACCTATTTTTTCTTTTTCACTATAGTCTGAATACAACCAGTAAACACACCTCAGCTTTCTAAATAGTGTAAGGCTAAGTTGAGTGCATGTCAGGTGGCAAATGTGTATTGAGGAGCTTGGGGGTATCACATATTGAAGAGCTTGGGGGGGGAGTGATAGTGCATTGAAGAGCTTATTGTTGGGAGTGCTTGCGAATTGGATTTATCCATGGCCATGTGTGCATTGGCTTTACAGTTGTTGTTTTTTTCTTTTTTTTTCATGCATATATGTGGCCAGGTATCACCGTTTTTTTAATCTCTAAGAAAATGCATAGATTTATAAGATAGATCTCGCGAAAATCGAACAAAAAAACATGCACAGCTGGCTGCTTCAAATGCCAGAGAATATGTCAATGCTGACCGTATACTGAATAACCCATAAGAAAACTGTTTATATGTATTACAAATGTTTATTTCAGAGCATTGTAGCTTTAAGAGTTTTGCTTCAATTTCTGTTTATTCAGAGAATGCATTTCTGATGAGCTTTAGATGCAGTCCACTTATTAAATTATCTTTTTAATTAAGATGGTGGGGTTATTCTTTATTTGTATTTGTAGTAGGGTACTCTTTATATATTAAAATAAACAATTTAGAATATGCTAATGACTATGCCACACTCAAGAAGGTGAGGGACCTACAATTATCTTCCACATAGATCTCAAACTGGGCAGGACAACAGTGACTGTTAATGGAGTTCCACAGGGATCAGTATTAGGGCCAGTGCTTTTTCTAATCTATTTTAATGATTTGTACTCTGGGATAGTTAGCAAACATGTAAAATGTGCGAATGATACTAAAATAGGTGGCTCAAAAGATACAATCTCTGCAGCACAGGTTATTCAAAGGGACTAGTGATGTTCCGCACCTACTGACTCACCCTTTAAGACGGGCGCTTAAAAGAGGAAGTAGAAACCTGGAAGGAAAGGTTTCTTTCATTCTGTAGATAGGGTGTTCCAGGTGGGGCAGGTATTTTTAGCCCAAGCCATGGTTGTTTTTTTTGTTATAGTTTTGTCATAGTTTTGTTATTTTATTAAGTTAGGTAGATTATGGATTTATTTTCTAATAACCCCAATGTAAATTGAGGTACATTGTGATCAAGGACCCACGCTGGATTTTTCTAGCTGTTAACAAGTGAGTGACCCAGCCGACAGAGAAGACGACTGCGAGCTAGTGGAGCCGTCAGAGATGCCAGATATTGCACAGATGAGTAAAAGAGAGCTTTTCCTTTTTCCAGCACTTCAGACTGACTAAGCTGATGCCCTGAACTTTTTCTGATTGTAAAGAAGACAACAACGGAGTGTGGAAGGGAGGACTGTCTTGAGGTGTTGTTACTGAGCATTGCTTTAACACTCATATACTGTGGGGAATGGGGGTCTAGTTTGCAGTGTTGTGTTATTGCGATGCTAATATGCTATGTGAGCCATAGTGATGGTATACAGCTTATGGATTTATTTTTGTGTGGTTTGTTCTTTGAGTTATTTATAATGTTTTGGTGTATTTAATTTAGTTACAGAACTTGCGTTTGTTTCTTTTGTTATTTCTAGATGGCGTGATTATTATGGTGTGCTCTTTCCAGGCTTGTAGTGTGGTTTGATAGTGAATACACTGTGATGGATCCTATGAGGTGTTGACATTGTGTCTGTGACTGAAGTCTGGTCTGGTATCTGAATATTTGCCTGTTATAGACATCTGTATGGTTTTGTTAATGTGTGAACAATTAAATACAGAATTGGCTATCAAAGCTTAGGCCTAAGCTTCTAAATATCTATACAGGACTTATTAATATATAAAACTTGTATAAGTGTGGATAAGTACTGTCAACCATATGATCTGTTTAAAAGAATGTTACTTGTTTGTTTTGCTGTTGATTTCTTATTTTGTTTATGAATTATATACTTAGCTGCTCTGGTTCTATCCCTAATACACACCATTGTCATTTATGGAATCTGTTTGTCTTTCTTGGAGAGGAGGAACACCTTTTGACTGCCATAGCACCTCCCGGAGTTAGTGCATTTGGAAGGGGGTTGGTGAGCCAACAAGGGAAGTAATGTACAATTCACTAGTTAGACCTCATCTGGAATACTGTGTACAGTTCTGGACTCCACACTTCAAGAAAGATATCCCTGCTCTAGAGGCAGTTCAGAGGAGAGCAACCAGACTTATTCCAGATTTGAAGGGAATGTACTACTCGGAGAGACTGAGTGAACTGAACCTTTTCACCCTGGAACAGAGAAGACTATGTGGGAGTGACAGCAAATGGAAAAGAAGTCTTTATTCAGGCCGGCCTGGAGCGAATGCAAGTCAGTCTCGTGTTTAAACATCTTACAGTTCTCTTCTGGGTTTTGTATTTTATACAGTTGTAAACAAAAGGTGAATAATGTCCAATCAGCAGAGGGCAGTGTCCTGGATGTGCACGTGGATTGGCTCAGGCCTCACTTCTCTACTTCCTCTTCCTCCTTTGGAGTGTAGGGTTACCAAGCAGTGAGGGTGATGTCACTGTTTCCTCCATAAAGCATTCTGTGATCCGCAAAGGACTGTGGGGGAGAGAATGGTTCAACGTGTTTTGCATGTGGAACCAGAAAAAGAGTAAAGTGGCTGTGCAGGGGGAGGGAAGAGTTGTTCCACGTGTTTTACACATGGAACCAGAAAAGTGGGTGTGCAGGGGGAGAGAGACAGACAGACAGAACTATACAACAACATTTTAAGTATTCCATTCAAAGAAATATATATACATATACATGCATCAGGGAACTTCACACTGTGTTGTGGGAACAACTCTCCATACAACAGTGTTGCACTGATGAGGTGCTGGGTGAAGGAGAACCGCTCCTTGGCATGCATCAGGATAGTATCACATATCTGTAAAATATACATCATCAGCTTAAATTTACAATAAAGCTATTTTGATGAAAGTGATTCTGACTGAACACATGCACATGTCAAAGTCAATTATATGATTACTAAGGTTTTAACACCAGTATTCTTAATTGCACTTTACAGTACTTCTCCTGATCTTTAACATGCTATTGGTTTCCCCAACAAAACAAGGTCTACAGGGCATGTCAATAAATAAACCACCTATTTTCTGTTACATGTGAGGATGCCCTTTACATTGAATTCCTTTCCTATGTGTGTGGATGACACAAAATCATCATGCTGCTTGTGACTGCTCTGTCATAAACCTGGAATCTATGGAGTGAACAAAAATATGAATGCAAATTTAAATTGCAGACAGCCTGCTGCATCATTTGACCAAAGTCAGCTGTGGTAATATGCCATCCTGTGTGTTTAATTTTTTTTTTTTCTGTAGCCAGCCTCTGTTGTTCTCTTGGTCCCAGCATCCTCTGTCGCTTTATGTCCCCACACAAAGAGGGAATGGAGGCCCTGGTCCAAAAAATAAAGTTAATAAATAAAAAATGAAGTGATGTGTGCTCTATGACAATCATTCACTTTGATGGCAAGGCACATTTAGGCTTTTACACTGCTGGAAGTGAGCAACTCATCTTTCTAACAACAACAGCTTTATCAGCCAATAGTAAATATAGTTATTTACCTGATCATTAGCATGCTGTCTGTGAACCTCTGGACAAGTGCTTTAATGCAGACATGGTCGATGTTCCTCTTCTGCAGCTGGTTGAACAGCATGTCTACATTTGGCATGATCTTGTGGAACAATGCCAGGAAAAAACAGAAAGTCTCATCTTCAAGCATCCTCACAAAGCCCCCAGCCTCTCTGACAGTTGCAGGATCAAAGCTGTAGCGATGGTGTTGGCGGTTGCGTTCTGGATGGTAATGAACAAAAAAAAACGATCTTGGATGTTACTGTTGGCATCAATGTAGCACAGCACAAGCACCAGCTGGCAGTGGGTGGAAATGTCAGTCGTCTCGTCTGCCTGAATGGCGATAAAATCAGCGGCCTTTACTTCCTCCAGAATGTAATCCTTGAGCACTGACAGCATGCAGTCCAACAGCTCATTTTGTACTGTCTTTGACGTGCCTATAAAAATGGTAGCTGTCTTAATGTGCTCCTTCAGCACAATGACTATGGAGGCAACAAAATCCACCAATCCCCTAAAAATGCCAGGGTTGTCAGAGGTGTCAGTCTCGCCATGCCCACGCAAGGCCAACTCAAAAGCCCCGCAAAACTTCACACAATCAATTATTTTGGATAAAATGTGCCTGTTTTTATCCACCTCCTCTTTGTGTCTCCTCATCGCAATCCTGTGGCCGTTGTCGAGCTGCGTAGCGATGTTCACTCTTCCCAATATGGCTAGCTTGACAGAATTATCCATGTGTGGTCTGGTGTTCTTGTGTTTCCTTACTTTCTCAGAAAGGTGCTTCTCTCACTCCCGTAGCTGTCCATGCTGGATCTGTCCCCGTTGTTTTAAAAAGCAAGAACGGAAAGCAAAATAATTCATTAGCATAACTGCACCCACATAGCCAGGCCTTTTCGTTGCACCAACTATTAGAGAAGCCTCGTGTGTACGGCTTCCATTTTTCACTAGCCTGCTGTCCGATTGTGAGGTCAGGTTGATCTGGGCCCAGCTCTTTCACCTCTAGTTTTTCTGCCAAGGTTCTCCTCTCAAACAGATTTTGGAAGAGAGATTTTACAGAGTTAGGGTTGGGTCTGAAAGCAGTGATAATTGCACTCGCCATTGTCATGTAGTTAAAATGGCGCCCCTACAGACTAGTCCTAACTTTAGCAGTGGCTCGTTAGGGGCGATAAAATAATCGCCCATTTCGGATTAGATTTGAGGATGCTGATTTGCAAAATTTCTTTCATAGACCCACCTCCTGTGGGCGATCCTCTCTATCACCCCAGAGCTGAACTTGAGACATGCGGACAGGCAGGGGGGGGCAAATATTTTGCACAGATGATTTTCTATCATATCATATCATATATCAGTGTATATAATTTATTATTATTATTATTATTATTATTATTATTATTATTGTGTGTGTGTGTGTGCATCTGTGTGTGTGTGTGTGTGTGTGTGTGTGTGTGTGTGGCTCAGTGGGGGGCAGCACCCTAGTGCCCTCTATTGGCCAGCTGCCACTGCTATGTGGAGATTTGCTTCAAGTCTTCAAAATCATCAAACCAGAGGAGCTTTTCCAGATCAGAAGGGACACACGGACCCGGGGACACAAATGGAAATTGGGCTTCAAGGCATTCAAGACATTTCTTCACACAGAGAGTTACAGCGATGTGGTTGAAGCTGAAAACTTGGGAATATTCAAAAATATACTGGACAGGATCCTTGGATCACTACGTTATTAATGTACAACAAACAAGCACAATGTTTTCTTGAGGGCTTGTACTTTTGGCGACAGTTGTTGCCTATCTAAGTTCATCAATACTTTCTGAAGGACCTCAAATGTGCATTTAAGGTCTTGTTGATAGCTGAGTTTGACAACATAAATGAGCCCAAACAGGATTGCACAAGCAAGCGCAACATTGCCAAGATCTTGGAAGACCTCTACACATTTGATTAAGGCACCAATTTCCACAGGATCATCAGTGGCCTCTGCCGCCTCACTTCGAATGACGTACACTGTCATCACAGTCATGTCCCTCTGGGTGCTGGATGGTCCAGAGTCCTAGTAAATTTGTAAGAGACAAAAGACAAATATGAAACAAGGAGTAAGCACAGGTTTGACTGATTTGTCTTTCTAAATCTAGTCCTGTACTACATTCTAGGTCTAATTCTCATAATTTAGCTAGCATTATGTGTGATAGGAGAAGAAGCAAAACCAGTACTGTTAGTGGTACCCCAGGACTGGATTTAGAAACACAAATGTGTGAAACATTATACAGTGGATATAGATATAGAATGTCTAAACACCCTTAAAGTGACAAAGCACCTACATGGAAAAGAAACTAAACATGGACACAATGAAATATTTCACGTTTTTCCTCATTTACGTAAGCACACAGTGTTGTGAGGATGCACTCTCTTCTCATATGAATACTGTCATTCTGTTCAGAAAACAATCAACACAGATAAATCATATCAAGGGTCATTAACAGAAACACACCATGATTGCAATAATGGTAGTTACTATAACAAAGGTTAATGACATACAGTCTAAGTGAAAGATGTAAGAAGTTTTTGTAGTTATGCTGGTGTTCCAAGATTTTACCTGGGAAATGGCTACCATAATTTTCCTGATCTTTCTGTCAGTGACACCACCCATACTGAGGAAGAGCATCATCAGTCAGTCAGAGTATTGGTCAAACATTGTGAACAATCTGTTGAAGAGTGTACGTTGTTATTTGCATTAACTCAGCATTAATCTACAACAAAGGAGGGAAAAAAATGAACATTTTAAGATGGTATTGTTATTTCTAGGCAGAGTATTTAATTTATGCAATATTGATGTAATGATCATCCTCTTAATGGGAACACTGTATACTCACTTCACTGACACTGAAGAATGCTGACCATTGAGTTTTAAACTCTGCTACCATAGGATTTTCAAGCACAACCTCTTGTATGAATGAAAATGTTTTCTGCATTTTCTCCTTCACTTTTTCATTGTTTATTTTTTTGATCTCAGACAGAAGTTTCTCTCTCTCTCTCCAAGTAGTGATGTTTTGGGAGCAGTTTGGTGCTTGGAAAAAGCTCTTGGTAGCATTGTCTATGCTCAAGAAAGGCAATTGACTCATCCGAATGCACTGGAGCTACAACAAGCTCTACAATGTCTTTTAAGTGTCCCTATCATAAAAGGCAACAACCTTTACACATTCCAGTTTCTATGAGCATTACCCCAGTGTTTTTCTTGGTAGTAAAAGTGTGAGCAATCTCGTGAGGCAAATCTCCCCACGTGTTGGGAAATGTCAAGATGGATTAATTAAGAGAATCAAGAGAGAAAAACGTATTGGAGATCAACAGAGATACACAGTGAGATAACTCCACTGGTATAATGACTTCAAATATGTCATGTACTATATCCGCAGGATAACCGCTCAAGACAAAAAAGTTGTTTGGATAAAACACACTCTCTTGACTTCAAAGCAGTTAGTGGCATTTTCAATAGCAGAGGTAAAATGGCCATCATGATTGTTTTTGGTTCTAAGTGTGAATACACCAGATTGAACACTCTCTTTTTGGATTTTAGACTTTTGTGCTGTACAAAACCTGCAGATGAAATTACCTGCAAAACTTTCAACAAACCCTGCTATTTCATGTGCCCCTAGGTTATCTGCAACTACACACAGTAGCGTACCTTTGACAAACTCTGCAAGTTGTGCAACAAAAACACCATGTTGCTCCAAAGTAGCCAAATCCTGCAAAAGAGGTTCAAGCACAAAGCCAAAGGTTTTAACATCATTGCTTCTTCAAAGAACAGCTAGGACAATGGAGGAGAGAGCTGAATGAGAGCCAGGGGGTAGATACCCAATATACACGATAGAGTTTGTGCTTTTTTACTCAAAGGATTGCACATCTGAAAAAGATCTTAGCAGTTTCTTATTACCAAGACTTAAGCTGGTGCTCTCTAGCATGATTTGTCTTTCAATGACCTTGTCAAGAATGTCGTTTTGATTCACACTGCAACACAGGTATGTACTGAAATTTATTTTTTTCCTTTGAATCAGGAACATACTGTATTGGATCTATCACACTGAATTTTGTCCTATAGTACTTTTTACACTTATAAGATGTTGAAAGTCAACTACCCTTTTCTAAATCTTCTCCAACAGGGTTAGACACATACATAGCAGTAGCGACCTCTTCAATGATTGTCTGATCGACATGTTTGAGATGTATTACGTATTGTGACTACACCAGTTTTTAAAGTCTTTCACTGTGTGTGGATGATGTTTTCGGTTCTTGTGTGAGCAAAATGTGCCATAAATATTTGTTTTAAAACTGCAACCTTGAAACATACACATAACTGTCTGACTTTCTCAGATGTGTTCAAATGTAACCCACATGAAGGATTACCATACCAAATAAATACAAATAGAAAAGAAACTAAGTTAATCTCAGAAGAATAGAAATATAAAGAAAAGCTTTATTTATCGTTTGCTCAGTTTTTTATATTCCGAGTGTAACTTCCCCTGGAAACTCTGGTGAGTTTGTTTTAAGTTTGATAAAATGGTGTTTCCGTAAGTACCTACCTTGTTGAAATGATGAAAAGATACAAAAAGTGTAATGAACCTTGTAGAAAGAAAACAAAGCAAAAACAACCAGATGTTAAGTGTGAAAATGTGTGTATCTTTTGCTGATAATGTTAATGTATGTCTTTAATAAGAGTTTCATTACGAGGTAGAAAAATATACTAAAGATAAGAAGTCAAACGGAGAAGAAATTACAGTGTAGATTATGGTTGAATATTAGAGATATGTAATGGAACAAGATATTTTTTAAGTACATAAAATAAATGTTTGTTCCACATGGCGGGTTGGAAATAAAATGGTGGTTCTCATAGCATTCTATTAGCGCTTCCACTAGACGTCAACATTATCCTCTATTTTGTAATTTGTTTATGGTTTGTTTTCCATGACTCACTAATTTGTGTAGTTCACTAGTAATGCTATGCTGTTATGAATCTTAAAACCCACTGTATGCAGGTTGTATTTTTTATGGAGAAACTCTGAGATGGCGAGCCAGGACCCACTTTGTTGACGGCACCGATAGGGAAGGAAGATTTCCACTGAGAACCTGAAGGAATACTGGGACTGCAAACTCTTACACTCCGGTTCAACCTCTGTATTTTTATTTACTAGACTGCCTTGGTAGGATTGAATATAAATATATCCTAGGATATAAATAAGACAAGGAATCTGATTGATTGAAACTGAGTGCACAATCCCTTTCATGTTTTTTTTTTATTATTATTTTTGGTATCTGGTATAATTACACTGGTAATAAACTTGCCATTATTTACCAGAACAAATCTCACTTGTGTTTATCTGAAATCTTACTGAAAATAACCAAATCCACCATATACATTTCAGTCTTACGAACCTTAGAGTACATTAAATTGTAAGCCCTATTATTAGTAGTTACACAAGCTCTGCACATCCACAAACCAGACATTTGAATGTTACAGTTTTGTCTGATGCTTGTGATGATAGTAAACACTATTTCATGTTTTAAAAGTGCATGGGCAATTCACATATGAGCATGGCTATCTATGCCCATAATGCCCATGGACCAACATATAATGTTTCAGCAGTGTGTACTGGCTTGACTCAATTATAGCGCACTCTGCACTGCCACCTTCAGGTCAACTGAAAATAAAAACGATTAGGCAATAGGCAGTTATAACAAATATCAATAATTTTCAATAGTTCAACATTCAACATGAGCCATGATTGTACTTTGGTTTGATCACTACACCAATTGCTTATGATTCTAAAACATTACAACAGAGACATGTATTGACTGATAAATGCTACCTGCTCTCTATTTGTTTTACAATAAATAATAAATAAATTAACTAGCTAATGTACATCAGTGTCAGAGCACTAACATTGCCACATACACCTTAGCCAGCTAGCTAATCTATTACAATCATTAATATCTAACGCTTAGATAGTTAATATATAACGTTAGCAATTAAATCAAAACATAACGAGATTAAATACTTTTCAAGCATTTCTGGCTTGCAAGTTAACATTTTAGTTAACAAGTTAATACATTAAAAAATATTAAAACTAACCATACCGTTGCTTACACTTGCAAGCCGTTCACAGAGTCTCTTTCCTCACTCTGCATTTTGAATGCCTCACCTTTGATAACATTTACCCAAAACAAATCATGAGTATTGCACGTGCTTCACTAATCAACATTACCGACCAAGAGAAATTGATCAGCCTTTCTCTCTGTACATACACTAGTAGACTAGTAGACTTGCTAGTCTCAATGTGCGAAAAGGCAGCAAACTAAGTTCACCTAGACCCACACTCATGTTTATGTAACCATCCACGATAGTACAGACAATACAAACATTAACAATTATCTAAAAAAATTTCTTCACGTTTCCAAATTTAACCATGCAAATGAGATACCATTAATGTTTGACAATAGGGACAGCTAACTAGCTAGCTACCATGCTATATCAAATTGATAGTAGGCTTTTGCATAAACTACACAAAATAATGAATTTCCTCATATCTAGACCGAAATGTACATTGAAAAGACAAGTTCAACATGCGTATAGCACATTTAATCAAGGATGGCGATGAATTACTCACCATTTATTATGTCCAGTGCTTAATCCAGATGCACAATGTGTTTGAAAAATGCCCCTTTCCATTTGAACGTGTCCAATGGCACTACTACTGACATGAGCCTAATTGGCTGGAGCCGTTTCAGTGTCTTTGGTTCAACATAATCAAACTGAATAAATTTAAAACTACGACGCATTATGTACTTTTTTGAGAGTATTTTGACCTTATAGTATCCTACAATTTAAAATACCTAATACAAGCAATAGAGAATTCAGCATAACCTCATCTTATTATCATTTAGCTAACCAGAATATATATATATATATATATATATATATATATATACACTCACCTAAAGGATTATTAGGAACACCATACTAATACTGTGTTTGACCCCCTTTCGCCTTCAGAACTGCCTTAATTTTACGTGGCATTGATTCAACAAGGTGCTGAAAGCATTCTTTAGAAATGTTGACCAATATTGATAGGATAGCATCTTGCAGTTGATGGAGATTTGTGGGATGCACATCCAGGGCACGAAGCTCCCGTTCCACCACATCCCAAAGATGCTCTATTGGGTTGAGATCTGGTGACTGTGGGTGCCAGTTTAGTACAGTGAACTCATTGTCATGTTCAAGAAACCAATTTGAAATGATTCGACCTTTGTGACATGGTGCATTATCCTGCTGGAAGTAGCCATCAGAGGATGGGTACATGGTGGTCATAAAGGGATGGACATGGTCAGAAACAATGCTCAGGTAGGCCGTGGCATTTAAACGATGCCCAATTGGCACTAAGGGGCCTAAAGTGTGCCAAGAAAACATCCCCCACACCATTACACCACCACCACCAGCCTGCACAGTGGTAACAAGGCATGATGGATCCATGTTCTCATTCTGTTTACGCCAAATTCTGACTCTACCATCTGAATGTCTCAACAGAAATCGAGACTCATCAGACCAGGCAACATTTTTCCAGTCTTCAACTGTCCAATTTTGGTGAGCTTGTGCAAATTGTAGCCTCTTTTTCCTATTTGTAGTGGAGATGAGTGGTACCCGGTGGGGTCTTCTGCTGTTGTAGCCCATCCGCCTCAAGGTTGTACGTGTTGTGGCTTCACAAATGCTTTGCTGCATACCTCGGTTGTAACGAGTGGTTATTTCAGTCAAAGTTGCTCTTCTATCAGCTTGAATCAGTCGGCCCATTCTCCTCTGACCTCTAGCATCAACAAGGCATTTTCGCCCACAGGACTGCCGCATACTGGATGTTTTTCCCTTTTCACACCATTGTTTGTAAACCCTAGAAATGGTTGTGTGTGAAAATCCCAGTAACTGAGCAGATTGTGAAATACTCAGACCGGACCGTCTGGCACCAACAACCATGCCACGCTCAAAATTGCTTAAATCACCTTTCTTTCCCATTCAGACATTCAGTTTGGAGTTCAGGAGATTGTCTTGACCAGGACCACACCCCTAAATACATTGAAGCAACTGCCATGTGATTGGTTGGTTAGATAATTGCATTAATGAGAAATTGAACAGGTGTTCCTAATAATCCTTTAGGTGAGTGTAGTGCCTTTCAGCTAACCAGTCAGCTTTCACAACATTAGGAGCTGATAGGTATATTCAAATCCTTTAAAGTGGTATGTATTCATCATATGTTGACCAAGTACAGTATAGTAAAAAATGCCATTATATATTTTTCTTCACAATGTATATCTTAACAAAGCACCAGTGTATTTTGTTGTGTTTGTTTCTTTGTTTGTTAGACACATTCAGCAGCATCATTAGGCCTGGGCAAGTTTATGAATAGCCCTGAATCTCAGAAAATGTTTTTTTTTTTTTTTTGTTTCTTACAAAAATAATAATAATAAAAAAATAGCCCCGGATCTATTCATCTCTCATTCCGATCATGCATTAAAACCCTCGAAAATATGATATCGTTGATCAAAAACACAAGTATGTTTTGGGTCCTCTGTGTGTCATTCAAGCAGCAGATCTACTTCACATTACTTGGCACCCGTGCATTTTGTGTGAGCCGAGAGAGAGAAAGACAGAGAGAGTACACCGGTTACAGGGCTTGTCATTGTTGGCATTTGGTGGTAGCTAATTCACTAAGGCAAGACTTGAGTTGAAGGGCGGCTATGGATATAAGAAGCTTTTTCAAAAAGAAAAAGGATCATGAAGGCAATTACGTGCAGGCGAGGCTAGAGGAGGTAGAGGACGAGGATGAGTATGAGTTATCTCCTGTAGCTGTAGCAGCAGATGCCACTGCCTCATCTAATGTTACAAGTTGGTGAAGAAGAGCTAGTCTAGCTTAGTGGTTCTCAAACATTTTGGTCACAAAGCACACCATTTATGAAAACAATTATTTCCAAGGCACACCTTTACATATGATTATAGCTATGTAAATCATCATAAATAAGACTAATTCCATGGCACACCTGCCCAGCTCCCAAGGCACACAGTTTGAGAACCACTGGTCTAGCTAGCCTGCACTCACTGTGATATTGTGGAACATGGGCTAAGCATAGAAAGAAAGTGGGATGACCTTACTTTGCTTTTGTAGAATCCAATTGATAAATCTTCAAGCCATAATGTATTTTCCCTAAAGCATATGTATGACTCATATGCATGTCTGCAACTGATTTGGCACTCATTTGAAACACTCATTTAGTTTATTTTGATTTCATGTTCACGCACCTGACCGGAACCTATTGGTAGAGCACAGTGTCTCACATCTTATATTCATTTTACTCTAGTATGTTTTGGGTCTTCTCAAACGGAAGCACTGCTCTAAGGTAGCTTGCTGCTAGAAAAGTCGTGCGGTCTGTTTACCACAGTACTGCCAGTGGTAGTGCCTATGCCAGATAATGACGTTGAATGCGGCGAGGTAGCCAGTGAGCTAGCCAATTTGTTTCTAAGCCTCAAGATGAAACCAGCAAAGAGACAAAGATAGACATTAGGGCATTTTTTCCACACAATGTGAGTTCTTATAGCTAAGCTAGATATTTATGATTTAATGAAAATATTCCAAGAACAATATCAGAAGTACAGCTGAAGAGCTAATGTCTGATTGACAATGTATAAGTCTAGCTAGCTAGCTAACATTACTGCTGGCTGGAGATTTTTTTCAGATCAGTTTTTCTTTCCTTTTTCATCCAAAATCTTAGTTAATCTTTTTTATTAATACTCATTAAAAAGTGCACCAGATTAGCTGTTCAAATTTTTTTTTTTTCTTGGGTTGGACTCTGGGCTATGCCCCGAATGTATTGTAAACCTAGCAACGCCTCTGGACCCATTGCATTCAGATTATTATTGTTATTTTGTTTTTAAATCTCATTGCAAATTGATTTGTCTAAATCCATGTCTGATCAAAATAGTGGGTACAATTGCAACCACTATACAAATATTATTACAATGGTGTCTTTTATAATTATAATAATGAACTATGTTCACATCCATTATCATACCCTTTGTTTCTACTTCATTTTGAGTGCAGTTCAATAAAATTCACTTTGTCTTAATTAAGAATTTGTTCCCAATTAATATGGAAATGTAATTTACTTATCTCATAATACAACAAGCCAGACATTACAGATTTACATTACTACATCATAAAAACTAATGGGATGTATTTTTTCTGTTATTACGAAATGTTTTGCTTGTTAATTTAAAAGCTTTTCATTGTTTTTATTATTATTATTATTATTATTATTATTATTATTATTATTATTATTATTATTATTATTATTATTATTATTATTATTCATCACCTTTCAGCAATGCTGTCATATACACTCACCTAAAGGATTATTAGGAACACCATACTAATACTGTGTTTGACCCCCTTTCGCCTTCAGAACTGCCTTAATTCTACGTGGCATTGATTCAACAAGGTGCTGAAAGCATTCTTTAGAAATGTTGGCCCATGTTGATAGGATAGCATCTTGCAGTTGATGGAGATTTGTGGGATGCACATCCAGGGCACGAAGCTCCCGTTCCACCACATCCCAAAGATGCTCTATTGGCTTGAGATCTGGTGACTGTGGGGGCCAGTTTAGTACAGTGAACTCATTGTCATGTTCAAGAAACCAATTTGAAATGATTGGACCTTTGTGACATGGTGCATTATCCTGCTGGAAGTAGCCATCAGAGGATGGGTACATGGTGGTCATAAAGGGATGGACATGGTCAGAAACAATGCTCAGGTAGGCCGTGGCATTTAAACGATGCCCAATTGGCACTAAGGGGCCTAAAGTGTGCCAAGAAAACATCCCCCACACCATTACACCACCACCACCAGCCTGCACAGTGGTAACAAGGCATGATGGATCCATGTTCTCATTCTGTTTACGCCAAATTCTGACTCTACCATCTGAATGTCTCAACAGAAATCGAGACTCATCAGACCAGGCAACATTTTTCCAGTCTTCAACTGTCCAATTTTGGTGAGCTTGTGCAAATTGTAGCCTCTTTTTCCTATTTGTAGTGGAGATGAGTGGTACCTGGTGGGGTCTTCTGCTGTTGTAGCCCATCCGCCTCAAGGTTGTACGTGTTGTGGCTTCACAAATGCTTTGCTGCATACCTCGGTTGTAACGAGTGGTTATTTCAGTCAAAGTTGCTCTTCTATCAGCTTGAATCAGTCGGCCCATTCTCCTCTGACCTCTAGCATCAACAAGGCATTTTCGCCCACAGGACTGCCGCATACTGGATGTTTTTCCCTTTTCACACCATTCTTTGTAAACCCTAGAAATGGTTGTGCGTGAAAATCCCAGTAACTGAGCAGATTGTGAAATACTCAGACCGGCCCGTCTGGCACCAACAACCATGCCACGCTCAAAATTGCTTAAATCACCTTTCTTTCCCATTCAGACATTCAGTTTGGAGTTCAGGAGATTGTCTTGACCAGGACCACACCCCTAAATGCATTGAAGCAACTGCCATGTGATTGGTTGGTTAGATAATTTCATTAATGAGAAATTGAACAGGTGTTCCTAATAATCCTTTAGGTGAGTGTATATAGTGGAGTTAGAAAAGTGAAAAAAACTGAAGCTTTTGAAATAGTGTGAGCATGGGACAGACTACACTCAATGATCTCTAAATGTATATGGAAAGGTAAGCATCCCCATATTAAACTGTTAACTGTTAAATTGCAGGAGGGTTATCACTACCAAATTGTAATTAATTCTGGTCTTTCATGCTCTGTCTGTCCTATCACGGCCTGGCTGGATCCCAACACTCTGGTCTTATGGCGACCAAAGAAACAATTGTTTTTCTACATAGACCACAATATTTTATATACTGTAGTGTACCTCTGAAATACTGCAACTGCATTTTGGCCCTATAATTTCTCATTTAATTACAGTGCGGTGCTCAGTCAAAAAGCATGCCAGACTCTTATTTGAGTGGTTATCTCTTTTCATGCCCACAATGGAGAGATAAGGATATACACATTCTTGCTGAAATATATACAGATAATTATCTATGCAAACTGAAGAACCAGTATAAGTGTCTTGTAGTAACTGTATAATGTTTTATATGAATACTAGCATTAGAAATAATAACATGTACAGTGAGGGAAAAAAGTATTTGATCCCCTGCTGATTTTGTATGTTTGCCCAATGACAAAGAAATGATCAGTCTATAATTTTAATGGTAGGTGTATTTTAACAGTGAGATACAGAATAACAACAAAAAAATCCAGAAAAACGCATTTCAAAAAAGTTATAGATTGATTTGCATGTTAATGAGTGAAATAAGTATTTGACCCCTTCGACTTAGTACTTGGTGGCAAAACCCTTGTTGGCAATCACAGAGGTCAGACGTTTCTTGTAGTTGGCCACCAGGTTTGCACACATTTCAGGAGGGATTTTGTCCCACTCCTCTTTGCAGATCCTCTCCAAGTCATTAAGGTTCCGAGGCTGACGTTTGGCAACTCGAACCTTCAGCTCCCTCCACAGATTTTCTATGGGATTAAGGTCTGGAGACTGGCTAGGCCACTCCAGGACCTTAATGTGCTTCTTCTTGAGCCACTCCTTTGTTGCCTTGGCTGTGTGTTTTGGGTCATTGTCATGCTGGAATACCCATCCACGACCCATTTTCAATGCCCTGGCTGAGGGAAGGAGGTTCTCACCCAAGATTTGACGGTACATGGCCCCGTCCATCGTCCCTTTGATGTGGTGCAGTTGTCCTGTCCCCTTAGCAGAAAAACATCCCCAAAGCATAATGTTTCCACCTCCATGTTTGACGGTGGGGATGGTGTTCTTGGGGTCATAGGCAGCATTCCTCCTCCTCCAAACACGGCGAGTTGAGTTGATGCCAAAGAGCTCAATTTTGGTCTCATCTGACCACAACACTTTCACCCAGTTCTCCTCTGAATCATTCAGATGTTCATTGGCAAACTTCAGATGGGCCGGTACATGTGCTTTCTTGAGCAGGGGGACCTTGTGGGTGCTGCAGGATTTCAGTCCTTCACGGCGTAGTGTGTTACCAATTGTTTTCTTGGTGACTATAGTCCCAGCTGCCTTGAGATCATTAACAAGATCCTCCTGTGTAGTTCTGGGCTGATTCCTCACCGTTCTCATGATCATTGAAACTCCACGAGGTGAGATCTTGCATGGAGCCCCAGACCGAGGGAGACTGACAGTTATTTTGTGTTTCTTCCATTTGCGAATAATCGCACCAGCTGTTCTCACCTTCTCACCAAGCTGCTTGGCGATGGTCTTGTAGCCCATTCCAGCCTTGTGTAGGTCTACAATCTTGTCCCTGACATCCTTGGACAGCTCTTTGGTCTTGGCCATGGTGGAGAGTTTGGAATCTGATTGATTGATTGCTTCTGTGGACAGGTGTCTTTTATACAGGTAATGAGCTGAGATTAGGAGCACTCCCTTTAAGAGAGTGCTCCTAATCTCAGCTCGTTACCTGTATAAAAGAAATTCCACTTGTTTTAAGTTTTTTTTTAAATCCTTACATTCCTTGTAAGTAATATCATTCATGTGGAGCTTTCCACTGGGTTGGTGATGTTTGGGGAGGGTGGAAGTAAGATAATATCCTCCAGTCCACAGTTTTCTATACAACTGACCTGAGAACTAAGATAACCCATGGCTTAAAGTTTAAGTTATAATTTATTTGTTTTGCACACATTTAAAAAATGCATGACCAGACTATGGAGATTTGTCACATTGTTTCACAGCAATGTAGAGGTAGGTAATATAATGAGTAATATAATGCGCTACATTTTAAATGAACTAATATGTAATACTAATATTATTTTTTCTCAAGAAATGTTCGTCTTCTGTCTTCCCGGGTGGAGGTGTGGGACGCGGAAACCAGATGGCTTCCTTTGATGTACTCCAAGAAATCCAGTCCCACAGTCGTCATTAACAACTGTCAGTCAATCACTATGATGCGACCTCTCCAGCCACCTTTGGAAAGACACTTAAGTCCATAAACAGACTCTAAAGAAGCGAGCAGCTGTATGATCCTTTTACCACAGAGAGGAATTTCTAACAGACTTTTGCTAGCCTGGTAGATCCAATTTGGTCAGTCTGTATACATGCTATTATTAATGCTAGTATTCATATAAAACATTATACAGTTGCTACAACCAGTGTTGGGGGTAACGTGTTACTAAGTAATGCATTACAGTAATGTAATTACTTTTTGTAGTAACGAGTAATGTAACACAGTATGGTTCCAAAAGGATTAATAATACAGTTACTGATTAAAAAAAAATCTCGTTACCGCATTACATATTGTAACGATATGGCCTTTTCGTTTACCTTCATTATTGGAGTTCATCACTAATGGCAGGAATAATGGAGAGGACACAGGGTTCAACATGAACAACAGGAACTTTATTGAGCACAGTGTTACTTCAGGCTGGAACAACACTCCTCAAACACGCTGCCCTCCCACACTCTCCACTCTAATGCCCCATTTGTCCGGCCCCGGACGCTTAGACGTGTTTCCACTGCCTTAAGCGTCTGGACGCGTCCACTAAGGAAATACTTTGCATTCAGAAGCAGAGATGTGTGCTCGACTTGTAGACAGATAGGGAAGAGATCAGCTACATTATGTCGGAAGATATAATCTTGAGTTCCGTGTGGGATCCCAAAAGAAATTACAGTTTTATTATAGCAGCATGGAGTGAAATAGACATATGGAAACAATTACTGCTTACAGTTAATATCTGAACACGGATTTCACAGGACCCGGTGCGGTGCCATGACTAGTTAAAAACAAACTGAAGGACAATAATCGGAGCGCTAGCAGGCGATTTTATTAATATTTTATGAATAACTGGACAGTGTTTCAAGCTGTTGTTTTGTGGATGGTTTGCAGGTCTGTTGTATAACAGCCCCGCAGAGGCAATCAGTATGAAGGCGAACACGATTTAGTTAATGTGTGCCCATTTACAAGTTAAATGAATGAATGAATAAGGCTCATTGTTGCATGTGGGGAGCGAAGGCTGGCCCGTGTGGTCCGATTCAGCAGACGAGCTACTGTAGTTCAAATTGCTGAAAAAGTGAATGCTGGTTCTGATAGAAAGGTGTCAGAACACACAGTGCATCGCAGTTTGTTGTGTATGGGGCTGCGTAGCCACAGACCAGTCAGGGTGCTCATGCTGGCTGGATGGCTGGGTGCGTGTGCGTCACTTATCTGGAGAATACATGGCACCAGGATGTACTATGGGAAGAAGGCAAGCCGGTGGTGTGATGCTTTGGGCAATGTTTTGCTGGGAAACCTTGGGTCCTGCCATTCATGTGGATGTTGCTTTGACATGTACCACCTACCTAAGCATTGTTGCAAACCATGAACACCCTTTAATGGAAATGGTATTACCTGATGGCATTGGCCTCTTTCAGCAGGATAATGCACCCTGCAACAAATCAAAAATGTTTCAGGAACGGTTTGAGGAACACAACGAGTTCAAGGTTCACGGAGCAATGGATGAAGGTGGCCTGGTCTGATGAATCACAAGTTCAAGGTGTTGACTTGGCCTCCAATTTCCACAGATTTCAATCCAATCAAGCATCTGTGGGATGTGCTGGCCAAACAAGTCCGATCCATGGAGGCCCCACCTCACAACTTACAAGACTTAAAGGATCTGCTGTTAACATCTTGGTGCCAGATACCACAGCACACCTTCAGAGGTCTAGTGGAGTCCATGCCTCGATGGGTCAGGGCTGTTTGGTGGCAAAAGGGGGACATACACAATATTAGGCAGGTGGTCATAATGTTATGGCTGATCGGTGTATATACACTGCAAAAAATAAAGTCTTATCAAGTATATTTATCTTGATTCCAAGCTAAAAAATCGAACCATCTGTGACAGGCCGCTGTCTGTCACGGCACGGCTGCTGCTGACGTCCGCTGATTAGGTGCTCATGTGCCGCAACTGTGTTGTCCGCTCCCCCACAAGTACCCCAAATGAAATTGGCTATTAAGATGTTAGTGGCTCAGGTAAAAACAATGAAAAGCAAAGGCCATATAGAAATACAATATAAAACCAGTTACAAACAAAACAGTCTGGGGAACGGGTAAGGTTATGAAATGTCCACTCACACAGTTCATTAATTAGTCCAATTGCATGTTGTCCCATTTTTAATTCCTCCGCGGCAGATTGGCAAGCCTCGACCCATCCTTGCTCTTGAAGGACTAGGCCTTTTTTGGAGGCTCCTTATATACTATGATTACATGATTGTTTCACATCACCTTCTTATTTCAACTTGTCACATCGCTATTAGTCCTAAATTGCCCCTGTCCCAACTTTTTTGGAATGTGTTGCGTGCATCAATTTCGAAATAAACGTTTACCTTAAAAAAACTATGCAGTTGATAAGGTAAAACATCAAATACCTTGTCTTTATAAGTTTTTTGTTTAAATACAAGTCAAAGTACATTTATAAATCACTCCTCTTTGTTTTTATTAGCATTTTCCACACTTTTTCAGAATTGGGGTTGTATTATGTAACGTGCAAGCGCTTTGAAATGCTCTCTCTATTACAGCTGCGTATCAATGCAGTAAACGTTCTTTTCAACACTTGTGCCCAATAATATAAAATAATTAGATTTCATGATCAAACTGGTGACTGATCAAAGCATTGATCCAGAGACCTGGGTCTGCAACGTGATCAAGATTGAATTCTAAAGGAAAGTTAGAAACTTGCTTAGCTGGTCACAGGGCAGGCAGACAAGCGCTATAACTTGTGCAAATCTGCTAATAAAATAAATAATGACAATAATAATTAATATATGAATATATGACTTGCAGAAAATCACATTTCAGGAATCAACACGATTTATAACTTTCACAATTACACATTTTTATTAAAAAGCCCAGCTTGGCAGCTATATTGTATTCAGTATATCCTACCACATAAACTGCAGGCTCCTTCATTTATTGGTCTATTTCTATGTCACCCACATTTTTTTTTTCGTGACAGCCTACAAAATTTGTACTCTGTAACGAATGCCTTTTTAAAAGTAGCGAAGTACATACTTAATTAAAAGTAAAATTAGCAAATGTGAAAAATACTCAAAAAAGGTAGTATATTTTGTGTACTAGTCAAGAATTAGCTAAATCACAATTACATAAAACCTAGGTGTGTTTAGGATCTAAATCGTAGGAACGGGTAGCGTAATACTATTATTTTGTTATTTTACATTTTTGGTGCCTCGAGTCCAAACGCAAGTATTATATAGACCTCTCTCTCACTGTCAATATGAGGGTGACTTTGTGAATTCCCTTACTCACAAAATAAGAGTGGTGTATTTCTATATTTGCTTAGTTTTCAAAGCTGTGTCTCTATCTAAAAAGTGCAGTGACTGCTCCACATAATATTAGTAAGCATACATTTGTTTGATACCCTTATTGAGCAACTGAGCATTGCTTAGAAAGCAGGGTCCATCTCCTAATTTGTTATATTTCTAGACCATGCAAAATTTGTCCTACTACCCATGATGCTGTATAAAGCACATTATCTCAAGAATTACATTACACATTTGAATGTAAATTATTTGATAATGGAATGAAAACAAGAAAGTATGTTGTTGGGGTTTTGTTTTTGTAATGCATGTTTATTTCAGCTAATCAGAAGGACAGACCTGTTTGGAAAACCTTAGTATTTTCAAAAGGGTGTGGAAGAGACCTTCCTTTTCCTCCTCATCTTCATCTCCAAAAATGCAAAGAAAAGGATGCAACAGAAGGTTTCCCAGAGAGGTAACAAATTGATATGTGGAAATATATTTTAAATTCTATAATTGTAGTGTGCTAGTCTTTGGTACAGTAAAAACTATTTCAAGCAAAAACAAACAACTATAACACATTGTTTCATGTTTTTTTCCTTAGGTATTTACTTAATGTCACAAATTATCTAGTTTAAATGAGGAAACACATTTTACATAACCATTGCTTTTATTATTTACAAAATGTTTACATCAATCATGCAGTAAAGCCTGTCTCTCTGTAAAACAAGTAGAATATAAAATCTTTAGTCTAATTCTTTTGTAATATTTTTTTCTTTGCAGCTCAGACTCCTGCTAAGGTTATGTAAGGATTCCCAAAAGTCTTGGCTACATAAAAAAAAAAAAAACACTTCCCCAGCACGGAGTGAACAGAAACACCATCGTGTCAGCATCACCAATTGCAGAGCTTACCACTCTAGCTAGGGAGAAGTATGAGGCTGCTTTTGATTTTAAAAAGGAGAAAATACATTAATGAAAAGGGATGGAAAACTGCTTCCATTTAGAAACAATAAGTAGTATATTTTTTTACCATAGCAAATGGGTTTTAAGACTGATTTATTCTAATAGTTTCTAGTGTTTATGCTCCAGATACTTTGTGAATGTGACCTTTCAGTTCTGTTAGTTTCATGTTCTTTATAGCTAGCAGAGTTACAAATTTGCATGGTAAGAGTGTAATGTGTAATGTAAAAGTGTTATGTGTGCACATTCAAACTGAGCCATCTCAATAATACTTCTGAGCACTCTGCACCACACAGCTCCATGCAGAAGTGCAAGAAACCTGCTATGGCAAAAAAAACAGGATGTAGAAAATGTATGCACTCTTCTGAATTCAGAGGGATTACGTCACCTTAATTCCTCTCCGCAACAATTAAGCGACTGAACTAATTCAAAGTAGTGTATACAGGTTTCCATTCAGTTAAATGGCAATTGTAAAAAGTTTAATACTAATAAAATACAATTGTGAGCTATACACTGCAAAAAATACAAGTCTTATCAAGTATATTTATCTTGTTTTTGCTTGAAATTTGCTTGAAATTAGTGATAAAATCTGCCAATGGAACAAGACAAAATACAACATATTCAAGGCATATTTTCTTAGAAACAAGTGTTATTATCTTATGTATCTTATTTTAAGGATGGTGTGAACGCTGGACACAAAGGGGAGAGAGAGAGTCTCGGGCTTTTTTAACAGTCAGGTCCATTCAGGGGACACAGACAAACAGAGGAAACACAAAAGCAAAATAAAGACACAAACGTCCACAAAACAGGGTGCTCCGGGTAGGCAGGGGTTGTAGAAGCAGTTCTCCTTCTCTCTGGTTAGCTGCCTCCATCGTGGAGGGAGAGGTGTTAAATAGACGAGGCACAGATGCAGCTGACGTCACAATCGCCACGGTGCTCATTGCCCGCAGCCGCGAGTCCACAGCCTGTTTGCGAGGGAGCGGCCTGTCACAGATGGTTCAATTTTTTAGCCTGGAATCAAGATAAATATACTTGATAAGACTTGTATTTTTTGCAGTGTATATACACCAATCAGCCATAACATTATGACCACCTGCCTAATATTGTGTAGGTCCCCCTTTTGCCGCCAAAACAGCCCTGACCCGTCGAGGCATGGACTCCACTAGAACTCTGAAGGTGTGCTGTGGTATCTGGCACCAAGACGTTAGCAGCAGATCCTTTAAGTCCTGTAAGTAGCGAGGTGGGGCCTCCATGGATCGGACTTGTTTGTCCAGCACATCCCACAGATGCTCAATTGGATTGAGATCTGGGGAATTTGGCCAAGTCAACACCTTGAACTTGTGATTCATCAGACCAGGCCACCTTCATCCATTGCTCCGTGGTCCAGTTCTGATGCTCACGTGCCCATTGTAGGCGCTTTCGGCAGCGACCGCTGGGATCGGGACCGGGACCTCTGGTTCGGCATTGGCGGGTGGGATCGGGACCGGGATCGGGACCTCTGGTTCGGCGGTGGCGGCCGGGATCAGGACCGGGATCGGGACCTCTGGTTCAGATTACTCACGTCATACAGCATCAAATCATAACCGAGCCAGGGGTCAAAGTGAATCAGCGGCATGTACGGCTTCCGGCGGTCAAACGGGAGGCCATGGCGGAGGAGGTGAGAAAAATGCTGAAACTGGGTGTTATTAGAGAATCATTTAGTGAATGGTGCAGTCCAGTTGTAATGGTGTCAATGCCTGATGGGTCGATATGGTTTTGTAATGATTTCAGAAAACTGAATGGGGTCTCTAAATTTGATGCCTATCCGATGCCTAGAGTAGATGAGCTGCTAGAACATGTGGGAACTGCCCGTTATATATCTACCCTAGACTTAACCAAAGTCTACTGGCAGGTACCATTATCACTAGATTCGTGTGAAAAAACTGCTTTCTCCACCCCTCAGGGTCTTTTTGAATTTGTGGTCCTTCCCTTTGGTATATGCTGGAGCCTATCTAGATGATCTTTAGTCGGGACTGGCCAACTCATTTACGGAGGTTACAGGCGGTTTTAAATTCTGTTAGGCAGGCAGGACTCACAGCAAATAAAAAAAAATGCAGATTGGCTTTCCCAGAGACCCAATATTTAGGATACACGATGGGGCAGGGGTTAATAAATCCCAAAGAAACTAAAGTGAATGCCCTGAAGAATTATCCTCATCCCACTTCCCAAAAGCAGGTTTGGGCTTTCTTGGGGCTAGTGGGGTATTATCAGAAGTTCATCCCACCAGAGTTTGCCACCAGAGCTGTACCCCTTACAGATTTGACCAAGGGTCGTGAGAATCGCTGCATCCAGTGGTCCCCGGACTGTGAAGCAGCATTTCAGGACCTGAAACGTGCCCTGCAGCCCTGTTTTAGTAAAGATTTTATACTTCAAACTGATGCATCCGGAGTAGGTATCGGGGCAGTACTGGCACAGAACTTTGATGGGGAAGAGCATACCCTCATGTTTCTAAGCCGGAAACTTTTACCCTGGGAGCAGCAGTATGCTATCATAGAGAAGGAGTGTTTGGCAATAAAGTGGGCGATCGAGAGCTTGAAATACTATTTGTGGGGGCGCAGTTTCACCCTCTACACGGACCATGCCCCGCTACGCTGGATGTGCAGGGAAAAAGATTCAAACCCTCGTCTCACGCGATGGTTCCTGGCTCTCCAGCCTTACTGTTTTTAGGTGAAGCACCGGGCAGGTAAAGACCATGTTAATGCTGATGTGATGTCATGACTCCCTGAACTGACTTCTTCTCCTTGTTTTAGGATTATGCTGAGGCAAAGGGGGAAGGAATGTGAGCCAGCTCACAGATCCTCCACTAGGGGGAGCTTATGGGGAGGGCTGGAAAAGACCAGAGCAAGCACTCACCCTGGAATCAGCCTTCCTTAATTAGGAGAGAACTGGGAGATTGGCTACAGGTGTGAGTCATCAAGGGTGGGAATCAGACAGCACCTTCAGCCAATGTAATTGATTCTCTTCCCCCCTGCTACACCATTTAAGGGTAGTTTTCTTTTGTTTGGGGAGGGAGAGAGGAGAAGCAACCAGGGCTGCAGACTTATATTTTGGAACAGTGTTTGTTTCTTCTTCTTCTTCTTTGTGTGTGTGTGTGTGTGTGTGTGTGTGTGTGTGTGTGTGTGTGTGTGTGTGTGTGTGTGTGTGTGTGTGTGTGTGTGTGTGTGTGTGTGTGTGGAGAGACTGGATATAACTTGGGACCAGTTGTTTTATTTTATTATTCGTTTTTTTGCGTTTAAACCCTTCTCAGCATTTGTCATTTAAAAAAAGACAAATAAAAAATAAACCCAGCCACTGTTGCCTTCGCTCTGGTGTCTACCACCACTGTGTCCTGCCTAGGGAGCTGTGCTTGCAGCGTGAAAGGTCACAATATATATATATATATATATATATATATATATATATATATATATATATATATATAATACCAGTCCAGTCTGTTATCTGTTCTCAAAAGCCACGTTTTGTTGCCATTGTGTAATCTTTAGTTTTAGTTAGTTTACTTTCTCTCTCTTCTCACTTGCTTATTCTAAGCTTCCTCACCTCCTGCCTTCCAACAACAGGAAGCAGATTGCTGCCTTGTTTTATAGATGTGGGTTCATATATACACTCACCTAAAGGATTATTAGGAACACCATACTAAAACTGTGTTTGACCCCCTTTCGCCTTCAGAACTGCCTTAATTCTACGTGGCATTGATTCAACAAGGTGCTGAAAGCATTCTTTAGAAATGTTGGCCCATATTGATAGGATAGCATCTTGCAGTTGATGGAGATTTGTGGGATGCACATCCAGGGCACGACGCTCCCGTTCCACCACATCCCAAAGATGCTCTATTGGCTTGAGATCTGGTGACTGTGGGGGCCAGTTTAGTACAGTGAACTCATTGTCATGTTCAAGAAACCAATTTGAAATGATTCGACCTTTGTGACATGGTGCATTATCCTGCCGGAAGTAGCCATCAGAGGATGGGTACATGGTGGTCATAAAGGGATGGACATGGTCAGAAACAATGCTCAGGTAGGCCGTGGCATTTAAACGATGCCCAATTGGCACTAAGGGGCCTAAAGTGTGCCAAGAAAACATACCCCACACCATTACACCACCACCACCAGCCTGCACAGTGGTAACAAGGCATGATGGATCCATGTTCTCATTCTGTTAACGCCAAATTCTGACTCTACCATCTGAATGTCTCAACAGAAATCGAGACTCATCAGACCAGGCAACATTTTTCCAGTCTTCAACTGTCCTTTGGTGAGCTTGTGCAAATTGTAGCCTCTTTTTCCTATTTGTAGTGGAGATGAGTGGTACCCGGTGGGGTCTTCTGCTGTTGTAGCCCATCCGCCTCAAGGTTGTACGTGTTGTGGCTTCACAAATGCTTTGCTGCATACCTCAGTTGTAACGAGTGGTTATTTCAGTCAAAGTTGCTCTTCTATCAGCTTGAATCAGTCGGCCCATTCTCCTCTGACCTCTAGCATCAACAAGGCATTTTCACCCACAGGACTGCCGCATACTGGATGTTTTTCCCTTTTCACACCATTCTTTGTAAACCCTAGAAATGGTTGTGCGTGAAAATCCCAGTAACTGAGCAGATTGTGAAATACTCAGACCGGCCCGTCTGGCACCAACAACCATGCCACGCTCAAAATTGCTTAAATCACCTTTCTTTCCCATTCAGACATTCAGTTTGGAGTTCAGGAGATTGTCTTGACCAGGACCACACCCCTAAATGCATTGAAGCAACTGCCATGTGATTGGTTGGTTAGATAATTGCATTAATGAGAAATTGAACAGGTGTTCCTAATAATCCTTTAGGTGAGTGTATATTATTTAACAGAAGAAATGCAAATGTGATTTTTTTTCTCAAATAAATGAAAATATGTAAGCATAAATGTAAACATACATATCAACAACACTGCACAGAGCCATCTTTTACTCATAATGCCATATTGTGTCTTTTGGAAAACAATCACATGTATTCACACCTTTAAATATCTCCAAATATAAATCAAAACCAAAAATAATCATGCATCGACTGCCAAAGGTCATCTGTTTCTACAGGGTATGAAAAGAGGTTGCACAGAGATGCAATTAGTAGCATTCATCAAAGTCAGATTGTTGTCTGACAGTTGCAGGTCATTGACCTTCACAAAATGGGTGATGCCCATAAAAAGTTTCACAAGAAGCTGAACCCATCAGTTCACACTTTAGTGTCACCACCTAGTGGGTGATAGAGGTGACACGCTATGCGACCAAGCCACCTCTTTGGTTAAACATGAGAGGACCTTGTTGTACCCACTCTCTGTCGCTTTACCTGGGCAGGCTTGATGAGACATCCGAAGACACTACCACACAGGTCTACAGGCAATATTTAACAATGATATTTACAGGAATTTACCAAGACAGGGCACAAAGACTACTTTGGCAGGGAACAAAATACAACAGGGTTTGGGGAAAATATATAAAACTGCATTGGGCACATAAAATACTAAAAACCCTACCCAAAAATAACCCAGGAAAATAATATGAAAAGGAGCTAAATAAAATACCATAAAACCAAGTTTCCTTTTTTCCTTGCAGGTGAAGTGCAGCACGACCAACCACCACAGGTAGGTCGCACAAGGATTGCAGCAGAGACCCCCTCCTGGAGAATCTGCTAATCTTTATTCCTTTCTTCTTTCCAGGCAACCCGGACCAGCACTCCATTGGCCAACAGGACACCAGTGAGGCTGCAGGTCGGAATGATATAATTGTATACAGTTCCATATTCAATTCTACTATAATCTCCAAGGAATCCTTTCTAGGTTTTTCACTCCATTATCAGCTCTCTCTCTTTGACCCAGCAGGGCTCCAATGGAACTACAGGAAAGGAGGACCCAATAATTGTTTCACAGTCTTAAACATCTAGTGCTGCATGTCTTAATCCATTCCTTGATTTCTTGCAGATGTGGCTTCAACTGCGGACTACCAGAGGGGAGGCAGTATGGTGGCAACAGTCCTCAATAATAAAGTGCAAATGAAGTTCAAACCTCTAGAGTCGTGGCAAACACAATGTCTTTAAAGTGCAAGTGCAAAACTGCTCAATTGCTTTAAAAAGTATTTTTACATCCACTGCGTATGTCACTTTCTTAGGACTAATCCCCATATAATATAAACTTGTGGTATAGTCCTTGCCGTTGACTCTAGCAGCCAGTACACTTGGTTCCTTATCCACCGTCCCTGGTTCCAGGTTTCTTCTTTATAAATTATAATCCTTAATCCAGGAAGCTTTCACCATTTTCCATGGTTCTGGCGCCTTGAACTGTTACCCCCTCCAGCACCGTGTCTTCTGCTTACTTTCAGGAATAGCACAACTGCACTCCATCCAGTGCATCACTCTGTGTATGTCTGCTCCTGAATGAAATAAACCCCCATCTTAAATACTCAGACAGAGAGTTAGGTCTGCAGGTTTTAAATAGTTTAATGAAATGGAAGGATGCTTATCTGATAAGATACAGCCAAAATGTTGCAATGGACAAATTGTTGTAGTTTAACATTACAGTTATTGTTTTATTAGTACCAACTATGCCTAGGCCTAGGACTTTAAACTGGAGTTTTCGTTTTTATCTGGTATCAAATATCAGAAAAAATAATAATTGCTGAATAAAGAGTCAGAGGAGATCTATCCAATACTCGATTTTTGACATGAGGCACAAAACATGTAAAATAACAAACAAGTATTCCATTCCTACAATTTAGATCTCATACACAACTAGGTTTTATGTAATTGTGAGTTACCTAATTCTTGACTAGTACACAAAATAAACATGGCTTGAGCATGTTTTGGTTCTGAGGTAGAATGACTTAAGTGTCATTAAGTTAGTTTTAAGTCACCTTTTATTGTTTGTTATCAAGCTGAGGAAGAAGCTGGGTAACACTTCTGTTAGCAGCATGTAGTTTGTATTTGGGTTTGTTGCCCTGGTCTATTGAATATATAAAGTACCTTGAATGTCTGTGAAATCCTTAATTGGAATGTGGTGCTAGTCTCTGTGGAGTCGGGGCATGGCAGCCCATATGTCAGTTGGGTGGTCTCCAGCATGGACGTGTTATCTGTCGTACTTTGGTGAGCACAGGCCTGTATTGTAAAATACAGAACTTCGAAGCTGTCTCCTTAAGTCCTTTAATACAAGCCTACATTTCTCAGTTAGGAAGGTATATGCATTTCTGTATATATTTGCCAAAATAAGGTTGTATGATTTACATGGTGAAGATAATTGGTAGAGGGAATACAGGTGAGTCCAGGTGAGAATGCAGGTCAGTGGCATGCACTTGGCAAATGAACAATAATTCAACCCAATCACCAATAAATTGAACAATTGAAAAGAATCATAATAAAACCAAATAAGGCAAAATAAAATAAGCAACAACTTCAGTATAAAAAAGATAACCAGTGCACACATCTAAAAAAAAAGTGAAAAGAGACCATAATTAAGTAATAATAATCGATTAAGTGAATTAAGCCCTTAACACCCCGCTCGTGACACTAGCAACCCATCATCAAGAAGCCCAAGGCCACTTGAACATTTATTTTCTTGCCAGGTGACAATCGTGCTTTGGGGGCAAACTCAAACCCAAGGCCAATAGTTGGAGATCTCCAAGAAAGTCTGGCCTAATCAGAATACAATATCTCAAAAAGTACCATTCATCAGGTGCATAAATCTAGTGTTAGTGTCAGAGTTGGAAAAAGCATCTTCTGAATGCACAACACAAAAAGAAGCAGTATGAAATCCTGGCCAAAAACCGGGTTCCTTATGCATTGAAGCTCAAGCTTCATTAAAAAAGGAAATTCCAGCATGATAATGATCCAAAGCATGTATCCAAGTCTACAAAGAAATGGTCATATGAACATAAAATCAACATTCCTGAATGGCAATCGCAATCTTCAGACCTAAATCTAACAGAACATTTGTGGTTTGACATTATTGCTATTATTAGTAAAACAAACTGTGGAGTGTAATAAACATTTTACATATTTCCATGTATATGAGCATAGAAATGGTTGCACATTTGCATTTCTTCAGTTATATTGTCTTTGTGATACAATTTAGGTATGAATAAATGTGTCTGCTGTATATCTTAAAGGTCTGACAGTTTTGCAGCTACAAGAACTATTTACATAAGATGTTAAGATTAAGTGCTCAAAACAAGCCTCCTGTTTTTGTGAAATCAGAAACATTGAGTTCATAACATTTAGTGATGTTGTGATATCTTGTATAGTATGTGTGTCAATTATAGAAAAAATATATAATTAAAATTAAACAAATAGTTTCTCAGTAAATAAATAAGGAATACATGATTTAGGAAAATTGTTCAAGTCACCACACGTAAACTGTGTTAATTAATTTGTAGTTATCTCCTAGAACAAACATATGAATATCTATTTGTTACATCTGGCAGTCAAAAATAGAAAATGATTGAAACCAGCTTTCATGCCAACTATGCAGAACCCTGGCAAAACACAAGTTCTAAAATGTTGTAAATTAATATTATTATGTATTAGTAGATGCCCTTATATAGGGTGAATTAAAGTTTATAATTTGGTACAAAATACAATCAGCATTATCCTAGTACAATGAGCTAACAAGTGCAGATATAATACAGTTAATGTATTATATGAATAATGTACTTTACCTAGATTACTCCAGAAAGAAATAAAACGTTTTTTTTGTGAAACATTTTACAAAAATATAATTTCAACAAATGGATATGCAAAGTAAGCAATATACAAAGAAAATCTTTAAGTTTCAATACAATTTTATTCGCAACAACAATTACTACAGGGTATTGTTATTACATTAACAGATGTTAACTATGCACATTCAAATAGATCTAGTTGAATGAATGAACTTTTCTAAGTGTTAATTCTGTGTCACTTGATGTTTATGCACTAGCACCAGTAATAAACTTAACATCCAACAGCCATAATCACAAATTCCACCATGTAAATATAATTCTGTAAGCAAGTATGTTAACATATTTTTATATTCAAGACAAGATAAACGCATAAACATAACTATATTTAAAGCAAAACACACATCTACATCTAGAGAACCATTACACTGATGAAAATATGCTGTTATAATACATTTTATTGTCTACACATATATAGCATTACATTCAAATAATTAGATACAGTATACCCTCAGAGACCTGCATCTATACAGACACAAACAAAAACAGCATGATCTTTTTGAAGGCATTTGCTGGATTGATCATTATTGATCATTATGTTCTGTTAGTGTATTAGGATCTGTATATGTTGCCATTGTAAAACATGTTTATAGTTCTGAAATCAAGGTATTACATATGCAACTTAAATTAAGTGCATTGACATAGGCATGTCGGCACACAATACTAAAACGTCAGGCACTTTGGAATAAAATGTAAGAGACACTTACTGCCAAATATTAAAAAGAGTAATATAGCTTTTTCTATTGTTACCTCAACACAAAGCAATTAAAAGGTTGTTTTGTTTGTTTCTTTAACTAAGCAGTTAATAACATTTCATTTACTTTTAGTAGTTAAGACTTTAAAACTAAAAGCAATATATAAACTGTCCCAATGAAGAGGCACAATATATTTTACAGCTGAAATACTAATATCTGTAAAATGCATGATTGAAAAATTGTTCTCTTCCCATAGTCTCTCAGTAGTTTAAGGATGAAAATATAGTATAGACTAAGGGTGCAAACCTTGTGTACTCAAGGGCCCATAGGGTTATCTGGTTTTATTCTATCTTGAGCTACCTAATTAAAGAGTCGATTGCAGCCCTCTCCGTGACCAGAGTCCTTTTGTGTCCCTATCCTCTGCACACCACTGGCCTACCATAGAGGACTATGGTCCAGCAACTGGTATACATTTCTTTAAAATGTACACCTACCTATGATTGTCGAAAAGGTTAAATGAAAACTTTGAAGACCAGAGATTAGGAAGAGAATCCTGTATACACATGGATACACATATTTATGATTAAAAGCATGAGTTAAAAATCTATAAAACGTAGGTATTGTATTGTCTTTTACTTCATTCTACCATTTCTTCTTAATATTGTAAACCATTTGCGCTGAAGTATTTCCTCTGGTTATCATGTATAATTGTGAAATCTCAAGCACTTTAAGAGACCATGGAGGCTGCTTCACGACTACTGTGTTCTGTTTAATTGTTGAATCATGCAGCTGTTGGGCTTTCTTGTCAAACATTCAACATTCATTGAACACAAGAATCATATACTGAATTGTTACACCCTTGACTTCAAATATAGGAAAAAAAAGGGAAAAAAAGTACATGCAGGATAATGTAGATTATGAAATGATAATAAAATGATTATAAAACAGCACGATAATTGTTACATCAAAATGATTCCAGTTTGTTTCTAACAAAATTATTATTATTTTTGTATTTTTTGTTGAAATACATTATTCAATTATTAATATTATTATTTACCTCCTGATACCCTTTTCTTTTTCATTCAATGTAAGATAGTGCCATTTAAACAATTAAAACACAGTTGTGACATTAATTGGATAAACACTATGATAGCACATTGCACACTGCACTATTTTAATGGGAAGCATACCTCTGAATCCTATTAATTTTTTCTTAATTAGCAATTTAAGATTGAATAAGAAAAATACATTATAGGAAAATGGTAATGATGTATGCTCACAAATATTCCAGTGTGAGGCATTAAAGATGTGTAACCTATGTTATGGCAGATTTCTAAATCTTTTAACAGTAACACACAAAGAAATAAAACCAAATTATTGCTGCTATGCAACTGATAAAACAAGTGAATGACACTTCACAAGATGGTAACAATAATTTTAATTATAGGCATGGTATCTTTATGTATCTTTGTTTTTATTCTGATTTGTTTTTATTATTATTTTATTAGTCAATACTTTCCCAAAGGCCTTTGTTTATTCAGTATTATCTGATTTAAATGTGCAGGGAACTCACTCTGTCACACAGACAAATCTTTAGATACTGTTCTTACAGGATTTTTTGTAGCATGTATTTATGCCAATACAAAAAAAATACATGTCATCCACCTCACGAATTCTCTTTTTTCTGGTAAAAAAAACCATTAATGTGTGTCCAGCCAATCTAATTGCCTTGACCCACATATTAGATTTTTTGCTGATAAGCCTCTCTGGCAAAGGGACATATTACCACATTCAATATGTGCTAAACCTAACAATGGTCTCAAACTCTTATCACTTTAAAGCATCGATTGAAATTTCACTTACACTGAATGCTAGAATATTACCATGCATTACACCATCCTTGTAGCAGTATTATGCCAATTCTTCCTCACTGTCCATGTCTACTGTCCATGACAGTCTACAAAATATTTTCCAATACATTTATTATTGACAAATGTTCTGTGATGTCATCATCCTGAAAGAAATTGTTTAAAGTCAAGTCTCACCCTCGCAGCCCCCCACCTGACAACTCCCTCCTCCTGCTGTGACTCACAGCGATACTTCCCGTTTGAGACTGTGTCCATTGAAGAGCGTGGTAGTGGTAGGATTGGTTTTCTTAATGGAAGTCATCCTGATGGCAGAAGAGCTTTGTACATAGCTGGTGGTACGCTCCCGGTATCTATTTCTTCTACAGTGCAGATGGCTGTTGAAATGCCTGCGAAAGCTTTCGCTGAGCAGGTAGAGAGCGAAAGGATTGACACAGGAATTGCAGAAGCTTAGTATACGGGCCACCAGGGTGATGATCATGTGAGCCAATGTTGAATCAATCTTTCTGTAGTTGAAGGAGCGGTACATGTAGAGCATGTGATTGGGGAACCAACACAGGGCGAAGAGGCCCACGAACACCAAGACAATTTTGGCCAGACGTTTCCTTGTCTCCATCTTAGAAAGAAAGAGAAGAAAAAAATGTTATATTTTCTTGTTCTGTGTTCCATAACTCAAAAGCATTGCTAGTGAGGTGATTATGTTTCAGGGGATACACCAGTTTGCATGATTTACAAATAAATAAGTGCATCTAACTGAAGCTTGACACACAAAATGTTACCATACCACTGAATTGCATGTTGACTTACAAGCAATTCATACCTGTTACAATGACCTCTCTTCCTCTGATCCTAAAATCAAAATATTGTGAATCTTATACTCAAGGATTTGAATATTTCCTTTGCATTTATTACTATTACTTTGCAGTACACTTTTCTATTTGTTCTGTCTGGGTTTTTTTTACCAATAATATACATTTTCTCAGAGGGATTTGTATTAGAAATATAATTCACTTTTTTAAATCTTTGCAAATTTATTAAGAATAAAAAACAAAAAAAGCACATGTACATAAGTATTCACAGCCTTTGCTCAATACTTTGTTGAAGCACCTTTGGCACCAATTACAGCCTCAAGTCTTTTTGAGTATGATGCTACAAGCTTGGCACACCTATTTTTGGGCAGTTTCTCCCATTCTTCTTTGCAGGGCCTCTCAAGCTCCATCAGGTTGGATGGGGAGCGTCAATGCACAGCCATTTTCAGATCTCTCCAGAGATGTTCAATCGGGTTCAAGTCTGGGCTCTGGCTGGGCCACTCAAGGACATTCACAGAGTTGTCCTGTAGCCACTCCTTTGTTATCTTGGCTGTGTGCTTAGGGTCGTTGTCCTGTTGGAAGATGAACCTTCGCACCAGTCTGAGGTCCAGAGCACTCTGGAGCAGGTTTTCATCAAGGATGTCTCTGTACATTGCTACATTCATCTTTCCCTCGATCCTGACTAGTCTCCCAGTTCCTGCCGCTGAAAAACATCCCCACAGCATGATGCTGCCACCACCATGCTTCACTGTAGGGATGGTATTGGCCAGGTGATGAGCGGTGCCTGGTTTCCTCCAGACATGACGCTTGCCATTCATGGTCTGAGTGTCCTTCAGGTGACTTTTGGCAAACTCCAGGCAGGCTGTCATGTGCCTTTTACTGAGGAGTGGCTTCCGTCTGGCCACTCTACCATACAGGCCTGATTGGTGGAGTGCCGCAGAGATGGTTGTTCTTCTGGAAGGTTCTCCTCTCTTCACAGAGACAAGCTGGAGCTCTGTCAGAGTGATCTTGGTCACCCCCCAGACTAAGGCCCTTCTCCCCCGATCGCTCAGTTTGGCCGGGTGGCCAGCTCTAGGAAGAGTTCTGGTGGTGGTTCCAAACTTCTTCCATTTACGGATGATGGAGGCCACTGTGCTCATTGGGACCTTCAATGCTGCAAAATTTTTTCTGTACCCTTCCCCAGATCTGTGCCTCGATACAATCCTGTCTCGGAGGTCTACAGACAATTCCTTGGACTTCATGGCTTGGTTTGTCCTCTGACATGCAGTGTTAACTGTGGGACCTTATATAGACAGGTGTGTGCCTTTCCAAATTATGTACAATCAACTGAATTTACCACAGGTGGACTCCAATTAAGTTGTAGAAACATCTCAAGGATGATCAGTGGAAACAGGATGCATCTGAGCTCAATTTTGAGTGTCATGGCAAAGGCTGTGAATACTTATGTACATGTGCTTTTTTTGTTTTTTATTTTTAATACATTTGCAAAGATTTCAAACAAACTTGTTTCACGTTGTCATTATGGGGTATTGTTTGTAGAATTTTGAGGAAAATAATTAATTTAATCCATTTTGGAATAAGGCTGTAATATAACAAAATGTGGGAAAAGTGAAGCGCTGTGAATACTTTCCAGATGCACTGTAAATCATACAAAATGTGTGTCAGGATACAAACAAAATTTAGAACATAATACCTGACACATAGGTACTGGTATTTAATATTGTACAGTGTATGGAAATACAAGATCATTGGAATTCGCTGCCTCACCTTTTCTCTTACACAAGGCAGATATTACAACAGAGACAAATTAAATACATGTAGTAAAACAAAGTACAGAACATATACAAAATTAAAGCATGAAAAAATGCAGGTTTGTATAAACAGCATTAGTAAAACATTATTTCAGATTAATTTTATTATTTTCCTCACTGACGAAGCAGTAGACATTTTCCTGTCATAAAAAATAAGTGTCTGCTCTTGGTTACCTGTCACTGCAATATAAATGGTTCTACAAAAGCTCAAATACCATATGAATAATATATGTGCCTTTTGAAATCTACACATTTTTCAAATCCACAGGATAAATATTCTTGCTTTGTGTAGTGTGTTAAACATATCTATTGAATTAGATATAAATGAGTTGTAAATGACAAGGGGAATGTACTGTTCATGCACTTCTTTATTTTGAAAATATCACAGGAAGACAAGTTACATTTAATTCACTCAAAGTGATTTTCAGCTGCATTGGGATTTAAGTCTGCTAACTATGACTTATTATTTTGTGTTAATATTATTTCTGAATTAATCTGATGGACCAATCAGACAAAATTGGAAACCTAAAGGCAGAGGAAGGAGCCAACAATTTGAGGTGGCTGCAGCTGAAATGCAAAGTGGAAAGAACGTGCTATAGCAGTTGTTCCACGTATGTGTAATTTTAAAATGCATACAAACCACAAATGTAATAACTGCCCAGAAATTCAAAACCCCCCCATCCACAAATGTACCATAACTCCCACAAATAAGGTGCCCACATATATAATGTCTTCCACAAATGATGCAGCTATGATAATGCTGGAGAATGGTTTAACACACCCATGTCCAGATGATCTTTTAAGATAGTTTTACTTAATAAATAACATTGTACAATGTCTGGTACTTCTTCTGTAGTTCTGTAGTGTAGTCTGTAGTTTTTGACTATGTGTTTTGCAAAGCTTTCATTTGCTGTATTTCAATCCTCTGTATTTCAGTCCCCAAGAAGCTTATAAAGCCTCCACATTAATTCACCTATTGAGCAATCATTAACAATCATCACATTGTATTACTTTAATAATTTCCATATTACTATAAATCTTGATTAACAGAACAGTTTATTTACCTAACATTCATAGTGTATTCTCTAATAGTAATATGTAATATTCAATATTATTTTGTTTTTCATATACATTATATTTTATAAATGTAAGCATCATTAATTGGGTGTCCTTGTATGAGGTCATATCATCAGGGCTTCCAGAACCAAACTAGATGCTGTCACTGCTTGCTCCCGCACTTCCCCGCCTCACCCCAGAGGTCATCATCACCAGAGTTTTAACCATGTCAATCCACATTCCTCAAACCCCAGTGCACTCTCTCTCATCTCCCTCCGCTCTCATTCACTCAGCAAAGCCCCAGCACCAATTACCTTACAACTCCTGCCTTGTATACAAACCCCTTGGTCACTTCCACTCATTGCTAAGTCTAGTCTTCTTTCGAGTTGCTATTCTAAGTATTCCCCTTGATTATTGATTGCCTGTTTTCAACCTCCTTTTGTACCTTGACCTTCGATTCCCAGATTCTCCCTACCAGCCAGTTCGCCTCATTGTTGACCCTTGCTTGCCTTATCGACCTCACCTCCTTGGCATTGTTGTTTGCCAGTTTTGACCCTCGCCTGTTCCGGGACTCCCTTAACTCCTGGATTCCTCTCGCCCAAGCTGCTACAATACAGATGCTAGTTGTGTGTCAAATGTCCTACTTGTCAGCATTTGTAGCGTTTAAAGCAATAACATACAGGGAAAAAGAACATGACTCAGAAGACTTGAAAATACATTAATAAACTTAAGTTTAAATTAATATACAAATGAAATGTGCATATAATTAGAATCAGGGCCGTCGTTATAGGGGGTGAACAAAAGGAAGAACCGTCACACAAATCTAGTGGACCAATGGAGACCCATGATCTACACCCACCTCTAAAGCCCCCCTACATGTAAAAACTGTACCAGAACTCGTAATTGGAAAAAAATGTCAGCAAACGCAAAGAAACGGATGGCGAAAGCAAAGAGTCTAGTAATGTAACCAAAGGTAGTAACTCCAGACAAGAATGTAAACTAAATGGATTAAATAAATTGAATAAAATGAGTTGTTTTTGCTTTAAAATTATTTGCGTGCTAGTTTCTTTGTTTTGCTTTTGACATCATTATTTTTGTTTACAATTCTATACATTTTGCTTTCGTTTGTTTTATTTTTGATCTCAACATCCATTATTTTACTTTTCCTAGAAAATATTGTTCCATTTTCAACTATTTTTCTAATTTGCAATATATATATATTTTTTAATGTGTTTCTTATGGCAATAATTTGAGCACATACTTTTTCAAACAGATTTTTTTTTTGTCATAGTGGATTAAGGACTCATGTCAATGACCTTTCGTCTTCAGGATTTCTCTAATATGTGTGTGTTTATTTTTGATGTAACCCAACTACGTGACATGGCAGATGGAGATCTGTGAATGCGTTGCATGAACTTGAACGATAAACTGTCTGACGGAGAATCTCAGGATATAAATGGTGAGAATCTCTATACTGAGCTAAGGTTACTGTGCAAAATGATTGCTAAAATCTGCAATAGAAATCCTTTGGTTCCACAAAAGTATTGAGGGCACTCGTTATGAAATCTTCTGACCACACAGTTGCATTGGGGAGTGCAGTTTTTTACAACTAAACAAAACAAAAAGGACAACAATGTTGCATGAAAGGTTATGTGGACCTTTGGTAAGTTATGCTATTCTTCTATTATTTATTTAGTTTGCCCCATGCAGCATAGTCATTATTTAAATAATCAATCTGATGTCCATGATTTGATTGTTCATTGGTTAACATGGGTTAAGCTGGCAATAGCAATAACACTAAATGTACACAAAATTCATAGGGTTCCGTAAGGCTGATTCGCCTTGGGCGCCACACCTAGGGTTGTCTTCCGAATACCCTAATTGGAATCTGTGCTAAACATCTAATAAAATCTTTCTCTCCAGTGTTTGAAAATACAATCCATTATGTGTGAATATATGTGAAAATAAGGTAAAAATACATAATTAAAACCATGCACGAAGTTGGATAAGAGGATAGATTTAAAAAGTTTGCTTTGTGCTGGTCAAATACACAGATACATAAATAACCACTTTCACAACCCCCAATAATGCCTACTCAATGAGAAATTAGAAATGGACATCCCAAATGTCACGTTTGGAGAGCCTCAAAGTGATCCCTTTATGAAAGGTAAATTTAGCATTTCTTATATCATTAAATATTAACCCCCAGAATAAAATTATGCACTTAAAGTGCACCCTATCCTGATACTAATAAGAAAAAATAGTAGTTAGAAATTATATTTTATGTTTTTAAGATGAAATGAACATGTTTGGACAAGAAGTCAATGTACTAATTATGTCATATTTGCTGGCAATGGTTATAAAAAGAGCAATGTTTCAAGTTGTCTGGACTCAAGACAATGAACTGAATAGATGATCCACTATCACCCACTGATGTTAGATTATTTTAGGTAAATATCAGAACATTTAATTTAATCATCTGCAGATTTTACACTGCAGATTTGGACTTATGTCATGTTAGGTCCAACTAATAACAAAGATCATTCAAAGGGGCCTTGCATCAGCATATGAAAGAGATGCACTTTAATTAGCTGCATTATGTGCAGTTGTATTTAATGATGCTGGAGAGAGGTTTTTCCTTCTGAAAACCTCATTCAAATGGGCTCAGTATCTGCAAAATTCTTATAGTTAATGTATTTCAAATATCTTGGGTAGACTGTATTCAAATATTCTTAGGTCACATTCAATAACTAACCAATTTTGCAACTAGCTTAATATTGCCATTGGATTTTATTTAGTTGCAATTTTCTCTGCTCAAGTCAGACCCTGGATTGCTAGCCTTTCTGTGAACTAGCGGTGCCATGCTACCTGTATTATTATTATTATTATTATTATTATTATTATTTTATTATTATTATTATTATTATTATTATTATTATTATTATTATTATTATTATTATTATTATTGTTTATTTATTGGCAGACACCATTATCCAGGGTGACTTACAAAACATAAGAGCAATACAAAGTGCAAAAATACAGTACAGTTCAAAGCATAATGCAATTTACAAATTCCAATCTACACAAGTCATCCTGTAATCTTAAAAGTACACTTGGGTGAAAATAGTACAAAAATAGTATTCTATACTATTTTTGTACTATTTTCACCAAAGTGTACTTTTAGTATACTTCTTTTTCACAAGGGAGTACTCGTTCTTTCTGAAGACTCAAGACTTGAAAGACCTTTTCATATGCTATTATATGCCTAGGATATAATAAGGACTACATTCAGTGAAATGTCATCCATAAAAGATACAAGCAGCATCTACTCAGACTATTTAATATGGCAAAGGATCACAACTTTTTATTAAAATAAAGTTAAACTTTACATGCATTTCAAGTGTGGAATAACAAATACAGGTCTAGTGTTGCTGTATTCCCTTTATGCTTTATTCAATATTATTTCACTCTTATTACTAAAGACTAGAAAACTCAGCTACTTGACAGATGCATTTAAGATGCTGTTAACTTCCCACATACAAAAGTATATGAGAGGCAATAAATACTTTTTAACCATACTGGATTCCCAAAGAAATGTTTAAAGAAAAGCAATTGTGTGCATTAATATAAAGTGTATATGTGTATATATAATCTAATTTCCAGCATTTTAGTCAAAAATGCATGTATTATTTCCATAACAGATGCATAATACTATTTTTTACTTCCAGTCAGGATGTCCAAAACATATGACATTGGGCCAGATTAAATCAAAACTTTGACCCACCCACTAATAGAAAACTACAAATCTGTACATAGTAGCGGTAACATTTACGATTAGAAGAAAGTGGCATCTTACTACAAATGAAGCAGCAACTGAGTACAGTTTTGTAGTTTTCTATTAGCGGGTGGGTGAAGGTTTTGATTTAATCTGGCACATTATTCATGTGTAAGTAAAGTATATTTCTGACACCTGCATAACTTTCTGTTCTGTGTAATGTAATGTATGTGATTTTGCAATATTCCTATAGATTCCTATTATATACACTTATGTGTTAAGTATAGGATGTTTTTTGTTATTTATATGAATCTTGATGAATTATGAATTACTAATTAATATTATAAAGTTATATAAATAATTACAAATAATAGTTTTATTATTATAAATAGATTATGCTATGCTTTTATAAAAGGCCTGTTATTAGTTTTTGCAATGAAATAGAACATGATTATAAGGGGTAAAGATATAGCCTAACCCTTTGGTTGTCTTATGGGCTCAAATTAACACCATAAGTAACAAATTCAAAATAAAATAAAATAAAATATATCGTAAACAAAACAAAAAATATGTTGAGATAAAAAATAAAACAATTGAAAGCAAAATGTATAGAATATGACGTTTCATATATGTATTGCACTTATATTTTGTAAGTCACCCTGGATAAGGGCATCTGCTAAGAAAATATATATATATATATATATATATATATATATATATATATATATATATATATATATATAATATTATAATATTATATTGTATATATTATAATATTTAAAGTGTACACAGATAGGAGTTACAAGTAAGCTAGGTCTTAATCTGTTTGCTGTAAATCACCTCTACTGCTACAACCTTTAGATTTTACAACATTAAATGCCTCTACCAGTCTACTCTTCAGTCTGCAGTAAGATTGACAGAATTCAAGCCTAACACAGAGAACAATCTACATACTGCTTTTCCAGTATATTACAGTGATCATCTAAAAGTGGATGCATTCAGTGGAGGAATTACATTTTAAAATCCTTCCCAAATGCTGTGTGCTCTTTAATCTTACCACCTATTCTTGATTAGGTTTGCAAAGTGTTTTCTGCACATATACCTTGGCCTAGCCCCAATCAAAATTCTGACCTACCTTAAAGTACCAGATTACTAACTTTTATCCTATCACATTTTGATTTATAAGTGGTATGGGATCAATTCAACTTCAATATTGGTTTATACTTCTTGATTTGTGGATAGGTAAAGGTTTGATTTGGTCTAGTCCCTTGTTTCCATATATTCTAAAACTAGTTAGGAAACCGTGTGACTCTGATTGTGCACAATTGTCCTTGATTTGTTCTGGGCCCTTCTCCACACTGTGCCAATGCAATACAAAAATGCATCACAACATTCACCAATCACAATCATAATTAGTTAGTTAGTTTTAACATTTAATCTACATGCTCCAGTGGGCAATAAAGACAAAGCAGAACAACCAAGGAAACCACAAATGACAATGACAAATGGTTTTGAAAAAAATATAAATAATTAAAATATTATCTGTATGAGGTAAAATATGCTCATCAGAATATAGAAAACCACACTGTTTCAGCACAAATTATTGTCTTATCCAAAAGATGAGACATTCATCTTAAATCTTGAATGTAGTTTATGTGATTTGCTTACCTTTGATGTTGGATCATTCACGTTCTCTCATAAGCAATGCATAGTTTGCACTCAAATGAAGATGCCTGATTGGTAGCAGGCCACAAATAATATCTCTAGTATAACAGCGGATTAATTTATAGTTCTGGATCCATGTATGTTTTCATATTTTATTTTATATGAAAATGCACGTGGCCCAACCAAAGTGCTTCAGACACTTGCTTTTACAGCTAGTCCATTCTTCATATGGAGTTTCTTAGAAAAGTGGCTAAAGATTATTGAGTACAAATGCTTAGTAGTAAAAGTAGTACATAACATAATATAAATCTGATAGCATACAGCAAACTCTTGTATTTCTTTAGTTATGTATCTATCTCTATCTCTCTATCTGTTATTTTTTAACAAAAGCTTTAAAATATTGGTAGGACTGTCTTATTTTTATTTTTTTATATTTTATTTGAAATAATGTCTCCCATACTTCATTAACCAGCATGACATGGAACTAGAGTCACCTTACTTAGTTCAGGAGGAATGTGGGAGAGTCATCATCATGCCATATCACTGGAAACAACATATAGATTATTGTATGCCATGTGAGAACAGAACATATTAATTGAAGCCAGATTATTTTCATAGGTGTAATTTATAAACAACTTGTCTATTTAATCAGTGTATCCAAGGAGTTAAATTACATTCAATCCTTAATAAATATCAGCAATGAATAGTGCTACAGGAAGGAAAGCTTTTGCTTTCAAATTCCCCTTGGAATATAACAGACTACAAATACAAACCCACAGTTCCATAATTGTAATCATAATTTTATTCAATTGTCTTCTAATTGTTGTGGTGGTATTAAAGCAGTAATGCAGGCATATGTGAACTGTTTTTACTGTGTGCTATCTTGCTGTTATATTCCTCCTGGGACATTATTCTAACCCAGTAGTTTGTGGCTAATATGACACTTCCTATATATAAATGAACAAAGAAAGAAGCTGCCTTGTGTGCCTTTTTAAGTTTGTATATATTTCTCCCACTACCCTACTCATACCTCAGCATCCTTCCTGATAGAGCCCAAGGCTTAACCTTCAATTTGGCTTAAACATTTTTTTACTAAAGTAATGGTGAGTGGTTTTCCTCAAGATGGCAACCTACAAGTTAGATTGACAGACTGGCTATAATTAGATGTGGCACAGTCCATTTGTATTTCTTATCTTGAATCCCCTTGATTATAATTATAATAATTATAATTTATAATTATACTATAGACTATAAAAGCTCCTTGAATAACAAAGACTGATTCTAAAAATAAAGACGGATCATTTAACCAATGTTTTTGCAGCATGAGGCTTTTTCTATCAAACAGTATATACAGTGAGGGAAAAAAGTATTTGATCCCGAGCTGATTTTGTACGTTTGCCCACTGACAAAGAAATTATCAGTCTATAATTTTAATGGTAGGTGTATTTTAACAGTGATAGACAGAATAACAGCAAAAAAATCTAGAAAAACGCATTTATAAAAGTTATAAATTGATTTGCATGTTAATGAGGGAAATAAGTATTTGATCCCCTATCAATCAGCAAGATTTCTGGCTCCCATGTGTCTTTTATACAGGTAACGAGCTGAGATTAGGAGCACTCTCTTAAAGGGAGTGCTCCTAATCTCAGCTCGTTACCTGTATAAAAGACACCTGTCTACAGAAGCAATCAATCAATCAGATTCCAAACTCTCCACCACGGCCAAGACCAAAGAGCTGTCCAAGGATGTCAGGGACAAGATTGTAGACCTACACAAGGCTGGAATGGGCTACAAGACCATCGCCAAGCAGCTTGGTGAGAAGGTGAGAACAGCTGGTGCGATTATTCGCAAATGTAAGAAACACAAAATAACTGTCAGTCTCCCTTGGTCTGGGGCTCCATGCAAGATCTCCCTTGGGGAGTTTCAATGATCATGAGAACGGTGAGAAATCAGCCCAGAACTACACAGAAGGATCTTGTTAATGATCTCAAGGCAGCTGGGACCATAGTCACCAAGAAAACAATTGGTAACACACTACACCGTGAAGGACTGAAATCCTGCAGCGCCCGCAAGGTCCCCCTGCTCAAGAAAGCACATGTACAGGTCTGTCTGAAGTTTGCCAATGAACATCTGAATGATTCAGAGGAGAACTAGGTGAAAGTGTTGTGGTCAGATGAGACCAAAATCGAGCTCTTTGGCATCAACTCAACTCGCCATGTTTGGAGGAGGAGGAATGACCCCAAGAACACCATCCCCACCGTCAAACATGGAGGTGGAGATATTATGCTTTGGGGGTGTTTTTCTGCTAAGGGGACAGGACAACTGCACCACATCAAAGGGACGATGGACGGGGCCATGTACCATCAAATCTTGGGTGAGAACCTCCTTCCCTCAGCCAGGGCATTGAAAATGGGTCGTGGATGGGGATTCCAGCATGACAATGACCCAAAACACACAGCCAAGGCAACAAAGGAGTGGCTCAAGAAGAAGCACATTAAGGTCCTGGAGTGGCCTAGCCAGTCTCCAGACCTTAATCCCATAGAAAATCTGTGGAGGGAGCTGAAGGTTCGAGTTGCCAAACGTCAACCTCGAAACCTTAATGACTTGGAGAGGATCTGCAACGAGGAGTGGGACAAAATCCCTCCTGAGATGTGTGCAAACCTGGTGGCCAACTACAAGAAACATCTGACCTCTGTGATTGCCAACAAGAGTTTTGCCACCAAGTACTAAGCTGAAGGGGTCAAATACTTATTTCCCTCATTAACATGCAAATCAATTTATAACTTTTTTGAAATGCATTTTTCTGGATTTTTTTGTTGTTATTCTGTCTCTCACTGTTAAAATACACCTACCATTAAAATTATAGACTGATCATTTCTTTGTCAGTGGGCAAACGTACAAAATCAGCAGGGGATCAAATACTTTTTTCCCCCACTGTATAAGTGCCATCTAAGGATCCAGCAAGCAATTTCTTGAACAATAGTAGTGCACAAGCAATAATTGCACAAAAGATCTGAAGTGGGAGCAATATGCATTTGTCAGTGGCTGCTATATTCACAGTTCCAAACTTAATACATGACTGAACAGACAGAATGGTGATGTTACCTGTCTTTTAGAGTGCTCGCTGAATTCCCCAGGCATGTTGTGTGCGCTCCTGATCAATGTTCTTGCTATGTGGAAATAGTAGATACTGATAATGGCAAGAGGGATGAGGAAATAAACCAAAAATATCATGATTGAGTGGATTTTAGGATGCATCTCATTTGAGAGAGGGTAGGGCACACAAGCAGTGAAGGTGACATTATTGTCCTTGATGTGCATCACTTGGGAGAAGATGGCCTCTGGAATAGCCAGCAACACAGAGATTATCCATATGGTGATAGCCTTTAAACAGGTCCAAAGCACTGCACTCGATGTTTGGATATCCATGGGGTTCACGATGGCTTTGTACCTGATAAAAAATAAAAATAAAAATTGTATTCAGATAATGGTATCTTCAGATCTATTCACATCTATTCTAATATGTTTTGGTAGGTATGTTTTATAGATGAGACGGTGAGAAAAATGTACAACTAATATAGTAAAAAAGCCCACTCTCACTTTCTTTTCCATAGTATAAGAATGAACTTTTCTTTTTATTTTTTGACGAGATATTTTTATTGGGGGAGATAACAGAAGAATATGGCAATGATAATAAAACACAGCGAAAAACTGCTCACTTTTTTATTTATTTATTTATTTTACATTTTCACCCCTCCCACCACATCCCATTTCCCCCTGACACGAACCTTCCCGCCAACCCCAAAAGGACCCCCCCAAGCAGAGAAAAAAACAAAACAAACAGAACAGAGTATATCAAATCAATGTAACATAATCATATCAATATGCTTTGACAGCATCAACGGCCACTGACTATGCCTGCACAGTCCCCTCCTTGGCACCTTGAAACTGTGCGGTAGAACGCTGTAAATTGATAATCTCCAAAAAGGCACGTATCCAATGAGACCAAGGAAGGCAATGTGGGGGCTGCCAATGGAGTGCCAAATTTTTTGGGGCTGCCATGAGACCTGCCAGCAAAACCTATTTCTTTTGTATCGACATTTCAAGAGATGAATTGTCATCTAATAATAATACCCTGGGACTGAAAGGCATCTGTCTATCAAGAATGTGTCCTGTGTCCAAAATGAAGCAACCTCAGGAGACTCCCATAACATATGCATGAAGGAGCCCATGGAAACCTGTGAACAGTGCTCACATAAGGGGGGATTGTTCATTTTCATTAAAAATCATTCATGTGGAGTTAAATAGGTCCTATGAAGAACATTAAAATGAATACATTAATGACTGGGATTCTTAGATGCACATTTTAAGTTATTCAAAATATTGTCCCTTAATGTCTCTTCACCTTTGAGAGATTATTACTCCCATATAGAAGAGTTTATAGGCTTTCATAAGAAAAGTATAAAGTACAGAGACTTGATATTTTGTTTTACCCCTCTTGTCCAGTTTGCAAACAATAAATGTGAAATGTTAGCAAGACTTGCCCATTTATTTATATTTAAACTTTAAATATTATTAAAGTTATTCATCGTGATAGAATGTAGATATAGTCAGATGTCTACCCCCAAGTATTTCAACTGTTTAACGACTGGTACATTTAAAGGTAGGTCATGCTCTCTCATCAAATGATTTAACGGCATTAAAGCTGATTTGGACCAGTTCATTTTGTAATCTGACAGTAGACTAAAATCATAAAAAAATACCTAATATATGGGGGAGAGATTGAGGAGTATTATCAACAAACAACAACACATCATCAGCATACAATGAAATATACTGTTGAGTATTTTTTTAACTAATAGGAGTAACCAGTATAGATTGGTGCAGTCTGAGCAAATGGCTCAAGCAAGAGAGCAAACAAAAGTGTATAAAGTGGGCTTCCCTGGTGGGTGCCTCTAGAGACAGTGAACTGAGATGAGCATTTACTGCCTGTGAGTACCATTACAGAGGGGTTAGTGTATAACACTTTTATCATATTAATAAATTCAGGGCCCAGGCCCATGAAGTCTAACAATGACCACAGATATCCCTATTCCAGACAGTTGAAAGCTTTTTCAGCATCTAGTGTGAGGATTGTGTATGGAGTGTCAATATAAACCACGGAATGTATAATGTGAAAGAGGTGGCAGATATTATCAGATTCTAGACAGTTGTCCTTGATTAAAACAATTGTCTTAAATGTCCTAAATGTTCCCAAAACTTAAGGAAGAGTTTGGGGGTGGGGGTTGTATTCCACCATGTGCAACCATTACATTCTATCCATGTGCCTTTACTGTAGTCAGAGGCACAGCCTAATGATAGGAAACACAATCAGTATCCCCCCAACCGCCCCTGCTTGCATGAAAGAAACACTGTCAGCCCCCTCCCGCTTGCGTGGAAGAAACACCGTCAGCACCCCACCAACCACTTGTGTGAAAGAATCACCGTCAGCAGCACCCCCCCGGCTTGTATAAAAGAAACACCATAAGCACTTGCGTGGAAGAAACGTCAGCACCTCATCAACCGCTTGCGTGAAAGAAACACCACCAGCACAGAATACATTTTGCATCTCATGTTTCCAATTACCAAGTCATTACCATATGTTAATAAGCCACGACATTAAAGGAACAGGACTCTGTAGGTGGATGAATGAAGGCAATGTGCTGGACAGAGGCAAGTGCCATGTTTCACGTTCTATAATTTGTACTTTTATATCTCATTAGAAATCACATCTGGCATCAGTCCACACTGTGCAGTGCACTCAAGTCTGGACATATTATGAATGCACACCTCCTTGGTTATATAGTAGTGGACACCTCTATGCCATTGTCCTGACAGGGCAAATGACAAGCCTCATATGCGTAGTATTGTAGTACAAACACAATATTGTGGATGTAGTAGTATTTAATATTACCCAATATCCATAATTGTCTGTATGTATGTAGGTAGTCACAGACTCAAACATAATATTATGTACATTACTGCTGCTATGTGTCCAAAACAGGCTGTAAAGTAAGATTTGTTTCAGAAATAGACATGTTAATAGATTATATTTATCAATTATCTAGATGCAAAGTGAGTGAACAGAAGAAAAATCTAAATCAAATCAATATTTGGTGTGACCACCCTTTGCCTTCAAAACAGCATCAGTTCTTCTAGGTACACTTGCACAAAGTCAGGGATTTTGTAGGCAGGTGTATGATTAAACAATTATACCAAACAGGTGCTAATGATCATCAATTTATTCAATATGTAGGTTGAAACACAATCATTAACTGAAACAGAAACAGCTGTGTAGGAGGAATAAAACTGGGTGAGGAACAGCCAAACTCAGCTAACAAGGTGAGGCTTCTGAAGAAGTTTACTGTCAAAAGTCATACACCATGGCAAGACTGAGCACAACAACACAATGTAGCTATACTGCATCAGCAAGGTCTTTTCCAGGCAGAAATTTCAAGACAGACAGGGGTTTCCAGATGTGCTGTTCAAGCTCTTTTGAAGAAGCACAAAGAAACGGGCAACGTTGAGGACTGTAGACGCAGTGTTCGGCAAAGGAAACTTACTGCAGAAGATGAAAGACACATCATGCTTTCTTCCCTTCACAATTGGAAGATGTCCAGCAGTGCCATTGGCTCAGAATTGGCAGAAAACAGTGGGACCTACTGTCCAGAGAAGTCTGGTCAGAAGTGGCCTTCATGGAAGCTTAGCAGCCAAAAAGCCATATCTCCGACGTGGCAACATGGCCAAGCAACTATGCATGAAAACACGGGAACTGGGGTGCAGAAAAATGGCAGCAGGTGCTCTGGACTGATGAGTCAAAATTTGAAAAACAGTGCATCCGAAAAGTATTCACAGCGCTTCACTTTTTCCACATTTTGTTATGTTACAGCCTTATTCCAAAAATGGATTAAATTCATTATTTTCCTCAAAATTCTACAAATAATACCCCATAATGACAACGTGAAAGAAGTTTGTTTGAAATCTTTGCAAATTTATTAAAAATAAAAAACAAAAAAAGCACATGTACATAAGTATTCACAGCCTTTGCCATGACACTCAAAATTGAGCTCAGGTGCATCTTGTTTCCACTGATCATCCTTGAGATGTTTCTACAACTTGATTGGAGTCCACCTGTGATAAATTCAGTTGATTGGACATGATTTGGAAAGGCACACACCTGTCTATATAAGGTCCCACAGTTAACAGTGCATGTCAGAGCACAAACCAAGCCATGAAGTCCAAGGAATTGTCTGTAGACCTCCGAGACAGGATTGTATCGAGGCACAGATCTGGGGAAGGATACAGAAAAATTTCTGCAGCATTGAAGGTCCCAATGAGCACAGTGGCCTCCATCATCCATAAATGGAAGAAGTTTGGAACCGTCAGGACTCTTCCTAGAGCTGGCTGCCCGGCCAAACAGCGATCGGGGGAGAAGGGCCTTAGTCAGGGAGGTGACCAAGATCCCGATGGTCACTCTGACAGAGCTCCAGCATGTCTCTGTGGAGAGAGGAGAACCTTCCAGAAGAACAACCATCTCTGCAGCACTCCACCAATCAGGCCTGTATGGTAGAGTGGCCAGACGGAAGCCACTCCTCCGTAAAAGGCACATGACAACCCGCCTGGAGTTTGCCAAAAGGCACCTGAAGGACTCTCGGACCATGATAAACAAAATTCTCTGGTCTGATGAAACAAAGATTGAACTCTTTGGCCTGAATGGCAAGCGTCATGTCTGGAGGAAACCACTGTTTGGCACTGTTCATCACCTGGCCAATACCATCCCTACAGTGAAGCATGGTGGTGGCAGCATCATGCTGTGGGGATGTTTTTCAGCGGCAGGAACTAGGAGACTAGTCAGGATCGAGGGAAAGATGAATGCAGCAATGTACAGAGACATCCTTGATGAAAACCTGCTCCAGAACGCTCTGGACCTCAGACGGAGGCGAAGGTTCATCTTCCAACAGGACAACGACCCTAAGCACACAGCCAAGATAACAAAGGAGTGGCTACAGGACAACTCTGTAAATGTCCTTGAGTGGCCCAGCCAGAGCCCAGATTGAACCCGATTGAACATCTCTGGAGAGATCTGAAAATGGCTGTGCACTGACACTCCCTATCCATTGGTGTCAAAGGCGCTTCAACAAAGATTTGAGCAAAGGCTGTGAATACTTATGTACATTTGCTTTTTTTGTTTTTTATTTTTAATAAATTTGCAAAATTTAAAATGCAAAAGGAAACTTCTTTCACGTTGTCATTATGGGGTATTGTTTGTAGAATTTTGAGGAAAGTAATGAATTTAATCCATTTTGGAATAAGACTGTAACATAATGTGGAAAAAGTGAAGCGCTGTGAATACTTTCCGGATGCACTGTATTTTACTGTAGCAGAAGGCAGTTTGTTCACCGAAGGGCTGGAGAGCGGTACATGAATGAGGGCAACAGTGAAGCATGGTGGAGGTTCCTTGCAAGTATGGGGCTGCATTTCTGCAAATGGAGTGGGGATTTGGTCAGAATTAATGGTCTCCTCAATTCTTAGAAGTACATGCAGATACTTTTTCATCATGCAATACTATCAAGGAGGCATCTGATTGGCTCCAAATTTATTCTGCAGTATGACAATGACCCCAAACATACATCGAAAGTCATTAAGAACTATTTTTGCCAGGACTATAAGGAACAAGATGTTAGACCTAGAAGCCACAGTGCTGGCGTGTGACTATAACATGGCTTACAGAAAATGATGGGGACAAAATCCCTCCTGAGATGTGTGCAAACCTGGTGGCCAACTACAAGAAACGTCTGACCTCTGTGATTGCCAACAAGGGTTTTGCCACCAAGTACTAAGTCGAAGGGGTCAAATACCTATTTCACTCATTAACATGCAAATCAATTTATAACTTTTTTGAAATGCGTTTTTCTGGATTTTTTTGTTGTTATTCTGTCTCTCACTGTTAAAATACACCTACCATTAAAATTATAGACTGATCATTTCTTTGTCAGTGGGCAAACGTACAAAATCAGCAGGGGATCAAATACTTTTTTCCCTCACTGTAAGGTTGTTCGTGGAGTTCTACAGGGATCAGTATTAGGGCCTTTGCTTTTTTCTAATCTATATTAATGATCTGGAATCTGGGATAGTTAACAAACTTGTCAAATTTGCAGATAATATTCAGTTGTGGGCCGACACCTGGCAGATGAAATTCAATGTGGACAAGTGCAAGGTATTGCATGCAGGTAACAAAAATGTCCACTATAATTACACTATGGGAGGAATAGAACTAGATGAAGTAACGCATGAGAAAGACCTAGGAGTCTATGTTAAGACTGTACAATGCGCTAGTTAGACCTCATCTGGAATACTGTGTACAGCTCTGGGCAGCACACTTCAAGAAAGATATCGCTGCTCTAGAGGCAGTTCAGAGGAGAGCAACCAGACTTATTCCAGGTCTGAAGGGAATGTCCTACTCGGAGAGACTGAGGACATTGAACCTTTTCACCCTGGAACAAAGGAGACTATGTGGGGACTTGATTCAAGTCTTCAAAATCATGAAAGGCATCGACCACATCAAACCAGAGGAGCTTTTCCAGATCAGCAGGGACACACGCACCCGGGGACACAAATGGAAATTGGGCTTCAAGGCATTCAAGGCGGAAAACAGGAGACACTTCTTCACATAGAGAGTTGTGACAATCTGTAACAAACTCCCCAGCGATGTAGTTGAAGCTGAAAATTTGGGAACATTCAAAAATAGACTGGATAGGATCCTTGGATCACTTATTTATTAATGGACAGCAAACGATCATGATGGGTCGAATGGCCTCCTCTTGTCTGTAAACTTAATGTTCTTATGTTTATACATTTAATTTGTTATTTTTTAATTGAAAGGCCACTCTGTTAACTGTTAATTTAATAATTTAAATATAGCAGAACATATGTTCCATTTATTTATTTTACATGAGCACAGCAGTTAGGATAAACATTTATTTGGGACCTGGTGCATACGGTGACAATCGTGTGTTCACCGTGATGTAGCTCGACAAACATAACATCAAAATGCACCCCCGATCTCATCCTATGCCACTGCTTTCAATGTGGCTACTATAACTGTCAACAAAGCACTTCCCAAAGCTACAGCTATATTCAACAAAAAGGGGGGTCCTACAGCACTAACTACTTCTGACAGAAATCTAATTAACATACAAAAATAAAAACATTACAATGAGCGTAATTTACTTCGGAAATCCCATCCCATCCCCCAACGTCATATCACCTCACAATTCACACAATATCACATATTATAATGAAATGTCAATCATATTCAATAGAGTTAATTTCCTTCACGAATGGGAATCCCAGTTAGAGTCCAGTGCAGCTTCTGATTTGATGTAAAATTGCATGATCTCACCAGGGAAAGATGAATGGTGATTATGTGAAAAAGGTGGGGGAATGATGATGATGAGAAGGTAGAAGTCTGTTAGCCAAGACTGAGATGTCTGAGATTACAGGATCACCATTTGGTGTGGACAAACCGGCCCTGTTGCAGTCTCGCATGCAGGCCAAGCCTAGCCTAAAATTCCTTCTGCATCAAATACAAAAATAACCATTGAAAAAAAACTAAAAATGCTAACAGGTTTGTGACTGTTACATTACACCCCTTTTCCATAGCATAGAATATGTAAAAGTATTTGTAGATAGATATGGATGAATGATTTTCTTCCCATAACATTTACATGAAACACTTCACATACATAATTCAGGAAAAGCATATGGAGAGGTCTGGATGATATGTATTGGAAAATATGCTTACAAATGTATAGTCTTCTTCCAAGATCTTTAAAGCATCATGTTTGATATCTGTGGTGGCACTGGTGTAAATTTGGAAGCTCTGCATTCATCCCATCTGATTTTTATCCAAAAGAGATTAAGCTTTATGGGGATTTAATACAATAAAATGATGAGTAATGTCTGCATTTTCGTGTCATCTGACCATAAACCATGATCCCAGGTGTCATTGAGATACTGTTTGGCAAATTTATACCACTTCATTTTGTGCTGTTAACACAAGATTAATGCAGTTGACATGATGGTATTTTGAGACATTGTATTTTGATGAGACCAGACTCTCTTGGAGATCTCCACCCTTTGCCCTTGGGTCTGAGTTTGCCTCTCAAACTCACAGCATGCATTGATAATAGTTCCTTGCATCCTGTTGCTGATGTAGATGTAAATGTGAGAAAATTGGTAGGTTCAGCTTTTTGTGAATTATTAATAACCATCACCCAATTTGTGGAGGTCAATACTTGTGTCAAACCCTTTGCCTGCTTTTGCCAGATAGCTCTCTAATGATGATGAATTCTACTAATGGTTGCTTATGTGTGCAACCTTCGTTTATACCCCATGGAAGCAGGTGACCTTTGGACGTTTCTATAAAAGTCCCAGATGCTCCCTATTAACTTCCAGAGAACAGAAAGTTGATGAAGGATTTATTTTTACTGGATTTGTTGATTAGATACTTATAAATAAAATAAAAAAAAAGTGAATTGACTGCTCTGTGAAGTGTGGTTTGTATCAACATTTGGTATATTTTAATTTATTAGGGAATAGAAAAGATTGCACACATTCATTCCGTTAACCATACCGCTACAGCCACTGCTGCCTGTGCTCAAATGAGGATGGCCATACTGGTATGTCCTGAATTATGAAATTGAATTAGAAAGCCTGTACAATTCCAGGGGAAGCTATATGATTACCAATGGATACTATAAATACCTTGCATTCTTATCTGCTGCCATCTGCTGTTGTTTTGTGTATTTATATATACTAATCATTGTTAAACACCCTTCACAAATGGCACATACTGACAAAAATGCATGAGGAAAGGAAGTTAGTGAGCATTTTGATTAGGATAGATTAGATCTGTGCTTTGTTTTTTTGTTTTGCTTTTGATTTGCTTATGCTTTTTGCAAGTGGTGAATTACACTGTGTATAAAGTATATCCCTTTCTCCTACTAGCTCCTGTAATAAGGTGCTCATGAACTCAAACAAAACAAAATACAACTGAGTTTTGTATTGAGCTGCTCAAACAAAATACAGACAAAATTAACATTTGTTGATTACAATTACATTACTAGAAACATAGATTGATAGAATAAGCTTTTTTTAATGCATCTGTCTGGGTTGCAGGGAAAAAATGACTCACAGTAGCACAGCATAGTGTTTAGAGTGTAACTCAGCAGATACTAATACAAAATGTTCAAAGAGCACATCATGAGAACTGAGAAGCTCAGTTTTATTTTGTTTTGTTGGTGTTCAACGAGCACTTTATTATAGGATCTCAGTTTTATTTTACTTTGCTTTTGTCTCACTTTATGCAAGTGTGGAATTACACTGCAACGGTATCAGTATCCATACAGTTGTGCTTGTTTTTGGGGCCATGGCAATTTGTCCCTGTCTATTCACCCCGGCAACAATTCATCCCTGCAATAATTCGTCCCCGCAATAAATGGTCCCCGTGACAATTTGTCCTCATCAATTCACCCCCATCATTATACGTTCTCCAATTTGCATTTGTAACCATGAGTGCAATCACTTATTGTAGAGCCATAGAACACACGTGTCTATATAGTAGGCAGGCTATATATATATATATATATATATATATATATATATATATATATATACACTCACCTAAAGGATTATTAGGAACACCTGTTCAATTTCTCATTAATGCAATTATCTAACCAACCAATCACATGGCAGTTGCTTCAATGCATTTAGGGGTGTGGTCCTGGTCAAGACAATCTCCTGAACTCCAAACTGAATGTCTGAATGGGAAAGAAAGGTGATTTAAGCAATTTTGAGCGTGGCATGGTTGTTGGTGCCAGGCGGGCCGGTCTGAGTATTTCACAATCTGCTCAGTTACTGGGATTTTCACGCACAACCATTTCTAGGGTTTACAAAGAATGGTGTGAAAAGGGAAAAACATCCAGTATGCGGCAGTCCTGTGGGCGAAAATGCCTTGTTGATGCTAGAGGTCAGAGGAGAATGGGCCGTCTGATTCAAGCTGATAGAAGAGCAACTTTGACTGAAATAACCACTCGTTACAACCGAGGTATGCAGCAAAGCATTTGTGAAGCCACAACACGTACAACCTTGAGGCGGATGGGCTACAACAGCAGAAGATCCCACCGGGTACCACTCATCTCCACTACAAATAGGAAAAAGAGGCTACAATTTGCACAAGCTCACCAAAATTGGACAGTTGAAGACTGGAAAAATGTTGCCTGGTCTGATGAGTCTCGATTCAGTCAGAATTTGGCGTAAACAGAATGAGAACATGGATCCATCATGCCTTGTTACCACTGTGCAGGCTGGTGGTGGTGGTGTAATGGTGTGGGGGATGTTTTCTTGGCACACTTTAGGCCCCTTAGTGCCAATTGGGCATCGTTTAAATGCCACAGCCTACCTGAGCATTGTTTCTGACCATGTCCATCCCTTTATGACCACCATGTACCCATCCTCTGATGGCTACTTCCAGCAGGATAATGCACCATGTCACAAAGGTCGAATCATTTCAAATTGGTTTCTTGAACATGACAATGAGTTCACTGTACTAAACTGGCCCCCACAGTCACCAGATCTCAACCCAATAGAGTATCTTTGGGATGTGGTGGAACGGGAGCTTCGTGCCCTGGATGTGCATCCCACAAATCTCCATCAACTGCAAGATGCTATCCTATCAATATGGGCCAACATTTCTAAAGAATGCTTTCAGCACCTTGTTGAATCAATGACACGTAGAATTAAGGCAGTTCTGAAGGCAAAAGGGGGTCAAACACAGTATTAGTATGGTGTTCCTAATAATCCTTTAGGTGAGTGTATATAGTAGGCAGGCTATATAAATATATATATAAATACACACACACACACACACACACACACAACTATTTTGTATTATTTATTATAATGTATGTTTTTAATTGATACAGTCATTTGAGACTATAACCCCAATAATTAAGTTTTATACAATTTGTCATGACAGCTGGCAGCTACGGCTGCAGGCTACTTAAAATAGGTTTCATGCTAAAGTTATATGTTCGTTGGTGTAGTGGATAGGGAACAGTACTGCAAACCTGGAGATTTGGGTTTGATCAGTACTTTTTATTTTCTTATGTGTACATTGTTATTATTTTTTATATATATAATTTACTGGAGTTAAATGGTATCAGAGTAGAAACAAAAATTAGAAGGTGAACAACTTTAACCAGTAGCCTTCAGCCATCACTGCCAGCTGTCATGACTAATTGTATAAAATTATTGGGGTTGTAGTCTGGAATGTCTCAATTAAAAACATAAATTATAAAAAATAATACAAAATAGTATGTGTTTGTATTTATATATATATATATATATATATATATATATATATATATATATATATATATATATATATACACTCACCTAAAGGATTATTAGGAACACCATACTAATACTGTGTTAGACCCCCTTTTGCCTTCAGAACTGCCTTAATTCTACGTGTCATTGATTCAACAAGGTGCTGAAAGCATTCTTTAGAAATGTTGGCCCATATTGATAGGATAGCATCTTGCAGTTGATGGAGATTTGTGGGATGCACATCCAGGGCACGAAGCTCCCGTTCCACCACATCCCAAAGATACTCTATTGGGTTGAGATCTGGTGACTGTGGGGGCCAGTTTAGTACAGTGAACTCATTGTCATGTTCAAGAAACCAATTTGAAATGATTCGACCTTTGTGACATGGTGCATTATCCTGCTGGAAGTAGCCATCAGAGGATGGGTACATGGTGGTCATAAAGGGATGGACATGGTCAGAAACAATGCTCAGGTAGGCTGTGGCATTTAAACGATGCCCAATTGGCACTAAGGGGCCTAAAGTGTGCCAAGAAAACATCCCCCACACCATTACACCACCACCACCAGCCTGCACAGTGGTAACAAGGCATGATGGATCCATGTTCTCATTCTGTTTACGCCAAATTCTGACTGAATCGAGACTCATCAGACCAGGCAACATTTTTCCAGTCTTCAACTGTCCAATTTTGGTGAGCTTGTGCAAATTGTAGCCTCTTTTTCCTATTTGTAGTGGAGATGAGTGGTACCCGGTGGGGTCTTCTGCTGTTGTAGCCCATCCGCCTCAAGGTTGTACGTGTTGTGGCTTCACAAATGCTTTGCTGCATACCTCGGTTGTAACGAGTGGTTATTTCAGTCAAAGTTGCTCTTCTATCAGCTTGAATCAGTCGGCCCATTCTCCTCTGACCTCTAGCATCAACAAGGCATTTTCGCCCACAGGACTGCCGCATACTGGATGTTTTTCCCTTTTCACACCATTCTTTGTAAACCCTAGAAATGGTTGTGCGTGAAAATCCCAGTAACTGAGCAGATTGTGAAATACTCAGACCGGCCCGTCTGGCACCAACAACCATGCCACGCTCAAAATTGCTTAAATCACCTTTCTTTCCCATTCAGACATTTAGTTTGGAGTTCAGGAGATTGTCTTGACCAGGACCACACCCCTAAATGCATTGAAGCAACTGCCATGTGATTGGTTGGTTAGATAATTGCATTAATGAGAAATTGAACAGGTGTTCCTAATAATCCTTTAGGTGAGTGTATACACGTGTGTTCTATGGCTCTACAATAAGTGAATGCACTCATGGTTACAAATGCTGAAGTGGAGAACGTATAATGATAGGGGAGAATTGATGTGGGGATGAATTGTTATAGGGACGAATTGTCGGGGACATATTGACATGGTCCCCTTGTTTTTCTGGTGTGTTTATTGCTGTGGAAAGGGAAAAAAGCAGATGGCAGTAGAAACTAATGCAAAATGTTCATCAATCATTACAACAGTAAAGAAGAGGTCTCAATGAACGCATGTGAATGACCAGATTTGATTCCAGAAGAAGTAGGATAAGCCATAGAGAAGATGAAAAAAATGGAAAAACACCTGAAGATGAAGGAAACACAGTGAAGATCCTGAATGAAACTGGAGAAGAACTGCAGATGATTCTTGCAAAATGCAACTGTCAGTCTCCTTCACAAGAAAGCAAACAAAGATTTGAAGAATTGTAGGCCCATTCGCATACTTCCCATCTTAAACAAAGTATTTACAGAAATATTAACACATTGCCTTCAAGATACACAAGACTTTGCCAAACTAAGGGAACATGCAAGATTTAGAAGTTGATATAACACAATGGATCATATACAAGTTGTCAGGGAAGTATTGGAAATAATATGAGCTTCCTCTGTGCCTAGGCTTTAATGATTACAAGAAAGCATTTAAGTAGATAAATGGATAATCAAAGAAGTCAAAAGTTATTTCTACCTTGGACAACAAATCAGTGCAGATGTATATGTTATTGAAGAAATCAAAAGAAGAGTAAAAATTGGATTTAATTTGGAAGAAATAGTACATTGTTGAAATTAGATCTACCCATTTGCTTGAAAAGACAAGTATTTCATCAATGCATACTACCAGTGTTCACTTATGGCTGTGAAACTTGGTCACTTAATGTAAAAATAATACAGAAAAGGTGGACAACACAAAGGAGTTGTATTCAATTTGGGTTCAATCAGGATCGGAGTGAGACAGATTAATTAGGAAAGAGTGCCTCCAGCAAAAAAAAAAAAAAAAAATGCCCATAATTCAATTTGGAAAAACATATACATATATACACCAATCAGCTATAACATTATGACCACCTGCCTAATATTATGTAGGTCCCCCTTTTGCCGCCGAAACAGCGGCAAAATTGAGGCATGGACTCCACTAGACCTCTGAAAGTGTGCTGTGGTATTTGGCACCAAGCTGATCCTTTAAGTCCTGTAAGTTGCGAGGTGGGGCCTCCATGGATTGGACTTGTTTGTCCAGTACATCCCACAGATGCTCGATTGAATTGAGATCTGGGGAATTTGGAGGCCAAGTCAACACCTTGAACTCATGATTCATCAGACCAGGCCACCTTCCTCCATTGCTCTGTGGTCCAGTTCTGATGCTCACATGCCCATTGTAGGCGCCTTCGGCAGTGGACAGGGGTCAGCATGGGCACCCTGACTGGTCTGCGGCTACGCAGCCCCATACGCAACAAACTGCGATACACTGTGTGTTCTGACACCTCATCAGATTTGTATTTATCAGAATCAGCATTCACTTTTTCAGCAATTTGAGCTACAGTAGCTCGTCTGTTGGATTGGACCACACGGGCCAGCCTTCGCTCCCCACGTGCCTTGGCCACCCATGACCCTGCTGCCGGTTCACCGCTGTAGAACCATCTCGGAAATAAGTGGAGAAGTCGTGGAGATAAAGCAAATTGAATTTTAATCAAGCTGGCTCAGAAGCCCCACGTCAGGAATAATTCCTTCAGTGAGGACTTAATGTTTACAAACATGAGTACAACTTTATAGGAAAAATGACGTAACATCTTATGGCTGTTCATTCAATCAGAAGATACAGGTCCGGGTCCGTTTTACGATCTGTCCTCCCGTGAAGAGGTGATAGATCCAAAGCAGATGTCCGTCTTTGACGTGCACTAGGAAGATGCGATCCCACGGTCGTCATATACCTAGTGTCAATCGCTCGTTAACATAAACAATTCCTGCCTATCTAGAGAAACGATTAAGTCATAAACAAATTTTCAGCAGACAGCTGTAGGCTATTTCAGCACTGTGTAATCTTTCATTACTGACAGGAGTTTCTACCAAATCAACCTTGTTGACCCTTTACTTGCTGCTAGATCTAATCTGCTAAATCTGTATACAAACTACTTCTAATGCTAGTATTATTAAAACATTATATAATTATCACGAAACACTTTCTTCAACTTCCTATACAGAGTCTTCAACCGCTTTTCCTTCCTTGGACCACTTTTGATAGGTACTGACCACTGCAGACCGGGAACACCCCACAAGAGCTGCAGTTTTGGAGACGCTCTGACCCAGTCGTCTAGCCATCACAATTTGGCCCTTGTCAAAGTCGCTCAGATCCTTACGCTCGCCCATTCACTTGCTGCCTAATATATCCCACCTACTGATAGGTGCCATGATAATGAGATTATCAGTGTTATTCACTTCACCTGTAAGTTGTCATAATGTTATGGCTCATCGGTGTACATCACAATATAATCTTTGGTCACACCTACAAAAACCTAAAATAATTGGTTTAAAACCAGTGACATGATCACACACACCTGTTCTAAATACAGTAAGAGCTACATTATTTTTGAAAAGAGGTCTCATTTTGGACAGGCCTGCCTCACTGCTGTACCAGTAAGGTGTGGCCATTCCATGTCAAGTACTAAGTGCAATATGTTTATGCATCTTCAGTCATTCGACCTGTTGCCCTTCATCCATATAGAGCACTCATGACACAGCTTCCGGGTGCTTAACAGCTGAGAGAGAGCTGTGATTATGGTTTCTAATTATGTTCAAATATAATTTGCATGATAAAACCATCATTCTTGTTTTGTTTGGCATGGATATGGATTAAATGCCCAGCAGCCTTATGTGTATGTTTACTTTTGAAGAAACAGATATGAAGACAAATACAAAAATAGCCTTGAAGCATCTGTCTAGTGGCAATAGCAGTTCATAACACATCTTAAATTCATTACCCTAAATACAACAGACAGTGCTCCTTCTTCTGACATTTCTATCACCTTTTGCTTGCATGTGATTTTGATGATAATGCCACATGACAGGTAGAAGGATGTCAACTTGTGCCCTGCAGTTCTACCCACAATTGCATCCCTATGGTTCTTTAGTCTCTAAATTCCATAATAGCTACAGTAAAGGATAATGCCTGAAGCAAAAAAGATAAGCAGTGGCAGTAGCACTGCATTGCTTCATGCATACTCAAGATACATAGGCAACTCTGCATTCATTATGAAATGTGGGATAGACTAGATGAGAGTCCAGGTAAATCAGATAAGGCCAAAATGTGAATATCTTGAATATGCATTAGTAATATTAGGATGCATATTATTTATTTCAACACTTCTGTAACTGATTGTTAAATTCACTAGTCCTCTATCAGAGAACAATGGGATTGCATTGTGTACTTCCATTGGTCAGACAACAACAATCTTTATAATGGTGTCTTTGACAGAAGTTTAAATTATTAATAATAATAATAATAATAATAATAATAATAATAATAATAATAATAATAATAATATATTGCCATGTATCATTATATATTAAAGGGAGTTTTGAATTAATACAAAATATATCTTGTTTGCACTCTTTCTTTCCGCTATATTGTATTAGTCTATGCCGTTGTTAGCGTAAACAAATGGAACCAGAATAAGGTAAGACTCTAAACATGAATACCAAAAGTAAAACAACTGTCAAATGTATTTCTTAGTTAGGCACATAAAGTGTTACATTATTATCAAGGTGAGAACTACCATTTTTCTCTTTATCTCTTTTCTCCCAACCCAGAACTACAGAGGACGTGGTAACTTCAGGATTAATTGGATTAATTGGTCAAAATAAAAATACACATTAGGTCTTACTCAGATATTAAAAGTTACTTATAACACTCTTTAAGACTGAAGCTCCAAAATAATTTGTTTATATGTTTATATACGTGTGTGGCTTAATGGATGGAATGTTTAGTTTATATGGAAGCATGAGACCGCATGTATTTGTTGAGCTTCAAAAGTCACCCGTAACTTTACTTTCACAACGAGTTGCATATCAGGGAGGACTGACTGACAATGTGTGTGTGTGTGTGTGTGTGTATATATGTATATATATATATATATAGTTACATAAACTATATATGGGGCCATCATTTTGTAAAACATTTCTTTCCTACTATTTGTCCCTAGTTTTACACTGGTTATCAAAATGATGGCCCCATTCAGGCAATCAACTGAAATAAAACCAAGGGAAAATGTAGTGAACTATTGATTTGTATAGAAATATATTCACTGAAAATACAAACAAAAAATATGAGTTTGTTAAACAGGATTAAATTTAGGAAACACAGTTCCTTGCATACTGGATATGCATTTAGAGAGTTATCTTGTACAATAGTTTGCCAAGGAGCAAAGTTCATGTTTTAAAAGTCAGTATATAAGGTTGTTGGAAACATATCAATCTATCTAACGATATACCGAACACATAACAAAACAGGAGACCAAATAACAGCACGAAACATATAGAAATCTGGAGATCAAATTCTGATAAAGATATATTAGGTATTTTAAGTATTGTAACGCCTTAATAAAGCGCCATTGGTTGTGTCTTTAAATATATTTTATATTTGACATAATTATATATATATAAACAAAACTAATATAGAATTACCAACAAGCACAGTACAAGTGATACTCTAGCATCAAAGCAAAACGAAAGTACAAATGCACAACATTTGTTCTCTGTGTTCATGAGTTTACTGCATTGCAGCCAGTCTTACCTGTCAGCGCTGAGAGCGGTTAGGGTGAACACGGAGACCCCTACCGAAGTGAGCTGGATCACTGGGATCAGTTTGCATGCCACGGTGCCGAAAATCCACTCCTCGAAGAAGTATCTGAATGCATCTATAGGCACACAAGTCACTAACAACAGGAGATCTCCGGCAGCCAGACTCGATATAAATATATTTGGCACGCTCCTCATTGCACTGTTGGTGATGAAGATTTTGACCAAAGTGATATTCCCTAGCAAACCCACAGTAATGATGAGAATGTATACGGATGGTATTACGCACCGTATAATAAAATCAACGGTTTCTCTGTCATCAGGCATCAAATGGTCGGTGAAATTGAAAGCTATCCATGAATTGTCAGACAACGATAAGTTATTTAAGAATTCTTCCATATTCAAATTAAAGTCACTATCTGTCTACTTTTGTAAAGGAATGGTCAAGAAGGAGAACAAGGAAACAAAGGTGCACCTTAAACGTTAAATACGGAACTCTCAATGTAGTGAAGTCTATGTGCTAAATTGTTCCTTTCTTTTTGCAGCGAAGTGAGCTTCTTCAGTTCACTGCAGTTCACATACACAGTAGCTGTCCTTCCAAGAAAGTGCTGAAATAGCTCCGTTCCGGGCGCTTTTCTGCGAATGAAGATGGCACACTTCAATTGAAACAGGCTCAAAATGTTGCACTCCTCACTTGTAAAAGTATATCATCCCATTTCACATTTGGAAATATTGTCTTCTCACTTTCGATTGTATGTTTTCGATCATTTACGACATCAGTGGAGATGCGTTATTTCCGTGGTAGCTTTCAGAAATCTAAAACGCATCCAGTTTTTCGCCCTCTTTTGCAAAATGATCTTTCGAAGCAAATAGGTGTTAAGTATTAATAACAGCTTCTGATAGAGTCCTTTGTCACTTCTTAATGTGGCATGTTTCCCTAAATGTAACTGTATAAGTGACGGTTGTTTTCGTTGCGTTTTCGCATAGCAGAATTACTACCGTTTTATTGCTAAATAAGTATATAACTTCGGGAGGAGCTCTTGTAGTGCATATAAATTAAACATTCATTGTAACTCATGTTGCACGCCACTTACAATTTGGTCTTGTGATTAGATGCGGGTGGAGATTTACTTCGAGCCGCAGTGATCCTCGATCTAAAGCTCCTTGTGCAAAGAGCCTTTTATGTTCACACAGCCGCCTAGCAAAGTGTTAACATAATATGACCGGAAATAGAAGAAACTAATTAAACCCCTTCCCATTAGACAACTCGTTTCTTGAACATTGACATGACGTTCGTATCAAATATCAAAATTATCAGCTGAACGTCTAAAATGAAAATCATATCAACACCAGATTTAGATGTTGATGTAACACTGTGACAGAGATGTTTGTCTCAAGGTTTTAAACACATATTAAATGAATGTCAGCTTTAGATGTTGAAGTAACATTGGGACCTAAAATCTGTAAAAACACATTGAATAAACGTCAGAATTAAATGCTGATATTAGATCCGGAAGTCGAAACAGTCTAAATAAACAAAGAAACAATGAAAAAAACATACAAATAATAAACTAGCAAGCACTATTCAGCACTGAATATTGTGTTTATTATTTCACTCTGACTTTTATAACATTGACTGTTCAAAACATACGTACATTGTATTTTAACTGTTCATGGTGTTGGTTTTAATTACAACAGAAGACACAAAAGACTGCATAAAAATACCAATGAAAGCGTGGTATTAGAAGAAGAAGAAGAAGAAGAAGAAGAAGAGGAAGAAGAAGGTGTACCACCATATACATTGTTAAATAAATAGTTTATAGTTAAATAGTTATGACATAATAATCACCATAATAAAATACCATATTTCATACCAAGTTAAAGCATTTTCAGACAGACGTCGTGATACAATCATATTTTTTTACATTGACCAATGCTACAAACTTAACAGAAAACTAATACAAAATAATTTGCAAATTCACAAATTTAGCGCAATAGTATCTGTTACACTCTGCAGTCTGTGCATTACCTGTTGGACATTCCCATATGGAAATGTTATACATTAGTGTTCAAAACATTAGGAACACCTCTTCAGATTTTGCCGAGTTCTGATTTTACATATTTACATTCCTCACAGATTTCATTTAAAATTTAGATTTCAGGCGAAATAACAAATTGCATTTGCATGTAGAGACAAATACCTTTTCTCAGTCTGTGAAGGAGCAAAGTGGTGTGCAAGTGGTAATTGTTTGGCATATATTGTGCTGCTATTTTTAAAAACAGCAGTTACCAGATACTTATTCCACAAAATGACTGACATCAGCCAAAGTCTTTGGAAACTGCCAGCAGCATAGATGTTAGGTCAACACTTAATTTGACAGATAACAACATTACATTATACTTACATTACAAGTGATATTATTCAGAGAAGGGCTGGCTCTAGTGGTGGGGGGTGGGGGGCTAAACTGCTTTAAAAATGTATGTATAAAAAGAGGAAGACTAAAATAATAGAAGGTTTAACATGGATTAACAAGAAAGAGTTGTCTGCTTACTGTTACCAATTTGTAATAATGTAACAATGATAATAATTTATATTTAGAGTGACGTTTATAGAGTATGCCAGAAGGACATGAGTTCTGAATGTATTTATTTATTACTTATTACATTTGAAAAACAAAATCTCACATGCAATATATTATTTAAATAAATATATCCAATCCATCATTGTTATATTACTACAATTACATTAACAACATTCCAGAGGTGAATGACATAGTAATTTAGAAAAAAAGGTAAAGTAGTTTTTTATCTCTGGAGGAAAAACATGGAGCAAAGTGAAGAAGTGAGATCTTATTGAGAATAATTAGAACCACTATCTGAAACTTCCAGCTGGTTTATCAGTATTGCTTTGGGCTGCTCGTGTAAACTCAAAAAGTAAGGTAGTAGGGACGACAGTTGGGGGGAATTAAAACAATAAAAAGTGAATATAACTTTCCCTACATGTGGATACAGACAAGATCTTAGAGAGTGGCAGTAATTAGCTTCAATTAATTTGTATGCAGCAATATATCTGGAAATGTGTAACAATTAAATGCATGGACAGTGTGCACTAATAGCATTGATGGATTAACCACTCAATTTGTATTTGAAAATTTGCATATGTCATGACTTGTGTTCGTTGTGCTCATTTTGTTCTGTGGTGTGATCATATTAATAGAATTGAATTTCTTTCCTGTAAAGCCTTTAAAGCCTAAATGCATAGTGCCAATCCCTGCAGAGTGGTACCATACACACAAAAGTGTTTCATTTTCTTTGAAGGGAATTAAGATACAATCTTCAGCTTTTTATAAGACAATATATTAAACCTTTTTTGATAGACATCAGAGGATATGACTTACATTTTCTAGTGTTTATGTACTGACATCTGCTGGCAATCTACAACACAACATGTATACACATATACAGAGTCTACACCCCCTTAAATGTTTTTCACATTTTGATGTCAGTGCCCCAGAGTTTCATGAGCATCTGCATTTAAATTAGGATTTTTTTTTTCCCACACCATACTTCACACTGTTAGGAGGATTTTTTAATCTTATTTTGAAAAATATATATAAAGACAAAATTGAGTTCATGCTTGGTGGAAACACCTTTGGCATCAATTACAGTTGTGAGTCCTTTCGGATAGGTCTCTACCAATTTTGCACTTTGGCATTTTGGGACGTTCTTCTTTATAAAACTGTTCAAGCTATATCAAATTCCTTGGAAAGTGTTGATGGACAGCAATTTTCAAGTCATGCAACACATTTATGATTGGATTTGACTGGGCTACTCAAAGATATTTACCTTTTTGTTCCTTAACCACTCCAGTATAGTTTTGGCTGTGTGCTTCATGTCTTGGTCATGCTGAAAGGTGAACTTCCATCCCAGTTTCAGCTTTCTGGCAGAGGGCAGCAGCTTTTCCTTATGAACTTTTCTGTTCTTTGTTCCATTCATAATCCCTTCTATCCTGACAAGTGCACCAGTCCCTGCCAATGAGAAACATCCCCATAACATGACGCACAGTAGGGATGGTGTTCTTTGGTGATGCACTCTGTTGGGTTTGCAGCAAACATAACAATTTGCATTTAGGCAAGAAAGGTGAATTTTAGTTTTGTCAGACATCCTCATAACATTTGACCAATTGTCTACACAATATCCTGAGTGTTATGTGTATATTCCAATGGGATTCAATGTGGGCTTTCTTGAGTACCATACAGGCCAGATTTGTGAAATGCTTGGAATATTGTTGTCACATACACACTTACCAGTCTTGACCATAAAACTCTAGCTCTTTCAAAGTTGCTATTGCCCTCTTGGTAGCTTCTTCCCCTTCTTGCTTGGTTATCCAGTTTGGAGGGACAGCCTGATCCTGGCAGAGACTTGGTAATGCAATTTATAATCTTTATAATCGCCTTGACTATGTCATACTCCAAAGTATATGCAGGGCCTATTCTTTTAAACCCATCCCCTGAACTGTGCATTTCAACAAAATAGTTCTATTGAAAGCTCCTTGGTGTACCTTGTGCAGTCTTTGCTTTGAAATGTACAACCTGTGCTGAATTTATGTAAATCACTACCATTTAACACAGGTGGAGGCCACTTAATTTGGTGTGTGATTTTGAAGGCAATTGGTTACATGTGAGCACATTTTTGTACTGCTATTACAATGTGGTGGACATTTATCCAACCAAGCTATTCCAGTTTTTGTTGTTAAGACATTTCTAGAATATTTGTTCACTTGGAAGTTGGGGGGTAGGATGTGTAAATAACTTAAAATGTTTTAATTTCAGGCTATAAGGCAATGAAAGGTGAACATTTTGAAACAGGGTCTAGACTTCCTATAGGCACTGTATATACTACCACACTGTGTGGGGTTGGCTCTAAAGGTGGGGGCTTAATCAAGGGGCTAGAGCTAGTCAGGTGCTCTCCCTGTTAATGTACCTACCCCTGAGCTTGATTTATGGATTGCATAAGTATTCACCAGCAAGCACATTTGGACATTTTGTAATGTTACAATCTGGAACTAAAATGCATTTAATTGGGATTTTCTGTCATTGATGTTGGACATTAGTTAACTACTAATTAAAAATTGAAAATAAATGCATTAACCCCCTTTGTTATAACACACTTAAATACGCTGTGGTGCAATTAAATTGTCACATGACCTCATCATGATCTAAATACATTACATGGACAAAGGTATGTGGACACCTGCTCGTCAAATATCTTATTCCAAAATCACGGGCATTAATATGGAGTTGGTCCCCCCCTTTGCTGGTATAACAGCCTCCACTCTACTGGGAAGGCTTTCTACTACACGTTTTCTTACTCATGCTTTACTTTCTCTAGTTCTGTTCCTCCCATAGTGCAATTATAGTGGACATTTTTGTTACCTGCATGTAATACCTTACACTTGTCCACAACTGAATATTATCCAAGTCCCTTTGAATAAGCTGTGCTGCAGCAATTGTATCAGCTGGGCCACCTATTTTAGTATCACCTGCAAATTTGAATTTGCATTGAATGCAACGACAAGAGGGGTTTAAATGGAGAGCAGAGTGAAGCAAGGAACAGGTATGTGAGGTTCTGAGCCAATGAGGGGAGAGGTTGACTGTTGCAAGTGCACATGGTGCTGTGGAATGTTAAGTGGATGATTGATGCTGGTGAAGGAGAAAGATGGGTTAGAATTCGGGGGATGACGACCTCTGGTAGTGAACAGTGGAATTGCAGAGTGTAGATGACAGGAATATTTTAGTTAGTGGCCTAAAAATAATTTCCCTATTTTTTTAAGTACTGTTGGAAATATACCATCTGGTCCAGGTGATTTGTTTGTTTGTAATACTGCTTGTTAACCTGTGGCATGTTATCAATTTTTTCTTCTGTAACAACTTCTGTGAAATACTCATTTAGAACATTTGCTACATCTTGTTCTGTATTGACCTTTATTGACCTCTTGCTGTTGTAGTATTGTTGTACAGTGCAACATCTTTCTGAACATCTGAATTGGGTGGTCTGTAACTCATTCTTCCAACAATTCTCCAGATCTTTTATTCAAAAGTTTAACCCACAAAAATTCTGTTTCGTTACCAGGATCTAATTTGAATTCTTCTGCCTCTATGTCATTATTGACATATAATGCTACCCCACCACCTCTTTGATTATTCCTGTCTCTCCTAACTTGTGTGTATCCTTTCAATTTGTATTCATCCCCATCATTTTCTGTAAGCCATGTTTCTGTCACTCCTACAACATCATAGTCACATACCAGTACTGTCGCTTCTAGGTCTAACAACTTTCCTTATACTCCTGGTATTGATGTACAAACATTCGCTTCCATTCACCCACAGTGTTCTAATCCATTCCAAAGGTGTTCGATGGGATTGAGGCCAGGGTTCTGTGCAGGCCAGTCAAGTTATTTGACAAAGATCTCGTCAAACAATTTCCATATGGACCTCGCTTTGTGAACGTGCACATTGTCATGCTGAAACAGGAAAGGGCCTTCCCCAAACTGTGGCCACAAAGGTGGAAGCACAAAATCATCTAGAATGTCATTGCATGCTGTAGTGTTAAAATTTCCTTCAAGGGAACTAAGGAGACCAAACCATGAAAAACAACCCCAGACCATTATTGTTGCAACCAAGGACAGGCGATTTTTACTTGCTACGCACTTCAGCACTCAGCGATCCCATTCTGTGAGCTTGTGTGGCCTACCACTTCACGGCTGGGCTGTTTTTGCTCCTAGATGTTTCCACTTCATAATAACAGCACTTACAGTTCACCAGGGCAGCTCTAGCAGGGCAGAAATGTGAATAACTGAATTTTGGGAAAGATGGCATACTATGATGATAAAAGTCACAAGCTCTTCAGTACAGCCCATTCTACTACCAATGTTTGTCTATGGAGATTGAATAGTTGTGTGCTTAATTTGATACACTCGTCAGCAATGGGTGTGGCTGTTCCTTGGCCATGTAGTGTACACCTGTTTCTGGAAGGCCCCAGAGTATGTCAGAAAGTATATCCAAACAACCGCACGATGAAGACCAAAACAAGGCGAAGAGAAAGTTCTGGAAAAGCACCAGTCAGGGTTAGGCTATAAAAAATATTGCATATATATATATATACACTCACCTAAAGGATTATTAGGAACACCTGTTCAATTTCTCATTAATGCAATTATCTAACCAACCAATCACATGGCAGTTGCTTCAATGCATTTAGGGGTGTGGTCCTGGTCAAGACAATCTCCTGAACTCCAAACTGAATGTCTGAATGGGAAAGAAAGGTGATTTAAGCAATTTTGAGCGTGGCATGGTTGTTGGTGCCAGACGGGCCGGTCTGAGTATTTCACAATCTGCTCAGTTACTGGGATTTTCACGCACAACCATTTCTAGGGTTTACAAACAATGGTGTGAAAAGGGAAAAACATCCAGTATGCGGCAGTCCTGTGGGCGAAAATGCCTTGTTGATGCTAGAGGTCAGAGGAGAATGGGCCAACTGATTCAAGCTGATAGAAGAGCAATTTTGACTGAAATAACCACTCGTTACAACCGAGGTATGCAGCAAAGCATTTGTGAAGCTACAACACGTACAACCTTGAGGCGGATGGGCTACAACAGCAGAAGACCCCACCGGGTACCACTCATCTCCACTACAAATAGGAAAAAGAGGCTACAATTTGCACAAGCTCACCAAAATTGGACAGTTGAAGACTGGAAAAATGTTGCCTGGTCTGATGAGTCTCGATTTCTGTTGAGACATTCAGATGGTAGAGTCAGAATTTGGCGTAAACAGAATGAGAACATGGATCCATCATGCCTTGTTACCACTGTGCAGGCTGGTGGTGGTGGTGTAATGGTGTGGGGGATGTTTTCTTGGCACACTTTAGGCCCCTTAGTGCCAATTGGGCATCGTTTAAATGCCACGGCCTACCTGAGCATTGTTTCTGACCATGTCCATCCCTTTATGACCACCATGTACCCATCCTCTGATGGCTACTTCCAGCAGGATAATGCACCATGTCACAAAGGTCGAATCATTTCAAATTGGTTTCTTGAACATGACAATGAGTTCACTGTACTAAACTGGCCCCCACAGTCACCAGATCTCAACCCAATAGAGCATCTTTGGGATGTGGTGGAACGGGAGCTTCGTGCCCTGGATGTGCATCCCACAAATCTCCATCAACTGCAAGATGCTATCCTATCAATATGGGCCAACATTTCTAAAGAATGCTTTCAGCACCTTGTTGAATCAATGCCACGTAGAATTAAGGCAGTTCTGAAGGCGAAAGGGGGTCAAACACAGTATTAGTATGGTGTTCCTAATAATCCTTTAGGTGAGTGTATACACACAACGATCAGCCATAACATCATGACCACCTGCCTAATATTGTGTAGGTCCCAAAACAGCCCTGACCCATTGAGGCATGGACTCCACTAGACCTCTGAAGGTGTGCTGTGGTATCTGGCACCAAGACGTAAGAAGCATATCCTTTTAATCCTGTAAGTGGCGAGGTGGGGCCTCCATGGATCAGACTTGTTTGTCCAGCACATCCCACAGATGCTCGACTGGACTGAGATCTGGGGAATTTGGAGGCCAAGTCAACACCCTGAACTCGTGATTCATCAGACCAGGCCACCTTCTTCCATTGCTCCGTGGTCCAGTTCTAATGCTCATGTGCCCATCGTAGGCGCTTTCGGCAGTGGACAGGGGTCAGCATGGGCACGCTGACTGGTCTGTGGCTACGCAGCCCCATACGCAACAAACTGCGATGCACTGTGTGTTCTGACACCTTTCTATCAGAACCAGCATTCACTTTTTCAGCAATTTGAGCTACAGTAGCTCGTCTGTTGGATCGGACCACACGGTCCAGCCTTCGCTCCCTACGTGCATCAATGAGCCTTGGCCGCCCATGACCCCGCTTTTCCTTCCTTGGACCACTTTTGATAGGTACTGACCACTGCAGACCGGGAACACCCCACAAGAGCTGCAGTTTTGGAGATGCTCTGACCCAGTCGTCTTGCCACAATTTGGCCCTTGTCAAAGTCGCTCAGATTCTTACGCTTGCCCATTTTTCCAGCTTCTAACACATCAACTTTGAGGACAAATGTTCACTTGCTGCCTAATATATCCCACCCACTGACAGGTGCCATGATAACGAGATTATCAGTGTTATTCACTTCACCTGTCGGTGGTCATAATGTTATGGCTGATCGGTGTATATATATACACTCACCTAAAGGATTATTAGGAACACCATACTAATACTGTGTTTGACCCCCTTTCGCCTTCAGAACTGCCTTAATTCTACGTGGCATTGATTCAACAAGGTGCTGAAAGCATTCTTTAGAAATGTTGGCCCATATTGATAGGATAGCATCTTGCAGTTGATGGAGATTTGTGGGATGCACATCCAGGGCACAAAGCTCCCGTTCCACCACATCCCAAAGATGCTGTGGGGGCCAGTTTAGTACAGTGATCTCATTGTCATGTTCAAGAAACCAATTTGAAATGATTCCACCTTTGTGACATGGTGCATTATCCTGCTGGAAGTAGCCATCAGAGGATGGGTACATGGTGGTCATAAAGGGATGGACATGGTCAGAAACAATGCTCAGGTAGGCCGTGGCATTTAAACGATGCCCAATTGGCACTAAGGGGCCTAAAGTGTGCCAAGAAAACATCCCCCACACCATTACACCACCACCACCAGCCTGCACAGTGGTAACAAGGCATGATGGATCCATGTTCTCATTCTGTTTACGCCAAATTCTGACTCTACCATCTGAATGTCTCAACAGAAATCGAGACTCATCAGACCAGGCAACGTTTTTCCACTCTTCAACTGTCCAATTTTGGTGAGCTTGTGCAAATTGTAGCCTCTTTTTCCTATTTGTAGTGGAGATGAGTGGTACCCGGTGGGGTCTTCTGCTGTTGTAGCCCATCCGCCTCAAGGTTGTACGTGTTGTGGCTTCACAAATGCTTTGCTGCATACCTCGGTTGTAACGAGTGGTTATTTCAGTCAAAGTTGCTCTTCTATCAGCTTGAATCAGTCGGCCCATTCTCCTCTGACCTCTAGCATCAACAAGGCATTTTCGCCCACAGGACTGCCGCATACTGGATGTTTTTCCCTTTTCACACCATTCTTTGTAAACCCTAGAAATGGTTGTGCGTGAAAATCCCAGTAACTGAGCAGATTGTGAAATACTCAGACCGGCCCGTCTGGCACCCACAACCATGCCACGCTCAAAATTGCTTAAATCACCTTTCTTTCCCATTCAGACATTCAGTTTGGAGTTCAGGAGATTGTCTTGATCAGGACCACACCCCTAAATGCATTGAAGCAACTGCCATGTGATTGGTTGGTTAGATAATTGCATTAATGAGAAATTGAACAGGTGTTCCTAATAATCCTTTAGGTGAGTGTATATACTCAGCAAAGAAAGGAATGTTCCTTTTTCAGGACACTGTATTTTAAAGATAATTTTGTAAAAATCCAAATAACTTTACAGATCTTTATTGTAAAAGATTTAAATAATGTTTTCCATGCTTGTTCAATGAACCAAAATCAATTAATGAACATGCACCTGTGGAACGGTCATTAAGACACTAAGAGCTTACAGACGGTAGACAATTAAGGTCATGGTTATAATAACTTAGGACGCTAAAGAGACCTTTCTACTGACTCACCAAAAGAAAGATGCCCAGGGTCCCTGCTCATCTGCTTGAACGTGCCTTAGGTATGCTGCAAGGTGGCATGAGGACTGCAGATGTGGGCAGGGCAATAAATTGCAATGTCTGTACTGTGAGACGTCTAAGACAGCGCTACAGGGTGACAGGAAGGACAGCTGGTTGTCCTCGCAGTGGCAGACCAACAACACCTGCACAGGATCGGTACATTCGAATATCACACCTGCAGGACAGTTACAGGATGGCAACAACAACTGCCGAGTTACACCAGGAACGCACAATCCCTCCATCAGTGCTCAGACTGTCTGCAATAGGCTGAGAGAGGCTGGACTGAGGGCTTGTAGGCCTGTTGTAAGGCAGGTCCTTACCAGACATCACCGGCAACAATATCACCTATGGGCACAAACCCACCTTCGCTGGACGTGATTTCCTGCAAGACAGGAATGTCAGTGTTCTGTCATGGCCAGCAAAGAGCCCGGATCTCAATCCCATTGAACATGTCTGGGACCTGTTGGATCGGAGGGTGAGGGCTAGGCCATTCCCCCCAGAAATGTCCGGGAACTTGCAAGTGCCTTGGTGGAAGAGTGGGGTAACATCTCGCAGTAAGAACTGGCAAATCTGGTGCAGTCCATGAGGAGGAGATGCACTGCAGTACTTAATGCAGCTGGTGGCCACACCAGATACTGACTGTTACTTTTGATCTTGACCCTCCTTTGTTCAGGGACACATTATTCCAATTCTGTTAGTCACATGTCTGTGAAACTTGTTCAGTTTATGTCTTAGTTTGTTGAATCTTTTTATGTTCATACAAATATTTACACGTTAAGTTTGCTGAAAATAAAAGCAGTTGAAAGTGAGATATATAGAATGGAAAAGGAGTCTTTACCAGCTTTGCACATCTGGCTCCTGTAATTATTGCCTATTCTACTTGGCAAAATTGCTCAAGCTCTCTCAAGTTGGATGGGCACCATTGGTTAACAGCAATGTGACGGATTTTCAAGAATGACTTTCTCTGCATTACTCTTCCATATAGGACAGTTTCCATCACCCTGGTCATGGAACTCTGTAGCTCCTTTAGAGTTACAATTGGCCTCTTGGTGGCTTCTATGGCCATTGACCTACTTGCCCTGTTGCTCAGGTGGACAGCCTGCTCTAGGCAGGGTTGTGGTTATGCCATATAGATATATATATATATATATATATATATATATATATACACTCACCTAAAGGATTATTAGGAACACCATACTAATACTGTGTTTGACCCCCTTTCGCCTTCAGAACTGCCTTAATTCTACGTGGCATTGATTCAACAAGGTGCTGAAAGCATTCTTTAGAAATGTTGGCCCATATTGATAGGATAGCATCTTGCAGTTGATGGAGATTTGTGGGATGCACATCCAGGGCACGAAGCTCCCGTTCCACCACATCCCAAAGATGCTCTATTGGGTTGAGATCTGGTGACTGTGGGGGCCAGTTTAGTACAGTGAACTCATTGTCATGTTCAAGAAACCAATTTGAAATGATTCGACCTTTGTGACATGGTGCATTATCCTGCTGGAAGTAGCCATCAGAGGATGGGTACATGGTGGTCATAAAGGGATGGACATGGTCAGAAACAATGCTCAGGTAGGCCGTGACATTTAAACGATGCCCAATTGTGAAGTTGTGACTTCACAAATGCTTTGCTGCATACCTCGGTTGTAACGGTTATTTCAGTCAAAATTGCTCTTCTATCAGCTTGAATCAGTTGGCCCATTCTCCTCTGACCTCTAGCATCAACAAGGCATTTTCGCCCACAGGACTGCCGCATACTGGATGTTTTTCCCTTTTCACACCATTGTTTGTAAACCCTAGAAATGGTTGTGCGTGAAAATCCCAGTAACTGAGCAGATTGTGAAATACTCAGACCGGCCCGTCTGGCACCAACAACCATGCCACGCTCAAAATTGCTTAAATCACCTTTCTTTCCCATTCAGTCATTCAGTTTGGAGTTCAGGAGATTGTCTTGACCAGGACCACACCCCTAAATGCATTGAAGCAACTTCCATGTGATTGGTTGGTTAGATAATTGCATTAATGAGAAATTGAACAGGTGTTCCTAATAACCCTTTAGGTGAGTGTATATATATATATATATATATATATATATATATATATATATATATATATACTCAAAGCTATATCTTTGTGATCAGGTGAGAAAGCTAGTGTGAGGACAGGTTGCTTAGCAAATTCCTCTGATGTCATTTGTACAACTTTGGGAGAAGTTTCTATACCAACATGTCACAAACTTTTTTTGCTTAAAAGAGACTGATTTTCTGCATACACAATCCATGCAAGATAAGTGTGCATTCTTTTTCAGGATTCAATGTACATAATTTAATACACATATTTTTCAGGAACTGCAATTTAAATAAAAGCAAGCACGATTATAAAAAGAACACTCAGGTGAGAAGGATAAGCCTGCTTGACAGCACACATATTTTTTTATGTCAGAAAGTTTTACCCTCAGATTTGTTTCCATTTTCTGACGATTTCTGTATTTGTTCTTCATGTAAATCAGTGAAGAAAGTCCCGTTTCGCATAGATATGTCATAGAAAAGTGCACAAGCATTTCAATAGCTGTTTGGGACAACTCATGAAACTCTTTTTGAATTGAAGCCAGAACCAATCAAGAAGCTCAACTCAAAATCGTGTCACCAGCAAGATCAATACAATTTTTTTAGGCTTAAAGTAAGTTTGGTTTTTGCTACGAAGTTATCTGTAAAAAAAACATTTTGAATCCAGGAAAAGTCTTGTAATTAATTTGCCTAATTAACTTGCCTAATATGCATTGCAATACCACATCTTCAACTTGGAGGACTGTCACTTTAAACTCTTCAATGACGGACTAAACTGTTGGGAACATTATAACATCATCTTGCATGACACAGTTACACAAAATCGAATGTTTTACGATAATGCTATGTACCTTCTTTTGTGCAATGAAAATATTACAGTTCTTACATTACAAGGAAAGGTTAAGGTCATTGAGCTTCTTGGATATTTCAGCCAAATATATAAGCAAAACTTGAGTGATGAGTCGGAGTCAATCAAAAATGTGCAACAATCCTTCTTTAGTTCATAGAGCCTTGTTAAAGCCTTAACCAGAGTCAGCCACCTCACTTCTGTATGAAACAAAAGTTGCCTATGCTACATCTGTGCAAGCGTTAAAGCATTTGCTCCAGTCAGTGCTCATGGGAACAAGTGGCTCATGTTCCTAGGAAAAACCTTAGTAAAGAAAGTACAAGCCGCACACTCAATAGCTCTGATGCAGAATAATTTAATAAGTCAAAGTTTTGGCAGGAAAGCTGCCTTCGTCAGAGTTTTAGGTGGCGGCTTGAACTTTCTTTTCCAAGTGTGTTTCCACTAGCCAGCACCTCACTAATCCAGGTGTGCATCTTTTGTCTGTTCCTAGTAGAAATCCTAACATAAAAATGACTGAGAAGTTTTAAATGTGTGGATTACTGACATAGTAAATACAAAAAGTTTGATTGTTGATGGCAATGACAGAAAGCTCTCAGTTGGTATGAACACATAGTTACTTCAAAGTCAGCAAGCAGTATTGCTACTGAACATTCATTCCAGGTAAGTAAAGGCTTGCTGGCTTTCTAAACTTGTATAATATGTTGCAGGGTGAAGGTAGATCTGCAGATAGCATCGCAGCTAATGAATTCAAGCCTGTTCTCAGCTAATGGAATGAAGAGAAATGCTTTGTTCCAGAACAAGTGATTAATGGAGATGAAACTGGACTGTTTTACAGAAATACTGGACACAGGTAATACATTTCTGAAGATCAGAAGCCCCTGTTTTTAAAGCTTTCAAGGACTAACATTGCTTTGTTGTGCTAATGCTCCGGGTGATTTTAAGTGCAAACCACTTTTAGTTTAAAGGGTGCAGAATCCTTGTGAAAAAAAAAAATGCCTGTGGTTCAGAGTGCAACAAAAAAAGCATGGGTTACAAGAAGTCTGTTTTAGAACTGGATAAATAATCATTTTGTTCAATAAGTGAGAGAATTTATTTCACAGAAAAACCTTGTATTCAAAGAGCTCCTCTTATTGAATAATGCACCTGGGCACACGTCAGAGATTTTATCATTTGCAAATCCTAATATGATGTACATTCTACAGCCTATGGATCAAAGTGTTATAAAAAGATTTCTAATACACATAATGTGTATAGGCGTGCAACACAAGATTTGGATGTTGGGAGATCTGAAACCATGAGGGATTTCTGTTAATCTTACAACATCATAGACTGCATTGATGTTATCAAACAGGGCTGGGATTAAGTTAAACCATCAACTCTCAATACCCTTTGGCACCAGCTGTGGCCTGAAGTTGTAAATGATTACACAGGTTTTCCAGCTGTTGAAAATGTGATCTATCTGTGACTAGCCTGGCTAGAGGATTTGGAGGAGAAGGGTTTGAGGATTTGAAAATTGTGGAGCAGGTGGAGGAGATGCAAATGAAGAGCTTCAAGAGCTTCTAGCATTGAGCTGCAGCGATACAGAAGATGAAGAAGAGGTGGATCCTGCTAAACCTGTCCTAACAGCACAAGGATTGTTAGATTTCATTCGTCAGGCAAATTAAGCTGCAGAGAGATGCATTGATATGGACCCCATTTCAGAATAGGGAGAGAATTTCAGAGCATGGTTTGGTTCCATGTAGAGAACTCTATAAAGACAGGCAAAAGTGAAAAATAGAACAATGTTTTTCAAGCCTTCCTCTAGTCCTGCAGCCTCTAAACCTTATTTTGCATTCTTGAGTATCCACCATTAATTGCTTTATTTTGATACATTGCATTGAATTTCACAATAGCCTGCTTCTAATTTGGCTATTGAGTTTACCTGATTGCCTGCAATCAGCTGTGTTGCCTGAAGCCTGTGTTGCCTAAAGCCTGAAGCCTGAAACCTGAAGCTTGGATTGTAAAGGGCTGTGACTTTAGGAAATCAGTGATTAAGAAGAGTGAGCTTCTTAATTTTTTTTTAATGTTTTTTTTATCTTGAGTTCTTGCCAAAGAAGCAGACAGACTTTTTCACTTCTGCTTTATCTGTTCTTCTTGTTGCACTTATATTAGACATGTAAGCAAGATACAAATGTTTATGTGCTTAGAGACATTGTAATGCTGCTGTGCAATACTTGTAGGTGCCTGCTTTTGTCTTCTCCCCATCTCTCATCCTGTCCATTGCTAGGGTGTGCCCTTTTTTAACTGCCTTTTCTATTACCTTTTACTTTTCATGAGAAAGACAATAGGACTTACCTGTTGATCCTAGTAGTTGTTTAGTAGAGGTAGGTGACTGTAGCAGAGCTGGCTACATCACAGCTACCAGTCCCGGTCTTCTGTTGGGGGTCCAATGGAGAGAAAGAGATCGAAAGAGATTGGGCGAGGAAAGATTGAGGATTATATTGTAATTAGCAGTGTTATTGTCAATTACAGTGAAAATACACTCTCTGAGAAGTGCCATTCTCTTCAAGGTATGACTGTTCTGACAAGGAGAGGTCCCGAAGCAGATGAGAAGCCAGTATCAGGTCTCTGTGGGGATATAAAGGTATTTAAAGTCAACTGGTTTCCTAAGTGTGTGTGTGGTGCTCTGTGTGGGAGCTGGTTTGCTGGTGAGACGAGCTGCTCTTTTTTTTACAGCTTGTTTTTCCAATGGCCTGGAGACATGCAGCGCAGACAGCCCTCAAGCCCTTTTCAGCACAGGAGTGGCAGAGAAAAATTAAGGATGAAGCTTTTATCCTTTTTGCTATTGCAGCAGGATTTGGATTATTATTTTAAAGACATTGACTGTCTTTCAGAAGATGGTCATTTTATTTTGGACTCATTTGTTTATTTTTGTGTTAGCAGTTGTCAGCGGATTGAGCCTAACATCATGGCAAATTCACTATGTGTGCACACAAATGACAGCGGCTGGGTACAGTGCAGCAAATTACTTGATTTTACATTAAAAAATATAACATTCATATGAAACCTATATATCTGAAGAAACAACACATTTATATTATTGTGTTATTTTAATTAATGTACTTTTGGAAAGAATGTAGAAATGTGTATTAGCAAAGAAACTTGTTATACCTCAAAACATCGATAATTTTAAATGAACACTTACATACAAAATCTTACATACAAATCCTCAATATGTTCTTTAGAAAACATTTTTTTTTTAAATGATCTGCATCTATCTGTAAGCTTGTTGGAACCATGGGACAGGGAAATGTGCATGCCCTCAATACAATCATAATACATTTGCTTTCCTGTCACTATATTATGCACATATTACTACAACAATAATGCGTATTCCCTATTGAAAAAAAATGAATAAGTGTTCATTAAATATTAAAGCATCTGTAAATAACTTTATTGTTATAATGAATAATAAAATAATAACTGCAACTTTGAGTTGTAGAGACACTGGCACAGGGAAGCTTATGCTTATGAAGTCCTTATTCAGTTAGCTAAGAACACGTTAATCTGTTGTTTTGTGTTTGTGTGGTATTTCTACTTCTTTTACCTGGTTATAACATGGTCATGGCCATAAAAATGTGTAGGCTTAAAAATAGACAGTTTAGTGAAAAAAAAAAGATCTGTTTTTTTTGTGTGTTATTTTTTTAAGCCTACGGAGTAAGTAAGACATTTTTGTGTTAGTGAAAGTGTATTTTGATCTCCTGTTTTCACCACCTCTGATTTCTTGTGACCTTGACTTCTGGATGGCCTTGACACACTATTTGCCTGATCAACCAAACCTTTGCTTGTGACCTCAACTATGCCTTTTGCCCTGCCTTCATTTGCCATGACTTGACCAAAGGCTGTTCTGACCGCCTCTACCACGTTCTGCACTTGGGTCCTCCGTTTCCCAGTCTTCCCTAGTCCTACGGACCGTGACATACTGATGTCACTGCAAACTGCCCAATCTTTCTCCAGTGGATGTTTCTTGCTAGAAAATGGTGTGGCTGTTTCCAGTTTTTTAATCTTGCATCCAGAACAAACCGGCAGTGGGATTGGAGCAACTTTATCATTTTCACTCACCTTCGCAGAAGTACTCAATAAGCAGTCCTTCTACTGAGCAAGTGTACACTACTTTCTATTTGTTGACTCTGTTGAAGTGTGCCTCGATAAAGGATGTTACAAGTGGTAGTGGACCAGCCCTGGACACTGAAATTAGTGTTTCCACTGGCTTAAGGTTTTGTGGACAGTTAGCTATCTGTGCCAGATGTGGCCGTAAGCGTCTGTCAAGCCCACTAAGGAAATGCTTTGCTTCCAGAAGCAGAGATGTGTGCTTGACTTGTAGGCAGACAGGGAAGAGAAACATCAGATACGTTATGAAGTGCCGTGTGGAATCACAAATAAATTACAGTTTTATTAGCTGCATGGAGTGAAGTCCACATACAGAAACAATTACTGCTTACAGTTAATATCCAAGTGTATTAAAAACTTACCGAACACGGATTTAACAAGACACTGATGCAATGCCGTGACAAGTTAAAAAACAAACAAACTGAAGGACAATAATCAGAGCGATACCAGCCGATTTTATTAATATTTTATGAACAACTGGATGTTTCAGGGTGTGAATGGTGTTCAGGTCTGTTGTAAAACAGCTCCACAGTGACCATGTAGGCAAACGATTGTGTTAACATGTGCCCATTTACAAGTTAAATGAACAAATACATAAATACAGCAGATCTGAGTTTCCCTCTAAAACATTAAGGACTGGATTAATAAATGTGTCCATAAGTCCATAAAGACCATGACTGAAATGTGCACACTTTAGTTAAAGTATAACCTGCTATATTGCTGTTACTGTATGATTAATAGTGAAATGTGTTTATTTTGTGTCAACTGTTACTTGCCCTGGTTAAGGGCGTCTGCTAAGTAAATTTAAAATACTACAGTAAAAAGTGTTGTTTGCAGTGACAAATCTGTAGTAAGAGTAATAAGTTAAGGGAGTCAAGTTCTGTCATTTAAAAAACATATCTACTAGCACATAACTTGATAATGATTACAATAATAATAATAATAAATAGCAAATATGTTTATTGTTGCACAAAAAGTTCTTATGGTAACGTAATGTTTGTCTGGATAAAATCTTGCATTCACACAACAGCTCATCTGCTATTCACATCCCATTCTCACCACTTCAATTAGGTTTTCTTTCCCTAGGTTTCTGATCTGGAGCCCAGCTGAAAACTGGGATTTACTGGGGTTGTGCCTCCAGGAGGGGTACACCACCAAGCTCACTGCAGGTGAGTCAAGGAGAGAGAAGAATTGTCTAATATTGTTTTGTTTCCTTGCACAGGATTTCAGCATTGATTGTATAAAGGGCAACAGGGAATACAGCAGCAGCAATTTCTGCATTAACACTTCTACATAATATAATTCTGCTATTTCCCCATTTTTTTTCCCTTCTTGTTAGACTGACTCTTAGTCAATAACAAAGCAGGAATTAGTATGAAGAAAAGGTTACTTAGGTCACAATGGGAATCTTTCCTTCACACAATGTCAGCCCAGGCACTCTCAGGACTGCTGTTTCTGCATTCAGTTTCTGTAATCCAGTTATTCACATGTTCCAAGCTTCTAAGCGTACTATGGTAGCTGCTCTGATCCCTGAGCCCCAGGTTACTGCTTGCCACTTAATCCTGCTTGCTTACACTGGTCTCCTCTAACCCTCCTGCACCTTTTACAGCCTTTTATGGCCAGTGAGCTTTCTTTAGCACAGAGCAGAAACAGTTGTGTGGGTTTCATATTAATGGGAGCTGGCTGATGCCCTAATCAGTGCAGGTGTGTGTACTCAAGCAGCTTGGTTGAAAAAGGAAAAAAAAAACATGCAATAAACAGGTAAATAACAAACTCAAGTGAAAAGCAATCATCAACAATTAAAACATTAAATCAACAGTGTGTTCAGAAATAAATTCATACAATAACGCAATCATTTATTAAAATAGTGTAGAAATACAAAAAAAATGGTTGTGATAAACAACCTGAGCGCTATCACCCTACCTTTACATAAGCATTCAGCACACAGATGGATAAACATGTATCACTTGTATGATCTCCTTTCAATCTCATGGGAGTAAATCTTCTGGTTTGTGAAATCCACACCTCCCATTTTTCAATTGCACATTTCAACTTACTCCAGCATTTACACTGATCAGCCATAACATTATGACCACTGACAGGTGAAGTGAATAATGAAGAATGATAATCTCATTATCATGGCACCTGTCAGTGGGTGGGATATATTAGGCAGCAAGTGAACATTTTGTCCTCAAAGTTGATGTGTTAGAAGCAGGAACAATGGGCAAGACTGAGCGACTTTGACAAGGGCCAAATTGTGATGGCTAGATGACTGGGTCAGAACATCTCCAAAACCGCAGCTCTTGTGGGGTGTTCCCGGTCTGCAGTGGTCAGTACCTATCAAAAGTGGTCCAAGGAAGGAAAAGCGGTGAACCGGCAACAGGGTCATGGGCGGCCAAGGCTCATTGATGCACATGGGGAGCGAAGGCTGGCCCGTGTGGTCCGATCCAACAGACGAGCTACTGTAGCTCAAATTGCTGAAAAAGTGAATGCTGGTTCTGATAGAAAGGTGTCAGAACACACAGTGCATCGCAGTTTGTTGTGTATGGGGCTGCGTAGCCGCAGACCAGTCAGCGTGCCCATGCTGACCCCTGTACACTGCCGAAAGCGCCTACAATGGGCACGTGAGCATCAGAACTGGACCACGGAGCAATGGAAGAAGGTGGCCTAGTCTGATGAATCACGAGTTGAAGGTGTTGACTTGGCCTCCAAATTCCCCAGATCTCAATCATATAGAGCATCTGTGGGATGTGCTGGACAAACAAGTCCGATCCATGGAGGCCCCACCTCGCAACTTACAGGACTTAAAGAATCTGCTGCTAACGTCTTGGTGCCAGATACCACAGCACACCTTCAGAGGTCTAGTGGGGTCCATGCCTGGATGGGTCAGGGCTGTTTTGGCGGCAAAAGGGGGACCTACACAATATTAGGCAGGTGGTCATAATGTTATGGCTGATCAGTGTAAATGTACGCATGATTCAGACATTTTTATTTGAAGGAAATGAGAAAATACCAACTCCCATCTTTCAAGGAATGACACAACGCTGCTTGAAGGAACTTTGTAGAGTAAGGAACACAGGGTATTGAATTAGGTCTTACTGTACTGTATGAAAGGACAGATTTGCAGATGATTTGACAAACAAAAAGGCATAATTTGGACATGTAACATTAAAAGATTAGGGTAATGTAAAATGTTTTTATATCCATATACCTATCTGAGCTCACCATCATTTTCTTTATATATGTCTATTTGATCAAATAAGTAGATTAAGTATTTAACTGAGAACTCCAGATGGAATAAAAAGAACACTGCAGGCATATGGTTTCAGACCAATTTCTTTTCAAGGGGAACGATAAATGGTGCCAACTTGAGAGTTATTAAATATTGATATTTTGACAGGCTCTTCAAAAAACATCAGTTTCTGTCAAAAGCTATAATAGAAGACAAAGAAATGCAAAACAATAACAAAGTTGAATTTCAAAACACTTGTCACCACAAAAAATCACTTAATTGTCTAGAAAAAATGAAAATAAGAGAACAAAGTAACTAAATGGAACAAACTTTTCCAAACAATGCATCTCAATCTTGCAGAGTGCGTGTCACACCAATTCAAGATTGTGAACAGAACCAAGACTTTTCTAAGCCATTGTTATAAATTGAATACAGCTTTCATAAAGCCATTTTCAAGGACGTTGCAGAATCCAATTTTCTCAATGTTATTACTCTTATTTGTGTAGATAATGCAAATGAACTTGCTCTGTCTGGTCTATTGGTCTCTTTCAGATAGCGATTAGTGTATTTTATTGCAGATCTTCAACAAGAAATAAAAAATAAAATTACCACTGTAATATGCCTGTCACAGCCAGTTGCTTTCACGACTGTTTTTTTTTTTTCTGATCAATTTAAGTGGATCACATGCTCTTCTACCTAGCTTCATGCATATTAAAATAATTCCATAAGATAAGGAATATTGGTGGTTTCATTGAATAATTGACCTATATATGTAAAAGGTAGCTTGAATACCTTTACCTGTGGTATGCTAACCCCGATTTTTGCTGAGGAAGAGGAACCTCACCACCACACCTCAATCAGCTCCCCATGCTGGTTCAGAATAGGACCTCGGGACACCCAGCCACAGACAAAAAAAATAAAAATAAAAAATATCTTTTCAACAGGTTACAGTGTCTAAATTGTACACAAAGTCTGCACTACCATTTTCTCTACGGGGGACATCTAATCTAAAACCAAAACCAAGTACAAAAAACAAAACATTTTGATTAACTCCACTCACAAGACTCCACCTATGCATCCTCTCCCAGGTGGGTACAGCTTGGTTTGTGCACCAGCAGAGAGCCAAAGTCTGCAGTTAAACCCGAATTTGAGAGATTACTAGTTTAAATTTAGAGGGGTTTTGTTTCACATGCCCACAGGGCTCTTCCGTACTAATACGATAATCAATTACCTTTGTTACAATTGTAAAATTAACTGACACAGAACACAAACTAAGGATTCAAATAAATTAATGTTACTCACCTCTCGTAATTTCGTGGCCACAGAACAGGTTTTGTAGAAAGTTCAGACACTCAGCGCTGTCCTGGAGCAAAGGGCATGTGGAAGCGGTTGGTTGAGATACATTTCGCAGAGGATTGTGTTAGGAGAAAGACAGTACCCTGCACATACTGAGTAGAAAACAACACACAATGTGTCAAAGGATTATTAATACATTTTTTGTGCAGAATTTCAACACATTACTTCTAAGAGTGTAGCCACTACATATCTATATCATTAAATATACAGTATGACAGTCACAGACAGTTTCTTAAGCAAAACAAATACATGTAAATATGGCTACAATACTCTGTGATCCATAACTTACTTGAACAGTTCTTCCACAAATTCAGTGTTAGCATGTTTTATCTGTATACCTGCAGCTTTATCAATGTCGCAAAATAAAATAATCTCTCATCAATAACATCCCGGGTGGCATCAACTTTTATTTTGAATGGGATTCCTTTAAAAAATACATTTGACACCATAATTAATGGATCAGTTGTATTAATCGCTACGTTTTGTAAGTTTGTAAGGTTTGTATTTCTGCAGTCGGTAAAGCATCTATATTTGGATTACCATTAACATATAGTTATAGCAATAATGAGGGATTACAAATATAATTAAAAGATATGATTCTTCATGCAATTGATCACATAAAAATGTCACCCTTAGGATTTACACTTTTCGTTATTAATTGTCTTTCATTATTTCGTTGAGCACTTTCTTTTGGTTTGCACTACTTAATTATTTCACTATTTTTCTCCCTACTTCCCTTCCTCTCCAAGACTCTCGAGCAGGCAGTCCACCGTCAGCTCTCAGACTTTCTGTCCCAACACTCATTCCTTGATCCTCTGCAATCCGGCTTCCGCACAGCTCACTCCACTGAGACGGCTCTCCTGGCTGTCACTGACTCCCTCAGCTGTGCTCGGGCAGCCTCCCTCTCCTCAGTCCTCATCCTCCTTGACCTCTCTGCAGCATTTGACACCGTTGATCACTCCATCCTCCTCTCCTGCCTCGCTGACTTTGGGATCTCTGGGACTGCTCTCACCTGGTTCTCCTCCTACCTCAGTGACCGGTCCTACCAAGTGACATGGCGAGACTCCTCATCCACCCCCCAACCTCCCCTCACAGGCGTTCCCCAAGGCTCCTTCCTGGGCCCGCTCATGTTCTCTCTCTACACTCGCTCCCTGGCCCCCCTCATCGCTTCCCATGGTTTCTCCTACCACTTCTACACTGATGATGCCCAGATCTTCCTGTCTTTTCCCTCTTCTGCCCCTCTCATCCCCTCATGCATCTCTTCCTGCTTGTCTGCCATTTCTGCCTGGATGCACTCGCACCACCTGAAGCTCAACCTCTCCAAATCAGATCTCCTCTTTTTCCCCCACTCTTCCTCACCTTCTGCTGACCTCCCCATCTCGTTCGCCTTGGAATCCACCACAATCTCTCCTTCTTCTTCTGCTAAAAATCTAGGAGTCACCCTCGATCCTGCGCTCTCCTTCTCCCAGCACATCACCACGCTGACGCGCACCTGCAGATTCTTCCTGAGCAACATACGCCGGATCCGTCCCTTCCTCACCGACTACTCAACTCAGCTACTCCAGTCCAGTCACTGGTCCTCTCCCGCCTGGACTACTGCAACTCCCTCCTGGCCGGCCTGCCTGCATCCACTACCCACCCACTCCAGCTCATCCAGAACTGTGCGGCTCATATGGTATTCTCTCTGCCACGATTCGCACACGCTACTCCACTGCTCCGCTCCCTCCACTGGCTCCCGATAGCGGCACGCATTCAGTTCAAGACTTTGACCCTCACCTACCGCTGTCTTGACCACAATGCACCAAGCTACCTTCAGTCACTCGTCTCTCCATACATCCCCTCCAGACCACTGCGCTCCTCCAGTGCCAGAAGGCTAACTCTGCCTCCTCTCCACTCTCCTTCCTCCAGAGCCCGCTCCTTCTCATCCCTGGCCCCTAAGTGGTGGAACGACCTTCCCACCGAAGTCAAAACAGCCTCTTGACCTCATTCCAGCGCTTACTCAAGACGCATCTCTTCCGACAGCACTTGTGATATTAGTCCTCTCTACCCCTGCTAGATAGTACTTCAGCTTATTATGCTCCTCGCGTTCTTGATTGTTTTCTTCCTTGCTCCCTTTCCCTTAGCCCTCGTCTGTATGCATCACAATATTAAATGAACAAAGCGCGAACGCAATTGTGAAGAACGGCTTTATTGAAAGAACGATTGTTCTCGTTTTGCTTCCGTTGATTGGAATTGGGGGTTATTGATTGCGTTTTCCTCTGTTAGAGAGAGACTGTCCATTTCGGCTACGGGTTTGCTGTAGCAGCCGCTTCTGAGGAAAGAAAGGTGGATATTATTGGACCTTCCTTGTTGTATTTTTGCACGGAGACTTCCCTCATTTGTGTTTGCACCAGACTTACCTTGATAATCTCTTATTTCTAGGATTCCAAAACTTTTGTCTTTATAGGCACAATTAACCCTCCTGTTATGTTGCGGGTCAAATTGACCCATTTCAAAGTTTAAAAATACAGGAAAAATATTTTTAATTTTTGGAGCATGAAACTTTTTCTGCTGGGCTTAATTAGTGTAATGAACATGTAAATGGAAAATGACTAATTTAATGTGTTTGCCCCCCCCCCCTGCATGTTTATTACAGACATACTGTTGGGGTCAATTTAACCAGGCAGTGAAAATGGAGCCTACAAAGGTTAAAAATATCAGATTCAGACCAAATATGAGACACAATGTGATTGCCTAATCCCTCCCAACCCCAACCCCAACACCCCCCACCACCACACACACACGCACACGCACACGCACAGAATTTGTTCCTGGACCCCAACTACACCCCTTCCCGCACTTTCTGCTGGAAAAGTCAGAAAAGTATCAAATATCATTCTACCTAAGACAGGAACACTCAGGGAGGATGGGCAACAAATATAAAAGGGTCCTTGCATGTAGTCCTACCAACATTATCCATCTGTACTCTCTCAGAGGTTGAAAAGATGAGCTATATGAGCAGAATAATGACGGTCCAGGATGCTCTGGAACACATCCTTGATCAAGATAGTGATCATGATGATAAATTGTCAGATGATGAGGGTATTGTCCCACAGCCATCAACTCCAAGAGAGACATTCATATCAAAAAATGGCCAAATAGAATGTGGGTAGATCGGCTGCCACTACTCTACAACCAGGTCCTAATGTCACCGTGGATGATATTAAAGGCATTTTAGCTAGTTCTATTATTATTACTATAATTGTGGCTACTGTACAATTCTTTTTTTTTCTCGGCAGACGCCCTTATCCAGGCGACTTACAACATAAGTGCAATACAAAGTGCTAGAATACAGTTAAGTACAGCATCAAACATTAAAAATTCAAATTTACATTAAACAAAGCAATTCAAGATATCATACATTTTTACAACTTCCAGTTTATTCAGTTAAGTACAGTAAGTGCAGTCATACATCCTGAAAAGTAAAGCTAAGTGCTGTCAAGGGTTACGGGAAAGGGAGCAAGGAGGAAATCAATCAATAACGCAAGAAGCATGATAAAATGCTATGAAGTGCAATCTAACGGGGATTAAAAGGACTAATATTACAAGTACTGTCTGAAAAGATGTGTCCTGAGTAAGCGCCAGAAGGAGGACAAGGACTCTGCTGTTTTGACTTTGGTGGGATGGTCGTTCCACCATTTAGGGATAAGAAGGAGCGGGCTATGGAGGAAGGATAGTGGAGAGGAGGCAGAGTTAGTCTTCTGGCACCAGAAGACCGCAGTGGTCTGGAGGGGATGTATGGGGAGACGAGGGACTGAAGGCAGCTTGCTGCAGTGTGGTTGAGACAACGGTAGGTGAGGGTCAATGTCTTGAACTGAATGCGTGCCGGTATCAGGAGCCAGTGGAGGGAGCGGAGCAGTGGAGTAGCGTGTGCGAATCGGGGCAGAGTGAATACCAGACGAGCTGCAGAGTTCTGGATGAGCTGGAGCAGCGGGTAGTAGTTGCAGGCAGGCCGGCCAGGAGGGAGTTGCAGTAGTCCAGGCAGGAGAGGACCAGTGACTGGACGAGCAGCTGAGTCGAGTAGTCGGTGAGGAAGGGACGGATTCTGCGTATGTTGCTCAGGAAGAATCTACAGGTGTGTGTCAGTGTGGTGATGTGCTGGAGCATGCAGGATCGAGGGTGACTCCTACATTTTTAGTGGAAGAAGGAGAGAGTGTGGTGGATTCCAAGGTGATTGACGTGGAGAGATCAGCAGAAGGTGAGGAAGACTGGGGGGAAAAACAGAAGATCCGATTTTGGAGAGGTTGAGCTTGAGGTGGTGCGAGTGCATCCAGGCAGAGATAGCAGACAAACAGGAAGAGATGCGAGAGGGGATGAGATGGTCAGAAGAGGGAAAAGACAGGAAGATCCTGTCTGAAATTGACTGTGGTGTTCTGTGTGTGTTTTGTACTGAACAGACTTTGCACCCTGTATCAATTATTGGTAATGTAACAATAAAACCTATACTTACCTTACTCATCCGTGTTGTGGTGCCTTGGAGTCCGTCGAGCCTGCTCGGGGGAGAGAAATCTTATTGGGTGTGACAAGCTCTTCCCTCGTAGAAAAAAGGAAGTGGCGTAGTCTGGTTTGGCGTGGTCACCCCGAGCACCCGTAGGTGGTGACACTTCTACTGATATTACACAGAGGGGATTAAGCCTTTAGCAGGCTGTCCTCTCTAAAGAGCTGGTTGGTAAACTGGTGTGCATCGAAGAATTTCACTTTTGTGAACAATTGGGATTGTTTTTGTGAAAGGCCTGACTTATACACAAGAGATGGGCTCCATCCCAACTGGAGAGGATCCCTAATGTTATATGATAATATAGCTATTTGTTTAAAAACGTGACTCTTCAGAGCACCGGTCAGGCTGCAGCCTCGCTGTCCTACACTGCAGTCTGCCTGTAATTCCCAGCATAGCCTTACCCTGATTCCTAGATCCCGGCCTGGGGGCATCCAATAAACTACATTGTGCTAAAATTAAATATAATACCAACAAAATGAATAATTATCCTATTAAAACAGTAATTCTTCATAGGCTTGGATATATTCCTTCCTCTCGGGGCCGTCACTTTAACACTCTAGTAAAAGTTAAAACTACACAATAGAAATTACCTGCTCACACTACTTCTCCCACTACTTAGCAAACAGCTTTAAGAAACTGACATGCACATAGATGTACTCACCTTGACTGAAACCTGGTTAAGACCAGACAACACTATTCCATTAGTAGAAGCCTCCCCAAATAGCTTTCTTACTGCCAGAAGGCCTGTACAACAGGCCATGGTGGGGGCCTAGCCACCATCCACTGCACCTGCACCGATCTACTAAGCCATTAGATAGCTACACACCTTTTTAAATTCACCAGGTAGAATTTATGATTAATCCTCCTCTTCAGCTTATAGCTGTTTATAGGCCTCCAGGCCCCTATTCAAAATGACTGAATTTAGCTTATTTAACGTAGCCATAAACCATGATAAACTCATTATTTTGGGGGACTTTTAACATACATATTGATATTAAAGAGTACCCACTAACTGTTAGTTTCCTGTCCCTATTGGAATCGGTAGACTTTACTCTGCATGTGTCAAGACCCACACAATCACATGCTAGATCTAGTTATTACCTGTGGGGTAGAGATTAATAACTTAATAATATCACCACACAATTTCAGACCACTGCCTAATTACATTTGAGCTGCTTGGAGTAGCAATGGGCACACAGCAGAGGAAAATTAAATCCCGTTGCCTAAATCTTACTGCTATTACTAAATGTACTACTCTGTAGCCTACTGCTAGTTTCATCGAAACAGGATCTGTAGATCAATTATTAAATAACTTCAACAACACACTAAGCAATACTTTAGATACAGTAGCTCCAATAAAGACCAGAGTAATTAAACCAAAGAAATGCTCACCATGGTTTAACAAGCTCATTCACTCACTTAAAACAGACTGATATAGATATGAACATAAATGGAGAACTACAAAACTAGAGGATTTCCACATGGCATGGAATGACAGTATATACAAGAAGGCCCTATCCTCTGCTAGGTCTGCCTATTACTCTAATTAAATAGAGTTGCATAAGAATAACCTGCACTTTCTTTTTAGCACAATAGCGACACTCACTAATCAGCAGGTAGAGCCTTCAGAGATCATCCCTCCCAATATCACCTGCGATGACTTTATGGATCATGTCAGTAGCAAAGTCGCGGGCACTAGTAAACCGATAGAATTGGAAACCTACACAAATACTATAGCCAATGCATGCAGTCCTTCTCAGTCCCTGCCTACCTTGGACACATTTAACACAGTAAATCTCCAGGAATTAGTCTCATTAATTACTAAAATGAAAACCACAACCTGTGCACTAGACCATATACCCACTAGATTGCTAAAACAATCTCTGCCATTAATTATTGACCTAATACACAATATTATTAAAACCTCTTTATCCTCAGGATCTGTTCCTGAATCCTTTAAAATAGCTGTAATTAAACTACTTAAGAAATCCAGTGCTGACCCTAATTCACTTAAACACTACTGACCTATTTCAAATCTTCCCTTCCTTTCTAAGGTTCTAGAGAAAGTAGTTGCACACCAGTTGCAAGCTTTTTTAACTAATACTCATATTTATGAAAATTTTCAATCAGGCTTCCTCTCCAGCCACAGTACAGAAATGGCCCTGTTAAAAGTATTAAACACCGTGTTTCAGTCCTCTAACTTAGGGCATGCCACTGTTATTAACTAGACTTTAAGTGTGGCTTTTGACACAATTGACCACAAAATCTTGATACACTGCTTAGAAATCCTTGTTGGCCTCTTTCACAATGTTCTATCCTGGTTTATATCTGACAAACAGACTCCAATATGTACAGATTAATGAAAACCACTCAAATTTAACTGAGGTTAAGTTCGGAGTACCACAGTGATCAGTCCTCAGACCTATACTTTTTCATTGTACAGGCTCCCTTCAGCTGATATTATTTGATGACATAATGTTTCACAGTTATGCAGACGACACACAATTATATTTGTCAGGTTTGCAATGCGCAAAATAACGTGTTGAAAATATTTGTAGAAATCAATTTCTTGTAACTTTTTAAACCTAATTATCAAAATAAAACTTCTATTTTTTCGTTTTAATTATTTTTCTTTTTTCTAGAAAGTTGAAATTTCCATTGGGATATGTACACTTTTGAAGACAATAATATGTATGTATGTATAACATATACCAAGTATCTGCTTTAAAATAACATTCCACTGGTGTCATTATTCTGGTACACAAAGGAACATTTCAGCCCCTGGTTTTGTTCTTGATCTCTGCGATGAACGAAGAAGATGAGATGATACATACATCTGCAATATATATTTTTTTGCGTGTATATGGGCAGTAAAGGAAGAGTGTACACCATAAACACAGTCTAAAAAAGCAGTGGCTTTTGTCTGTGGATCAGCGCAGTAGGAGATAGGCGCTTGCGTTGTGAGGATCACGTGTCAACAGACTGAATGCCTCCAGTACCTTATCTTTATTTAGGTAATTAGTGCTTCTGTCTATAATTCTTCATACATCTAATACCAGATCTGATTTATGCTTTGTTTGTTGGTTTATTGTTTTCATCTGAACATAATAGAGCTTTAGTAAAAGAAGGACTTCCATCATGGTGCTCTCCCCCCAGGTCTGTCCCTCGGAGCTCAAGTGTGGCATGAGGACAGCACCCAAACTCTGATTGAATGGGGGGAATAAACAACTCTGCGCCTGGATTACGGTTGGTGTGTGGACTTCATTTTAATACACGTTTTATATGAACGTTTCTTGCACGGTGTGGGTGGCTCATAGTTTGCAGAAGCGGAGGAGGCAGCGACAACTTCGTGAATGATCTTCCACAAGTACTTGCATTGCAGGGTGTGTGTTTCTGAGCAGAAAAGTTACTTTTGATTCTCTTGCGTCAATGCCAAACGGGTTTCAGTGCCGATTAATTTCTTAAATCAGACGAATTAATTCTTACAGAAAAGGATGATAAATTCAGACATTTTCTTCAAAATAATACACCTAAGTTATAGCCTATATGAATAGTCATGTTTAATTACTTTAAAAAAATACGCTTTAATAGACGTATGTATATGTCTGTATGTCTCTCTCTGTGTGTGTGTATATATATATATACGAATGTAATAATTCTATACTTTTATAAAGTTGAATAGGCTATACATGTATTTCATGCATGTTTTCTTATAGTTTGTATTTTTTATTTCAATGCTTACACTTAAAAGGTACAATTGCATTGTATATTGTTGCATGTTTTCTCGCTTTCCATTGTGTTGTAATAGAGTTGTTTTTTCGCTGACAAAGTTCAATAGGGATTATAGCCAGACCACATGTCTCATGCTTTTGTTGTTGCTTTTTTGTTGTCTTTTTTGTACTGAGTGGGTAAATTGATTAAGGCACCGCGGATAAAAGAGAAATATGCAGTGACAAGGGCTTTCTACAGCAAAAGGTCATTAGGAGCTACAGAATTAGAGCTCGAGTTTGCCTGATGCCAGCAGATTGGCAATGAAGGACACGCGCATCAATATAATTTCACAGGGAGAGCAGCTGCCAAGTCATGTCTTTAAACTACATCAAGAACTTTTATGAAGGATGTGTAAGTATGAGTTTGCTTTAAAAACAATGGTAGTATGATTTTTTTTAGTGGGTACAATTTAGCAATGAGCAAACTGGATCTTTCAAAACTAAGTAAAATAAATAAAATAAATATGCACTTTACCCGTTGTTTTATGAAGGTGGCAAAGAACTTCTAAAAATCCGTTTGTTGCGCCAGGTTTGTATCCCCGAGATGTATACGTGTGTCTGCATTTATCTGTCTATATGTCTATCTAGGTCTGTATTTCTGTCTGTCTATGCGTCTGTCTGTCTGTCTGTCTGTCTACCTCCCTGTCTGCCTATGATATACACAGATATGTCTTAGTTGTGTTTAAAGACAGTGTTTAGTTGTTACAGGTGAACTGTAAGGTTTGCACGTGTATGCTTCATTGTTTAATCTTATCAATTACCTAAGGAGCTGTAGACTGCTTGGAAAAACACTAAATGTCATTATCTGATTGCATTTGAAGGCTTGTTAAATTGACATTGTTTCTCCATAATAATAATAATAATTATATATATATATATATATATATATATATATATATATATATATATATATATATATATATATATATATATATATTTTATTTTTTTATTTTTTTTCTGACTCAGGTTAAAATACCAATGCTAATGTCATTACAGTTTACATATAGTTGTGTAGTGTTCTGTATCAATTGGTTAATATCTATCATGATGATTACTGCACTGGCTTGATGTTCATTCAACTAGCTTCTTTTCTTTTCTTTTTCTATTTTAGCTCAGGCCTCCCACAGTGATTGGCCAGTTCCACACCCTGTTCTTTGGCTCTGTGCGCATGTTCTTCCTTGGGGTCCTGGGCTTTGCAGTTTATGGCAATGAAGCTTTGCACTTCAGCTGTGATCCAGATAAAAGAGAGTTAAACCTCTACTGCTATAATCAATTCAGGCCAATAACACCTCAGGTAATTCAGGTACTTAAAGCTAATACAGTTGGGGGCAACATGTAGCACAATTAAAATAAAACCATGAGAAAATGTATAATTGGGAAACTATAAGGTGTACACAAACACACACATTTTCAGCAAATTTTAAATGATTGTGTAAATGCTTGTCCTCAGCTGTATATACATAATGGTGTATGTGTAATAAAAGGCAATATTTGGAATTATGTGAAAAATGTACATTTAAATCAGTTCATTTCTGAATGAAACCAGACATTAGATCATTTTGATATGTCAATATGTCTGCTGATAAAACAAATTCACATTTGCTCTAACTTGTAATTGGTCATATATATATATTTATATATATATATATATATATATATATATATATATATATATATATATATATATATACATGAGAGAGAGAAATACTGTACATGTCAGAGGTATTCATATCCTTTATTAGAAACAATAATTGGTGAATCAGTATAAAGATATAAAATTTACTGAACTGAGTTAAGACGGGGGGTGTAACTTGGAGTGGCAGTCCAAAGTATACCCCCTGTGTGTGTATATGTGTATATTTGTATATACAAATATATTATTTTTTATAAACATATCAAATACAAACAGCATTTTTTTGTGATATTGTCCATGAAAAATTCAGATATGAGGTAGCTCCTAAGAATTAAAAGTGGTTAATGGTTTCATTGTAGTTGCTCCACACTAATGCAATGTGATTTTTCCAAGCTTCTTTGAAGGTGTATCTCATTGCAGGTTTTCTGGGCATTACAGTTGGTGACTGTTTTGGTTCCTGGAGCTGTTTTCCACCTCTATGCTGCCTGTAAAAATATTGACCAGGAAGAAATCCTCCAACGACCCATCTATACAGTGTTTTATATAATCTCTGTACTATTAAGAATAATTCTTGAGGTCATAGCATTTTGGCTTCAGAGTCATCTTTTTGGTTTCCAGGTTCATCCCCTTTACATGTGTGATGCTAGTGCCCTGGAGAAAATGTTTAATGTTACAAAATGCATGGTACCTGAACACTTTGAAAAGACAATTTTCCTCAGTGCAATGTACACCTTTACTGTGATTACAGTGGTGCTGTGTGTTGCAGAAATATTTGAGATACTTTGTAGAAGATTGGGCTATTTAACCAGTCAATGACCCAGATGTGATCCACTACAGAGCTACAAGTCAATTTATAAATACTCTCTTTGTGCTTTTTTTTTCGTGTGTCTAATCCAGGTCTTTAAATGGAAACAAAGGCCGTGAACCACATACCTCTGCTTATTTTTCAGTTGGGAGTTAACATATACAGCCCTTTTTTATTGTTGCAATTAGAACATTCAAAATAACCCAACTGTTTTTGTTTTCCATTTTAGTTTTTTTGTTATAAACTTAGACTGAAAAAAAAAGATTTTATCTGTAAAATATTAATACGGTTTTCCCCACAATATCACTTTTTTGTTTTTATTTCTGCATGTATAACTCACAGCCACAAATCCAAAGATCAGAAATAAGATATCCTCCATGTTTTCATTCTACATTTTACTTGAGAGTACATAGTGTCTTTGAAATGTGTATAATGTATACATTTTTTATTTAGCATAAACTGGCAGTCCTTTTTCTCAGGTGTTACATGGCATAGCAGACAGGATATAAAAAAAACACCTGTAGGTCACATGCTTGACTATTTCAGTCATATTTCTGAATTTCAAAATTAATGTAAAATAAATAATGTGACTGAAGAGCTGATCCTTAGGAAAGAGCAATATTTTCAAGTAATCCAGATATTCTTTTTTTATTTCACCGTTAAGGCCTCACAGGTTTGCCTCTAAAGCATATAAAGACAGTATAGCAGTTTCTCTGCAAAGAATAGACCTGTTAATTCAACAACAAAGAACGGGTTTAAAGGCCTAAAGTCAAGCTTCCAATTCAGTTACTTGTGGCTTTTTAAGTTTTATGAGGTCAATCGGGAATTTATAAACAGACATTTTATAAGCTAGATTGATGCTGTACCCTCACAGTACCTTATTTATGTTGTAGGCGGTAAAATAATTGTAATTGTGAATTATAAAACATGTTTCTAGTAGTTTGGACTCCCAGAACATACTGTACCTAGCTATGATTATGCATAGCTGTAGGTCATTTTAAACACTGTTCTTTGTGAATGAAAATCTGGACAAGTTTGCAAATACTGAGCAACATCTTTTCTCCCCCAAACAGTCAAAGACAATGGTTATCCATGCTGCTAGGTGTATTAAACATGAAAAGCAATGTATTTGAAGTTGCAGCTTTCTTTGTGATACGTATCTGGTTAGTTGGATTATAACTTTAAAAAGTGCTGGTCACAGTGTGCTTGGATACCTGGAGTTTTGACTGATTTCTTTCCTTATTCAGAGCCTGTAATAACAGAATGGTGCTTTGATTTAATCCATGTGTAGTAGTCGATATGAAAATTATTACCTCTTATATTTTGTTTCTTGGTATGTGTAAGTAATTATCAAGCATCCATCCAACTTTTGTTTTAATATTCTCAGCTAAATGTATCATCTCAGGTACAATATGGCATACTGTGTACTGGTATTTATACCAGATGATTTTAAAGTTTGTCCATTTATATTTCCAATAAAGACTAACATAAATAAAGTACAGTGTTAGCTTGACAATAGAAGTGTTATGTAATCAGGATAATTTATACCAAAGTAACGTTTGAAGCTGTATAGATTGTGCTTGCTTGTGTTCTTGTGAATGTTAAATTGAATGGTATCCACATTAATTGGTAAGGTTCTTCATGTGCAAGGAATAATTGTTCATAATACCTATGTAATTCACTTGTCCATATTATATTAATTGTGCATATTATTCTGGTATCATATGTTTGTAGCTCTTACATATAGAAATAAAATGGGGGAAACTTTATGATCACCTTGTATGTTCATACCATTTGGTTATTTGTTGTACTAATTCAAGTAGTGCTTTTTGTCTGTATATGCTGCTTTAAGGTAACATTCATTTCTGTCTTTAAATGCCTGCATAATAATAAATTGAATATTTATTAAAAAAAAATGTTGTAACTATGTTTCCTGGGATGAGAGGGTCTTCTAGCAACTTTTTTGAGAATCAGTGACCGCAATGTAAATGTTCTTATAAAACGGAAAACCGGAGACACTTCTTTACACAAAGAGCAGTCACAATCTGGAATAAACTACCCAGCAATGTGGTAGAAGCTGAAAGTTTGGGAACATTTAAAAATAGACTGGATAGGATCCTTGGATCACTTAGATATTAATGAACACCAAACGAGCACGATGGGTCGAATGGCCTCCTCTCGTTTGTAAACTTTCTTATGTTCTTATGTTCTTATATCTAAGTCATGCCAACTGCCATGCTTTAACTGACACTCTGAACTTGGTAAAGCTGAAATTATTATTAATAATTATTTCTTAGCATAAGCCCTTATCTAAAGACCACTTACAGTTTACACATTAAGCATTTTAAGTGCAGTAATACAATCAATGCAAAATACAATTTAAGCATTACAAAAGTACAGTAGTACAATCAATACAATAAGCTTTCATCCTAGATTATTATGTATTATTATTGTTTGTTTTAGACCCTTTCCTCTTAAAAAAATATATGTTGAGCAAAGATGCAGAGCAGCATATTCAAGTTATTTTTAAAACCCCTGTGACTGAAGTCTGCTCTGATGCCAGTTATAATATAATTATTACCAACACCAGTGAGGTTCAGAAAAGTAGGAGTTGGTGTTAAGAGTGATTACTGTTTAGGGTGACACAGTTAAAATAAAAATAGTTCAACAAACTCAAATAAATGCTTTACTAATACGTTCAAGAGGGCTACAAGCTCAGTTGCAATCACATTTATTTACCCGATTGTTCTTATAGTTTGTACAATGCATTATGCACACAATTTTTAAGGACTATTTTCAATCAGAAACAGACATGTTTGTGTATAAAGATCAACTGGGAAGAGATGAATATATAAGAATGGGTCCCACTCAACCAGTGTTAGATTGCTACCCTTATACTTTGTTTGGAACCAAGTGTAACAGAGTTAAAATGACCCAATTGAATATAGAGTGAATTCCACAAAAAATATAATCCATTGTTTATTTTTTTAAATATTTTTGTTATTTTCATTATTGTTGATTTATGTTATAATACATGGGCACTGTCCTGGTTTTCATGATTGCAACCTCCTGCTGGCAAGATGTGCAACTGTAGTTATGCACTTTATGTCCCTCCTACTAAAATGAAATAATGGTGCACATGGTTAGCGATTCAATGTATAATAATTATTAACACTTATAGTGTTGATCCAGTATGTTTTTCTTGATTTGTAATGTATATTTTAAACTTAAATAATATAATTTTTTCTTTGGCTGTTTCTTTCTGGTGCCAATTTTGTGAACAATAGCCATGTAATACTATTGTCGTAGGAATTGCGATTGACTGGTGGTATATTCTCTTTTATTTTGTATAGATATGCAGTTGAGAACATCTATGCTGGAGACAAATTGCTTTTTATGTCTCTGAGCAGGTGCATTGCAATTTTATTTTGTTCATGAGAGCAATGTTACGGAGGTGTCTGTCTGTCTGCTGTATGTAAAAAAAAACAACAACAACAAAAAACAAAAACTACAAAAAAAACCTCTCCTGTCGTTGTGCTGTAATTAATAGCACAGATCACAACACCTTTGTTATTTTAACGAAAATCCACTATACGATCATATTGTTTATTGATTAGATCTGTTTTGATTTATAACAGTGTAATGCATATGTATTTGCTTTTGTACCATTATATTGTTTACTGTCATGCACAATAGCAGAAGTTTGTACACTGTTTGCTGGAGATACGCAGTTGAGAACATCTATGCTGGAGACGAATTGCTTTTTATGTCTGTGTGCAGTAGAGAGAGAGAGAGAGAGAGAGAGAGAGAGAGAGAGAGAGAGAGAGAGAGAGAGAGAGAGGTCATGTTTAACAAGAGCTCCTAAAGTAATTTATTAATATGCTACTTTGGAATTAGAAAATCAGTTGGAAATGAAAATTAAACTTAAATAAATTAAACAAAATACAATACAATCCTTTAATAATAAATACAAGAAGAAGAAGACTTTGGACACAGCAAAATCAAACTGAAGTACTTAACTGCAAAGAAGAGGATAGATACCAGAAAGAAAACTGAAAAGAAAGAACACCAGAAAAAAGAGAGAAAGAAAGTAAAAGGAAGAAAGGAAAAGAGAAGATTCTAATAAAGGAAAATAAAGAATACAAGAAAGAAAAAATAGAAAACAACACTCAAGGAAAGGATTTATATCTGCAGCCATAGAAAGGATTAATTAAGACATAAGGTAAGCCTCTCACCTTATACATGTATTTATTCCCAATATTATACATATATAATCAACACAGAACTGTGGCTATACTGAAAAGCTGTTGAAGAAGAACACTGAAGTAGCCCTGCTGATAGACTCAAATGGCAAACTCATAAATGAGAGGCGGCTCTTCCCTGATGGCAAGATCTCCAAGGTCTGGTGTCTGACCACAGAGAGGGCCATGCGGCAGCTGTCCGAGGAGAGCCTCAGCTCCCCCAGCCATATTATTATACACACAGGCACAAACGACCTGAGGACCCAGCAGGACAAGGTGGCCAGCTCCATCAGAAGAGTGGAGAGGAGAGAGGGCCACCCAGACCTTCCCCCACGCCAAAATCATCATCTACACCCTGCTGCCCAGGAAGGACTTCCACCCCAACACCATCCACATGATCAACGCCGAGATCTCTCGGGGATGTGCTCTGATGCCAAATGTACACCTGGCACACCACCCCACTCTTGGGGCCCACAGCTTGTTTGACCACGTCCATCTTCACAAACAAGCAGTGAGCGTCTTCACAAAGACACTCAAAGACGTCGCCCTGGGCCGAAACCCAGCCAGCCCCCCACATGGCCACAGAAGGGTCTCCAGCACCCACATCACCCAGAACAACCCCGAGCCAATCAGGAGAGCGGCCCCTGGGAGCCCCCGCCCTCCACCTGCACACCACCTTCCCCAGCCCGGACACCACAGACCCCAGCCTGGATACACCCGACCAGAGGACAGCAGACCCAGAGTGGAACCCATCCAGAACATGCACAGAGCAGCGCAGCAGCACAGCCAGTGCAACTATGCAGCAGCGGTCAGCAGAGTGGGTATATATGTAGATATATGTGTATATATATATATATATATATATATATGTGTATATGCGTATGTATATAAGAGTGTAAGTGAGGAGGGTTTTATTTTATTTTTATTTATTCGTTTCCTATTTTTACATATCACCAGTATTACTATTTATTTATTTGTTTACTTTTCACCTCACACATTTCCAGATATATCTCATTCCAAAGGAGTATATAAATTGCTTAATTAGACTAGAAAGAAATGTGATCCCTATCTATCACCATGTGGAACATCCAGGGCCTGGGCTCCTCAGTGTTCGGGCTGAAGAGCACAGACCCGGAGTTCAGAGAGAGTGAGAGACAAGGATATCATCATCCTGCAAGAGACATGGTGTCAGGCAGACGTGTCCAGTCACTGTCCCTCAGGCTACAGAGAGGTCATAGTGCCCTCCCTGAAGAAGCCCTCCATCAGACACGGCAGGGACTCCGGGGGCATAGTAATCTGGTACAAAGCAGAGCTCAGTGACTCCATACAGCCCATCAAAACAGCACAGTCACACATATGGCTTAAAATAAGCAAATAAATAATTTCTACACAAACCGATGTGTTCCTGTGCGCCGTGTATGTTCCCCCCTCAGAATCCCCATATCACAATGAGGAGATCTTCCCCAACCTCCAGACTGAGGTCTGCCACTTCCAGGCCCAGGGAAGTGTGCTGATCTGTGGGGACCTGAACGCCCGGACAGGCAGCCTGCCTGACTTCACCAGCACACAGGGAGACAGCCACATATTCGGCCACACCCCCTTAAACACCCCCATCAGCTCCCTCAGACACAGCCACGACAGGGGAGTGAATAAAAACGGGCAACAATTACTGCAGCTCTGTCAGGGACTGGGCCTATATATATTGAATGGCAGGATCCGGGGAGACTCTCTGGGAAGATACACCTACAGCTCAGCTCTTGGCAGCAGCACGGTAGACTATGCCATCACAGACCTAAACCCCTTCTCTCTCAGTGCATTCACCGTCAAACCACTGACACCTCTATCAGACCACAGCCAAATCACTGTGTTCCTGAAGAGGACAGAGCACAGCAGCAGCGCTCACACACAGCCCAGCAAGCTGTACAGCCTCAGACACTCCTACAGATGGGCTCCAGACAGCACACAAGAATACCAGAAAGCAATTGGCAATCAAAACATGCAATCACTAATACACACCTTTCTGGTCACCCCAAATAAACATAGTAAAGAAGGAATAAATCTGGCTATAAAAACTTAAATCATATATTTGAAAAAGCAGCTTTACAGTCAAAATTGAAAATTAAAAATACAAAGAGGAGAATTGGTTTGATAAGGAGTGCAATACAATAAGGAAGGAACTGAGGAAACTATCAAACCAAAAGCACAACCAGATAACCCAGATTTACACCTCAGTTACTGTGAAACACTCAAACATTACAAAAAAACACTTAGATCAAAAAAAGAACAACACACCCAAAAGCAACTGACAATAATCGAAGAGTCCATTAACACAAATAGATTCTGGGAAATCTGGAAAAAATTTTATACATTAAAACCTGAAGAATTGGCCATTCAAAATGGAGATATTTGGAAAAAACACTTTGAAAAACTTTATGAAAACATTCACCACACTCAGAAATCAGCTCAGCATGACATCAGTGTGAAACTTAAAAGAATGGAATTGGCATTTAAAGACACCCAGAATCCCCTGGACTCAACTATTACTGAGCAGGAGTTGCAGGAGAAGCTGCGTGCCCTGCTGCCCAGGAAAGCCTGCAGGCCTGATGGCATCTCCAACGAGATGCTGAAACACAGCAGCCCTGAGCTGCAGCAGGCCCTGCTATGGCTGTTCAACCTGGTGCTCAGTGTGGGCCACTTCCCTGACATCTGGAATAAAGGACTGATCACCCCGATTCATAAGAATGGAGACAAATTGGACCCTAATAACTACCGGTATAGGGGGTAAAACATATGACATCATCAAATCAATGTATACAGGAAATGAGTGCGGAGTTAAAATTGGCAATAAAAGAACAGAGTTCTTCACTCAGAGGCGTGGGGTGAGGCAGGGCTGCAGTCTGAGCCCAACGCTATTCAATATTTACATCAACAAATTGGCCACAATGTTGGAGCAATCTGCAGCCCCCGGCCTCACCCTACATGACACAGAAGTCAAGTTCCTGCTCTACGCAGATGACCTGGTGCTGCTGTCGCCCACAGAGCAGGGGCTGCAGCAGAACCTGGCACTGCTGGAGCAGTACTGTCAGACCTGCGCCCTGGCAGTAAACATGAAAAAGACAAATATCATGATATTCCAGAAAAAGGCCAGGCCTCAGGGAAGTAGGTACCACTTCACTTTAGGAAACAGCACCATCGAACACTGCACCCACTACACATACCTAGGCCTCACACTCAGCTCAACAGGAAGCTTCAACACGGCGGTGAAGACACTGAGATAGAAAGCGCGCAGGGCCTTCTATGCCATAAAGAGACAAATTAGCATAAAAATACCTGTACAAATCTGGCTAAAAATATTTGAATCCGTAATCCAGCCCATTGCTCACTATGGCAGTGAGGTGTGGGGTCCCCTCACAGGGCAGGAGTTTGCTCAATGGGACAAACACCCAACAGAAACCCTGCATGCAGAGTTCTGCAAAAATATCCTACAGGTGCAAAGGAAATCACCGAACAACGCATGCAGGGCAGAATTAGGCCAATACCCATTATTAATCAACATACACAAAAGAGCAATTAAATTCTGGCTCCATCTAATAAACAGCGACACACACTCCTACCACCACAAGGCCCTGCAATGCCAAGAGCTGAACCCAGAGAGGAACCCCCTCAGCCAGCTGGTCTGCAGGCTCACTGCGCAAACATACACCGACACCGACCAGCCTCAGGACAGCAACACACACATGCACACAATCAGAGTCAACCAAATTATCACATAGCACAAAGAAAACTACATCACCCATTGGGAAACACACACACAAGCACAAAGTAAACTGCAGTGCTATCGGGCCCTAAAAAGACACTACACATTGGCAGAATACCTTAAATTAATAACGAACGAAAAATACAAAAGGATCCTGACCAAATACAGGCTCAGTACACAGGCAGACCTGGCTGCCCAGAGAGGACAGGCTGTGTCCCCACTGCCAATGCCGAGAGGTCGAGACAGAGCTGCACTAAAATGTGAAAAATATAAACATTTACGAGCAAAATTTTTCCCCAAAATATCAGATCTCTATAAGAGATTTCCAGACCTGCCAGACTCTGAGAAAGTGCCAGTCCTTCTGGGAGAGGAGACCAGCTGCATATTACTGGCAGCCCAGTATACAGCTGCATGCCACAACCTGAGGGACACAGTGCATGATGGCCCTGGAAGAAACCATGGGATGGCATGAGGGGGCCCAGGGAGCGGGTGTAGAGAAAGACTAGGAGGGGGCCTAGGACAGAGTGTTGGTTTTACACCTGTTAGGAGAAGATTCATTCCATGTGAGCTGGTAGGTGTGGCCCTTGAGGTAGGAAGAATCCGGGTAAGATCCTGCTGATCTCTCCACGTCAATCACCTTGGAATCCACCACACTCTCTTCTTCTTCCACTAAAAATGTAGGAGTCACCCTCGATCCTGCATGCTCCAGCACATCACCACGCTGACACACACCTGACAATTCTTCCTGAGCAACATATACCAAATCCGACCCTTCCTCACTGACTACTCGACTCATCTGCTTGTCCAGTCCCTGGTCCTCTCCCGCCTGGACTACTGCAACTCCCTCCTGGCTGGTCTGCCTGCAACTACTACCCGCCCGTTCCAGCTCATCCAGAACTCTGCGGCTCGTCTGGTATTCTCTCTGCCCCGATTTGCACACACTACTCCACTGCTCCGCTTCCTTCATTGGCTCCCAATCCCGTCATGCATCCAGTTCAAGACATTGACCCTCACCTACCACTGTCTCGACCAGACTGCAATGAGCTATCTTCAGACCCTTGTCTCTCCATACATCACCTCCAGACTGCTACAGTCTTCCGGTGCCAAAAGACTAACTCTGCCTCCTCTGTGTTGCTGATGATGGGAGAGGGGCTCCTCTTGCCTGTCCTTAAATCAACAATCAGCTTGTTTGTCTTGTTTGTGTCTTGTTTGTGTTCAGGTCTGGAGGGTGTAAAGCTCTCATTTTTAACTAGGTTATTTGGTGAGGCAGGTCTTCAAAAGATTCCAAACAACTTCTTTGCAATAATACTTTACTGTAGTTCTTCAAAGTTATTCAAAGAGTGAACAAATTAACTGACAAACCAATTTACTAACAGACTCCTTAACCAATAAATTAACATTGGTAAATTGAATACTGATGCATCAGGGAAGTCACAGATGAGTTCAACTCTACATACAATGTATTAGGCTTATATAGGCATCCCACATCTGGTTTATGCCAGAGTTTGTACATTGTCCCATGACAACAATAAAACACATTCCAAGCCATGCAACTGAGAGCTCACTGTGTTTATTTTGCTCTAGTCAATCCTAACCTTAAGAGCCTTATAAGCTTCATCATAGGATATAGAGAACAGAAATGTAAAACATAAAGTGAGAACAGAAGTGTGGCTGCTCCAATTGTAATACTATTTTGTGTACATGCATATACACTCACCTAAAGGATTATTAGGAACACCTGTTCAATTTCTCATTAATGCAATTATCTAACCAACCAATCACATGGCAGTTGCTTCAATGCATTTAGGGGTGTGGTCCTGGTCAAGACAATCTCCTGAACTCCAAATTGAATGTCTGAATGGGAAAGAAAGGTGATTTAAGCAATTTTGAGCGTGGCATGGTTGTTGGTGCTAGACGGGCCGGTCTGAGTATTTCACAATCTGCTCAGTTACTGGGATTTTCACGCACAACCATTTCTAGGGTTTACAAAGAATGGTGTAAAAAGGGAAAAACATCCAGTATGTGGCAGTCCTGTGGGCGAAAATGCCTTGTTGATGCTAGAGGTCAGAGGAGAATGGGCCGACTGATTCAAGCTGATAGAAGAGCAACTTTGACTGAAATAACCACTCGTTACAACCGAGGTATGCAGCAAAGCATTTGTGAAGCCACAACACGTACAACCTTGAGGCGGATGGGCTACAACAGCAGAAGACCCCACCGGGTACCACTCATCTCCACTACAAATAGGAAAAAGAGGCTACAATTTGCACAAGCTCACCAAAATTGGACAGTTGAAGACTGGAAAAATGTTGCCTGGTCTGATGAGTCTCGATTTCTGTTGAGACATTCAGATGGTAGAGTCAGAATTTGGCGTAAACAGAATGAGAACATGGATCCATCATGCCTTGTTACCACTGTGCAGGCTGGTGGTGGTGGTGGTGTAATGGTGTGGGGGATGTTTACTTGGCACACTTTAGGCCCCTTAGTGCCAATTTGGCATCGTTTAAATGCCACGGCCTACCTGAGCATTGTTTCTGACCATGTCCATCCCTTTATGACCACCATGTACCCATCCTCTGATGGCTACTTCCAGCAGGATAATGCACCATGTCACAAAGGTCGAATCATTTCAAATTGGTTTCTTGAACATGACAATGAGTTCACTGTACTAAACTGGCCCCCACAGTCACCAGATCTCAACCCAATAGAGCATCTTTGGGATGTGGTGGAACGGGAGCTTCGTGCCCTGGATGTGCATCCCACAAATCTCCATCAACTGCAAGATGCTATCCTATCAATATGGGCCAACATTTCTAAAGAATGCTTTCAGCACCTTGTTGAATCAATGCCACGTAGAATTAAGGCAGTTCTGAAGGCGAAAGGGGGTCAAACACAGTATTAGTATGGTGTTCCTAATAATCCTTTAGGTGAGTGTATATGGTTACATATAAGGTTACATATACATACTGTCATTGTGACTAAATAGTTGATTTATTACATTCTTCATATTGTATAACAAGCATGGATCAAACATCAACTTTAATAATCTAAATAAACTGTAATAAGCCTCTTCACAGCGTTAGGTTGTTGTACTGACATCACATTGTTAGGTCTGACACCTCCCTCCTGTAGGCTTATGTGGAATCTTTGGAGGGAATCAGACCAACCACAGAAGCTTCATCTACCAACCTGGTGATGTGGTTGCTACTCTGTTTGTCTGTACAGTCATAGGTGTACAGTGAGTGCAGCCAAGAGCTCAGGTAGCAACCTTGCATAACACTTGCTGTGGTGGAATATATTGATGAGGTGAATCACTTGTGGAAGAAAGAAAGTTCTGTCCATATCTACAAGAAGGGTGTGACTATCAGTTTAGGTTATGGGTTTTTAAGTATTAGGCAACCAGCTGATTGGAGAGAGTGACCAGTTCAGACACACAGCGATACTTGCAAAGTCTCTGTGAGGCATAGTCAAAGGAAAGAATTTATAGTGACTAGAGAACTTATCTTTTATATATCGAAACACTAGGTTCACAAGGAAATAGTAAACATGTTGTAACCCACCAGTGATGTACTTCTCCACTTGGCTTAATCAGTGACCAGACCACCCACTAGGGGCACAAAGTCAACTTACTGTGTGACGAACTAAGTAAATAACACACGAAGACCGATTCTTAGTTCCTAAAATGCTATTTTATGATTGTGAAAGTTGTAAAAGGCCATTCTGCACTTCATGAAAGTGATTTGAAGTCTCTACCTACAAAGACAAAAAAGTTATTAGAAAAAGAAAGACAAAATATGCAATTTTGTACCTTTCAAAACGACAAGGGTTAAAATAAATGGTTGTGAAATTTGTAAAAGGCCATTCTGCACTTAATGAAATTGGTTTCAAGTCCCTACCTACAAAGACAAAAAAGTTATTAGAAAAAGAAAGAAAGAAAATGCAATTTTTTACGTTTCGGAAGGACAAGGGTTAAAAAAAGGTTGTGAAATTTGTAAATGGCCATTCTGCACTTCATGAAAGTGGTTTGAAGTCCCTACCTAGAAAGACAAAAAAGTTATTAGAAAAAGAAAGGGAAAACATGCAATGTTGTGCCCTTTTCGACCAAAAAATGCAATGTTGCACCCTTTTTGACCACAAGGGTTAAAATAAATGGCTGTGAAAGGCCATTCTGCACTTAATTAAGTTGGTTTCAAGTCCCTGTCTACAAAGACAAAAAAGTTATTAGAAAAATAAAGAAAAAGCTGTGAAAGTTGTGTGGTGTCTTCCTGTACATAAAGAAGTTGGTTTTATGTCCCTATCATCTAAGAGGGAACAGCTATTAGGCTTTAAAAACTCACCAATAGGCACTTTCACCCCGGTCCCTAACTCTCTAGTCTTAAACAACGTGTGGTCGATGCTGACCCGGTACCGCATACTTAGAACTCGGTTGTGCACACTTAAATCTGGAGGAAATGATTACATTCAGGTTGTGAAATGTAGTGCTCATGTACCCCTTCAAAATCACAAACAATTTATAAAGAATCCACTGTGTTTTTCGGAAGCTATTGGAGACAGCAGTCTGCCTATGTCTGTTGAATATCGAAAATAAAACTATCTTTACCTCGCTAATATTTTATTGTCTGAAGTACCAGGTTGTATGTATGACTGTGGTTGTTTTCAGAATATCAGTTTTAAAATATCAAATGATAGGCTTTTTATTTTCTGTGCCACGGAATGGTTAAATGTGAATGTAAATGACAATATACAGTCAGTTGGGTAATTCATTATGGCGAATGTATTTCAATTTGTAACTAATTTGTCAGAAGTGAAAAACAGATGTGTTCACATTTTCCTTGCATTGTATTTTTCTTCAGTGAGCCGGTTTCATTAAGTCCAGTCGTTGTGTGCGACGTTGCCGCAGAAACGAGTTGTTTGTTTGTATTTGTAAGAGGACACTGAATTAGCCACGAATGTAAATTAATGGCTACAGAACAGAAGGGAACTTTCACATAACTAAGTGGTCAATACTGACAATTAAAAATACAGTTATAAGAATGAATAAGGCTTATTGAATGCATTGTAGTTTACAGTTATTTTTGGTTTATCTGTTTATCTAGAATTGAACCAGACCTGTCCAGAGGATTCAGCAACTCGATCACTGAGAAGCAAGATCAGATGTTTGTAGTTTATTCTTTTAAATGTTTCATCTACTATTTGTGAATTAAATTGGTGCTTAATAATGCCTCTGATGAGTGATTTGAGTATACGATCTTACATGTCTTATTGTGTTTTGATCTGGGGATCCGTAATTCTTATTTAATATTAAATTCATTATTTAGGCTTGGTTCTGTTGAACTTGTATAAGACGTCAGCAACTGTGTGTATTGGATAATACAATAGAAAACGAAGCACTGACAGTGTGACTGCAGTTCTGCTAAGAACGGGTTCTGAAAACACTGAGGGCTACAGGACGAGGACAGCGAAGCAACGAGCAACACTGGATACAGGATAAGAGCAAATGATACTTTTGGGAAATTAACATTTGCAGGCCAAAACACGGATGGATCGACCGACGTTGGACCGACTACTCATGATCCGTCGGGCCGACGTTTGCCCAACGCTGCTGTGCTATTTGGGTACATTGTGAAATTGTGAAAGGGACCATGCAACTTTATTCACTTATCCGAATTTTGCATTAAAACGATATAAATTTAACCGAAGCAGGTTTCCATTCAAATCAATGCATTTTAAAACGAGACCAGCTATTTACTATGCAAATGCAACTATATAGAGCTGATTAGTACAATTACAAATGCCGGCTTTGGAGGTAAATGGGACGATGCAGAAATTAAAGCACTGTTTACAATGTGGATGGAAGATAAAGTTAAAAATGAATCCGAAGGAAGTGTACGAGGTCTGAGGATATAACTAGAAGCGATCACAGAAGGTTTCTTCTGGCTATCAATCACTCGCCCAACCAAGTTAAAATGAAAATAAAAATGCAAAGTTCATACTTTAAAAATTACAACAAACGAAGTTGAGTTCAGAATAAAGGTTGCACAATTTTCCGAGGAACTCAAGAAATACTGAGCAGCAGCTTGGATTGCATGGGACACATCGACCTTCAGCAAACAGCACCAAAGAGACACACTTTTGAAGTACTACTACTGTAATATATTATATGTACTGTGTGTATGTAATACACATTTTCAGATTATAAATCTCAACTCGCTTTTGATAACTAATGCATACGATTTCTAGTGATTTAATGTAGATGTCCTTCTGGTGAATTGTATAACAACACTTTTAGACTTGCAAAACTGAAGATAGACATCTGAAAAGGGAAATATATTAATTCGATTCCCTATTGAACCAGCAATTTTTTAAAATTATAGTAGAAAGCTTCGGCTGCAAAGGGTTAAGATTACATTCAACGAAAATATAGAACTGATCAATAGCCTATATACACTCACCTAAAGGATTATTAGGAACACCTGTTCAATTTCTCATTAATGCAATTATCTAATCAACCAATCACATGGCAGTTGCTTCAATGCATTTAGGGGTGTGGTCCTGGTCAAGACAATCTCCTGAACTCCAAACTGAATGTCTGAATGGGAAAGAAAGGTGATTTAAGCAATTTTGAGCGTGGCATGGTTGTTGGTGCCAGACGGGCCGGTCTGAGTATTTCACAATCTGCTCAGTTACTGGGATTTTCACTCACAACCATTTCTAGGGTTTACAAAGAATGGTGTGAAAAGGGAAAAACATCCAGTATGCGGCAGTCCTGTGGACGAAAATGCCTTGTTGATGCTAGAGGTCAGAGGAGAATGGGCCGACTGATTCAAGCTGATAGAAGAGCAACTTTGACTGAAATAACCACTCGTTACAACCGAGGTATGCAGCAAAGCATTTGTGAAGCCGCAACACGTACAACCTTGAGGCGGATGGGCTACAACAGCAGAAGACCCCACCGGGTACCACTCATCTCCACTACAAATAGGAAAAAGAGGCTACAATTTGCACAAGCTCACCAAAATTGGACAGTTGAAGACTGGAAAAATGTTGCCTGGTTTGATGAGTCTCGATTTCTGTTGAGTCAGAATTTGGCGTAAACAGAATGAGAACATGGATCCATCATGCCTTGTTACCACTGTGCAGGCTGGTGGTGGTGGTGTAATGGTGTGGGGGATGATTTCTTGGCACACTTTAGGCCCCTTAGTGCCAATTGGGCATCGTTTAAATGCCACGGCCTACCTGAGCATTGTTTCTGACCATGTCCATCCCTTTATGACCACCATGTACCCATCCTCTGATGGCTACTTCCAGCAGGATAATGCACCATGTCACAAAGGTCGAATCATTTCAAATTGGTTTCTTGAACATGACAATGAGTTCACTGTACTAAACTGGCCCCCACAGTCACCAGATCTCAACCCTATAGAGCATCTTTGGGATGTGGTGGAACGGGAGCTTCGTGCCCTGGATGTGCATCCCACAAATCTCCATCAACTGCAAGATGCTATCCTATCAATATGGGCCAACATTTCTAAAGAATGCTTTCAGCACCTTGTTTAATCAATGCCACGTAAAATTAAGGCAGTTCTGAAGGCGAAAGGGGGTCAAACACAGTATTAGTATGGTGTTCCTAATAATCCTTTAGGTGAGTGTATATCAATATTAATAAGTTGTGATTATAAATACATCGCATACATCTGTAAGCAGACCTAATGTTATGCGTAACTGGTTTGTTTGAGCAGATTTGTTTAATTACAGGCATGCATTTAATTTAGGCCTCCTTTTCAGCTGCATATGTGAATGCACTTAGGCCTCCTAAAACCTCAATTGTGAACGGGGTCAGAAAAAAAGCCAGACTAAATTTGAGGCAGCACAGGGCTGGCCTAATAAGTGTGAACGGGGGCTATGTTTTTATTATATTGTAGGGATCTCGAGCCTCGCTAAGGGTCCTGGGCCTTTTAGTGATACGGTAAGATTGCTGCATTGTGGCACAGGATAACGGGGTTCAGGTCCCGGAGTCGTTACATTGGTGTTAGGAGTGGGATACATGGATCACTCACCGAATGAGGTAGACTCAGCAAAGAGGAAGAGGACGGCGCTGAGGTGTCAGCTATAGCCGAGGCTAGAAGACCTGGAGAGGGAAACTGCCTCGCTTAGCCTCCAACTCCTGCGGGAGCAGCGCCACTCATTCCCCAGGAGGACCAGCAGCGGGGGCGACCCCAGGATCCAGAACAGCCCTGGGGAACAGGCTGGCTGGAAGACAGGGATCCTGGATTGCGGACGATGGGGCCCGCCTGGATGACCCCAGCAGAGGGTGCCACCAGACCGCAAGATTCCAAAGGACCGGCAGTGCCGGGACCCGCTCTGATGACCGCAACGGAGAGCACTGCCGGACCGCGAGATGGAGACCTCAGACGTTCAGCGACGCTGAGATGTGCCCTGACGACCACAGCCGAGGGCTCCACCAGGCCGCGAGAGGGTGCACGAATCCGGTTGGTGCTTTACGACGGGTCGGTGAACTCAATTCCAGCTGGCAGCATGGGCTGGACAATGGACCCCAGAGGAGAAGGCCAGACAGCTAGCTATGGCTCTAGATGGCAGAGCTTGACAGGCCCTCCTGGACGTGCCGGAAGAGCAGCGACAAGACTTTGGGGCCCTCATCACAGCTCTACAACAGCAATTCGAAGATGGGGAACAAGCTAATACCTGGCTCGAGAAGCTGACGGCGTTGAAAAGGAAGCCGGGGGAGAAACTGGGTCCTTTAGCCACGGACGCACAAAACATGATCCGGCAGAGCTACCCGGGGTTTCCACCTTCAGTCCAAGCGGAACTCGCCCTCAAGGCCTTCCTCCGGGCGCTATCCCCAGAAGAGCTCTGTCACTACGTGGGGCTGGCAGCGCCCACCACGCTCAAACAAACGAACCATGCAGAAGGGGTGTTCGGCACCACTCGACCTCAATCCAAACCAGCCCTGTTGCCACACCGTGACAGCTTACAAGTCTGATGGGAAGGAAGTGGCCTATGCTACGGAGCCACCCCCCAAGACCCGGGACATTTACTGCCATCGCTGGATGCAAGGGAGTATGCAGATGTGGGTAGAAGTTGCATTGGTGTCAGAACGAGCCTGCGTCAGGCCATTCTCAGTGAAGAGATGGAAGAGCAGTGCGAGGGCATGCTGTAATGACCGGGGGGAGTAGTGTAGCGATCTCGAGCCTCGCTAAGGGGCCTGGGCTTTTTAGTGATGTGGTAAGATCGCTGCATTGTGTTGCAGGCGAAACGGGGTTCGAGTCCCTGTTGCGGCCAAAACCCCCGAGTCGTTATAATATGTTTTCAAATACAATTATTGTAGAAGTACGAACTGTTTCAAGCGTACAACATTAAAGTGGATGAAATAATATAGTGTAGCGTTTTCCACTTCTTGCTACCTGGATCCACCATCTCGAACAAAATCAATAAATAATCAGAGGAGAATTAGCTTAAACAACAGTTTTATTAGCAGGGAAAGCACTGTGTCTGCAGACATAGTACACATCTCTCTCTCTCACACAACTCTGCCCCAAGTCTCTTTTCAAGTCTGAGACTAGTCTGCCCATGGAAGTCGTGGCACCCGTGATTCCCTATGCCCAAACTCTGCTCTTCCCATTTTTCCCACCTGGCGCCAGCCTTTGACACCAGAAGCCTCCATGATTTCCTAACTCTGAGATCCCCAATCTACAGTGAGGGAAAAAAGTATTTGATCCCCTGCTGATTTTGTACATTTGCCCACTGACAAAGAAATTATCAGTCTATAATTTTAATGGTAGGTGTATTTTAACAGTGAGATACAGAATAACAACAAAAAAATCCAGAAAAACGCATTTCAAAAAAGTTATAAATTGATTTGCATGTTAATGAGGGAAATAAGTATTTGACCCCTTCGACTTAGTACTTGGTGGCAAAACCCTTGTTGGCAATCACAGAGGTCAGACGTTTCTTCTAGTTGGCCACCAGGTTTGCACACATCTTAGGAGGGATTTTGTCCCCCTCCTCTTTGCAGATCCTCTCCAAGTCATTAAGGTTTCGAGGCTGACGTTTGGCAACTCGAACCTTCAGCTCCCTCCACAGATTTTCTATGGGATTAAGGTCTGGAGACTGGCTAGGCCACTCCAGGACCTTAATGTGCTTCTTCTTGAGCCACTCATTTGTTGTCTTGGCTGTGTGTTTTGGGTCATTGTCATGCTGGAATACCCATCCACGACCCATTTTCAATGCCCTGGCTGAGGGAAGGAGGTTCTCACCCAAGATTTGACGGTACATGGCCCCGTCCATCGTCCCTTTGATGCGGTGCAGTTGTCCTGTCCTCTTAGCAGAAAAACACCCCCAAAGCATAATGTTTCCACCTCCATGTTTGACGGTGGGGATGGTGTTCTTGGGGTCATAGGCAGCATTCCTCCTCCTCCAAACACGGCGAGTTGAGTTGATGCCAAAGAGCTCGCTTTTGGTCTCATCTGACCACAACACTTTCACCCTATTCTCCTCTGAATCATTCAGATGTTCATTGGCAAACTTCAGACGAGCCTATACATGTGCTTTCTTGAGCAGGGGGACCTTGCGGGCACTGCAGGATTTCAGTCCTTCACGGCGTAGTGTGTTACCAATTGTTTTCTTGGTGACTATGGTCCCAGCTGCCTTGAGATCATTAACAAGATCCTCCCGTGTAGTTCTGGGCTGATTCCTCACCGTTCTCATGATCATTGAAACTCCACGAGGTGGGATCTTGCATGGAGCCCCAGACCGAGGGAGACTGACAATGATTTTGTGTTTCTTCCATTTGCGAATAATCGCGCCAACTGTTGTCACCTTCTCACCAAGCTGCTTGGCGATGGTCTTGTAGCCCATTCCAGCCTTGTGTAGGTCTACAATCTTGTCCCTGACATCCTTGAACAGCTCTTTGGTCTTGGCCATGGTGGAGATTTTGGAATCTGATTGATTGATTGCTTCTGTGGACAGGTGTCTTTTATACAGGTAACGAGCTGAGATTAGGAGCACTCCCTTTAAGAGAGTGCTCCTAATCTCAGCTCGTTACCTGTATAAAAGACACCTGGGAGCCAGAAATCTTGCTGATTGATAGTTGATCAAATACTTATTTCCCTCATTAACATGCAAATCAATTTATAACTTTTTTGAAATGTGTTTTTCTAGATTTTTTTGTTGTTATTCTGTCTCTCACTGTTAAAATACACCTACCATTAAAATTATAGACTGATAATTTCTTTGTCAGTGGGCAAACGTACAAAATCAGCAGGGGATCAAATACTTTTTTCCCTCACTGTACACACACACACACACACACACACATACACACAGTTTTCCTATTCACAGGTATTGTATATGTAAAAATGTAGCTGGAACCATCTGTATAGTACCTGCTGCAACTTTTAATGGGGCAGATGCCAACACTTTAGCGAACTGCACAGTTCTGACTCCTGTTCACGCCCAGTGAGCCGATACTGCTCTAAAGCCTGCCTCCAAGCTGTCTCACACTGCTGCACCTCAGATACCTCCAAGTATCTACGACCATGCTGCTTAATTAATATGTCATGACATCCCCCAATGACATTCATCCCAACCAGTCCAGGGACAACCATCTTTCTCTCTCTCATCTTTGGGTCAGCAGAATCTTTAACTAAAGGGATTCCTCTTTTCTCTAATGTCTTCTATTAGGCTATTAGACACTGATGGTTGCAGACCACTGGGCTGGTTGGAAATCTTAAAAGCATTGCGACAATAGCGAGCAACATGTCCCACCTGTTGACACCTGAAACATATAGGCAGACCTTCTACATCATAAGCAGAGGGAGGGGGTGGTCTCATCCTGTAGTAACTTCTCATCCTGTAGTAACCTTAACCCAGAAACCTTCTGGACCAGATCATTCTGTTGTGTCTGTTGAGCTTTAATTGTCTGAACGTCCTTTTCTACAACCCCCTTAGGCTTACATTGCATCACCTCTTCCAACAGTGACATAAATGCATATGAATATTCACACAAGCTTTCACCTTCTCGCTGTCTACGGTTGAAAAAATGCTTTTGCAGCCTAGCAAAGGGTTGTTTGCCAACACAAACCTCTTGTATAGGACGATACCTAAGTTCCTCCTTTGCCTCTCGTTCCAAATGGTCATATATAAAATCTGCCTCCTCTGCAAAGGACAGGTGTCGGGACACCACCACACATTCTACATGATCAACCCACTCAAATACAGAGATGTTACCCCCAAGTTGCCCACTAAATGTTTTAAATTTCTTTTCCCTAGGGACATAATGTATTATTTCCCCATAACCTGAGTGGTCTGGTTGACTAGGGGGTTGAGATGAGGCCAATCCCAACAGCCTATCATTCTCATTCTAAAGGGGCATCACTGTCAGCTTTTTCCTTTATAAGCCTCTCTTTTAAAGCTTTTAATTCAAGCTGAAGGTCCTCAACTGACATTTTAAAATAATGATCTAAAATTCCTACTAAAAAATCATAAACAAAAATTTAAAATCACTCTCCAAGCCTTCAATGACTACTTGCCTATGGTCCAGTAGGCCGAGTGGTCTGACTTCCAAATCCTTGTCATGGTTTTCATTTATGAGCCTAAATATCTACAGCTGCACCCAACCAAATAGCTACTTCTGGTGTTTTCAAAATACTAGATCCCACCTTTGTCGCCAAATTCTGTTGCATATGTACAGTAACAGTCCTAGTTAAAGATACCAGAGTAGTACACTTTGTTCTCTTTTATTAATAATATAAAAGCAAGCAATTTGGAGACAGTTAAATCGTATCTTTTCTTGCTTCAGAAAAAGGTGTAAACAATTGTGTGGATGCAGCTGTTGCTATTTACAAAAACATTACCCAGAACACAATAAAGAAAACCACTTTAAAGTGAATCAAGATATAGAACTAATACAAAGTGTGTATATAGTGAAATAAAATTAAACAACTCAACCAAAAACACAAGCCAATAAATTAAATATGTGACCCTTCATTCCCAGTCATAAACAGCATTAATTCAACTCCCCAGATGCTTGTTGTAGTCGATACCCGTTCTCTGTGCTCTCTGGGTCTATAAGAGCTCTACAAATGATTCCTCACCTGTCTGTGAGACTGTGTTTACACACAGCCTGATATTCAATTCACAATCCGAATCATGTCCATTCTGAGTAAAATCACCTCATGTCGGAGGTGGCAAACAGACAGGACTAGTCTAATGAGGAGTCAATGCCTTTAATAGAAATACTGAAACACTTGGACTTTGGACTCTTGGGGGTAGAGGTGGATTTATTGGTCCTTTTCAGGTTATATGATTGACATGTAAGCAGGTGCCCACAATAAAACTCACTCATGAATGCAAACATGTAAACAGTTGGAATGTCCATTTGGAATGAATTGATTCCGAACGACCCAATATCTGCATGTACATGTGGTATGTGATGTGTCTTTGTGTTTTAACTGTAAAATAATATCTGTTAGTTAGACATTTGCGGTGCACTGGGGTCTTTAATGGACCTGAATCTCATTATACATTGGGCAGGAGACTGAAATGTTAAAAAACAAAAAACAAAGAATGGAAACACATGCGCACGTGCGCATGCCCTCCTCCAAGACCAGGGTTGAGAACCACTGTCCTGTATCACTGGTTAGGACATTGTGTCAGCCATATGCAGTTAAGAAATTCTTTCAATAAAGCAACTCCACATTAATTGGTAAAACTATTGACAAGTTTACTCTGGAGCCTAACATTTGAAATGCAGCTTACAAAGCCAACTGGAGTTACCTGTATTGGGAAATACATTAAATGTATGCAATGGAGTGCAAAGCATTTTCTAAAACCAGATAGGGTATATCTAGGTATACAGGACATCTAATGAGTAAAAAAAGTATTTTTTACTCGCTAGGGCCTGTTGCAACCCTGGTGTTACTATTAGCAGGAGGAATTTCAACTGTGTTTTTACACTCTTTATGAAATTCCAAATATAAAAACTATTTGAATGAAGAAAACATGTACATATTTATTTAAATTTTCTTTTAACATTTATAATTTGTTATTCATTGTGTTAATGAGTACATAACCATAATTTGCATGGGTTCTTCACAACTTAACAAATCAGTTAGGTGGTTTAATTTGTAACATAACATGTATGTGTTTGCTTTGCTTACCTGTCTTTTTCTATTTTATTATGCAGAAGAATTCTAAAGAATTACATGATGACAGGAAAGTGCCCTACCGGAAATGGTTTGTGTGCCATGCAGAGGGGTATACAGCGTGTTGCAAATGACTATCACGCATTAATGCAATCGCACAATCCATTCAGCACTGTTCACCAATTCAGTGTATGCCAGGCTCAATATGGGGAAATGGCTGAAATTATGTGTGATCCTCCTAGTATTATTCTGCAGTAAGACAGCCTTCATTCATACAGACAATCATGGGTATTGGCTAATATTTATTACTACATCCATATATATAATTTTACTGCTTCCATAGCCAGAGCAGTGTCTGTGTCGTGTGATGGTCTTTGTGGGTGACTGAATGTCTTCTGACGAATCAGACCAGGCATCAGACACCTGTGATGAACGTGAGCTGGCGACCTGGTGGATTGTCTCCAGAAAACTCTTCCATTCTTTCGGGGCATGGGCAATTGCCTTGACGTAAAATCTTTTATCACAGTGTATATAGTCCGAAAGAATAAGACTAGACTGGTGGTGATGTGCCCCCCCCTTTTTGATGTATTTATATTTATATTTTAAAATGCTTATATTATACACATGCAGATATAATTTCACTTGACTGTTTTAAAGAGTAGGGTTCAAATGAAGTAATCTAAAGGTATGAGGCTTAATAAAATACAGAAGATTGTGACGGATACAGATACAATCTCTGTTCACTTCCAGCTCAGTTCCCCTCTTTCCACTGACTAAAAATCAGCACAGGAGGTATTATTTTTTTCTTTTCTTGCTCTTGCCACAGGTGCCTTTCATACGCAAGGCAGTGGAGACAGTGGCCAGGAAAAAGGCGCTGTTTTACCCACAGATATTGATGGCCTCAATTGTCACTCTCGTGAGGTGCAGAACCTCAACGTCCACTGTGAGAATCAGGTACGTCATCAACAGCCTGTTCACACTTTCCACACATGCCTACAGAACAGATATTGTGTTTGTTTGCTGATACAGAACATGGCTGCCACTATTGAAGACCAAATGAGTCCTGAGGGATGGAGCCTGTGGGTCAGACCTTTCCTCAGGAAGGATGCACACATACAAAACATGGCCACCATCTTGGATAATCTGGTGTGTTTTCTCCTGCAGACCGATCTCTTCAAGATAATTATTCTCTGCTATGGGTTCCTAACCATGCAGATCCCCGAAGCAAAACGGCAGGAATTCCTAAGGCACCACATCCTTCCTAAAATTCTTCACCTCCAAGTTAGGCAAAATATGTCTTAAACAAGAAAGATAGTGTGATTGTCCAAACCTGCCTGTATCATTGCTGGTGACTGAGATGCTGTGTCTTCCTCCTCCAGGGCCTCACCGTCAGGGCCAGTGTCTGTTTCAGCCTGACCGTCATGGCCCAGGCAATCAGGAACACTAGGGTGTACTTCCCTCGAAAAGTGGAGGTGCTCAATGTGATGATGGTCAGTGGGGTTTCCTTGAGTACTAGATTTGTATAGATGGTTGTCTGTACAAGTATGTTAAATCTTCAGTCTCAAAAACTTGTGTTCTTCTACACCCCACAGAAATATATCAGGGATCGTCCCACAGTAGCTTTCAGTCGGTTCTACTGGCAGAAGGTCCTGTATGCCTGCATCCATCTGAGGTAACTCTCCCTTGAGATGCACCCTTCACTGCAGCCATCCGGCTCTCACTGTACTGAGATGTGTTTTGACTCTTGATTGATCATTGTTGGTCAGTGTCTGATTCAGTTTAACCCAATGGAAACACCTCTGATATGTGCTGTTGACAAATCAGCCCCACAATAACTGTCCATAGAAAGACTTGACCTGAATCACAGTGGCTCTTCTATGATGAATATCTGATGGGTTGCATTAGCTCAGTGTTTTGGCTGAAGTGATCAATTTAAAGCAACATGGATTTGATGTGTATGCTCTTGTGTTCCCAGTGAGGCTGTCGATGAGACTTACGTCAAGGTAGGATCTGTGGAGTCTGTCACCCACTGTTTTGACACAATTACTGGGTACCTACGACAATCCTCATGCACACTTTATCCTGTGGAATTCCACTCATTCTATTCATCATTTAATACTGAAACATGTCCAGAGCTGAAAATGACTTTTCTGATTCATCAATAATACACCGATCAGCCATAACATTATGACCACCTGCCTAATATTGTGTAGGTCCCAAAACAGCCCTGACCCGTCAAGGCATGGACTCCACTAGACCTCTGAAGGTGTGCTGTGGTATCTGGCACCAAGACGTTAGCAGCAGATCCTATAAGTCCTATAAGTTGCAAGGTGGGGCCTCCATGGATCGTACTTGTTTGTTCAACACATACCACAGATGCTAGATTGGATTGAGATCTGTGGAACTTGGAGGTCAACACCTTGAACCTGTGATTCACCAGACCAGGCCACCTTCTTCCATTGCTCCGTGGTCCAGTTCTGATGCTCACGTGCCCATTGTAGGCGCTTTCGGCAGTGGACAGGGGTCAGCATGGGCATACGCAACAAACTGCGATGCACTGTGTGTTCTGACACCTTTCTATCAGAACCAGCATTCACTTTTTCAGCAATTTGAGCTACAGTAGCTCGTCTGTTGGATCGGACCACACGGGCCAGCCTTCGCTCCCCACGTGCATCAATGAGCCTTGGCCACCCATGACCCTGTTACCGGTTCACCGCTTTTCCTTCTTTGGACCACTTTTGATAGGTACTGACCACTGCAGACCGGGAACACCCCACAAGAGCTGCAGTTTTGGAGACGCTCTGACCCAGTCCTCTAGCCATCACAATTTGGCCCTTGTCAAAGTCGCTCAGATCCTTACGATCGCCCATTCACTTGCTGCCTAATATATCCCACCCACTGATAGGTGCCATGATAACAAGAATATCAGTGTTATTCACTTCACCTGTCAGTGGTCATAATGTTATGGCTGATCGGTGTAAGTATAATGTTGGTGAATTAACAATACTATTCAATCATCAGTCCTATATCTCCTGTGAGAAACATGGTAAGTATAACACAGGGGTTCCCAATGTCTGGTGATGGAGGGCCAATTTCCAGAGATTGCATGGGATTGGGGGGCCGGAGTATAAAATGATCCACCGATCAAAGGTCCAAATTACACCTTTTTATTTCCTATACATTTCAGTTAGGGAACATTTATGAACTTGAATTATTGTTTTATTATTTCATCCTAAATTACATGTGCAATTTGTAATAGAAAATGTTCAGAAAGTGTAAAAATATAGTAAAGGTTCAGAAAAGGGGGGGTTGAAGGTTGGCTTTGGGGGCCTGCACCTAACATCCTCGAGGGCCGCATTTGGCCCCCGGGCCCCAATTTGGGAACGCCTGGTATAACTGCATTATGTATGATTATAAGTGTTCAATTTAAATACCTTCTTTAAACGTCTAACACGAATACTGTGCTGTTATTGTATCTAACAGATTGTGTCTGTCTTGTCTAGGAAGTATATTCGGGTGACGTGGTCTCTTTGCCCTGCTCACAAAGAAGCTGAATCAGGGCGTCACCCCCGACCTGCTGGAGGTCAGCCATTTTTTACTTCGCCTTACAGTAGAGTATCTCACATTATCTGCTGTCCAAGAGACTGGACTCTTGTTTTCTGTACAAATTACAACTGCACATTACATTAGGACAACAATTGATGCTGAACAAGACCCTGTGTCTACAGATGCCATTGATTAGTGAGGTTCAGTGATGTTTAAAGACTAATAGGGATGCTGTAGATATTGTGACTCTTTCAGTGGCACTGTGGTTTTGCTACCTTTCCAGAAAAGTTTGGATTAATGTTACATCTCTGTGGAAGTCATAGTTTGTGTCCCTCTGTCCCTTGAAGAGCCCTGACATGAAAAGAAAGAGAGACGAATCTGGTGAGATTTAAAAAGGTTGTTCTAGTTCTCCTGGTGTTCACTTCCTCTCTCTCTCCCTATCTATGGCATCACTCCCTCTTCAGCCCCTGAAATCTGTGTGTTCATCTTCGCACGACAAGACAAAAGTCACGGCCCTGGCGCTGGTGAACGCTCTCCTGAGCCTCTACTGGGTGGAGACTGAAGTCGTCCAGGTGAATCAGATTGAGTTTTTGTCGGCAAGTGGCACAGTGTGATGCACTCGTCCAGGTGAGGCTTACCACAGTCTTCCTTCCACAGAGTCCAGAGTCATGCGCTGATGAGCATCTGTGTCATACTTGTATTGCTGCCGCAACCCCAGGCGATATTGAGTCCTTTATTCTTGCTTTCCTTCTCCCACACCTGGCCCACGAAAAGGGAGAGGAGAGGAGATGTGTTACCTCACGGGTTAAAGTGTCTCCCATGTTGATGGCCGAGGGCTGAGTGTGTTTCTGTTTTTTAGATCGTCAACAAGTTGCTCCCTCTGCAGCAGAAGCAGACTCTGATACAGGGTCTGCTTATTGGACTGCAGGACCCACAGCCTAGCTCTGCCCAGGGCTGCTGCATTCTCCTGTGCCAGCTCTTGGTGACCAGACTGGTGCGTTAGAGTGTGTGTAGTGGCTGTGAACGTCTCTATAGCAAGTGTTTGGGCTTCTGTACAGCTGGACAGGAAGCTCAGCTCCAGCCACCATGTTAGGGAAGAAAAGATCTGTATGATTCATAATGTAAACCAATCAATGCCTGGTGACACTTTTGTGAGAATCTTCTGATTTGAGACTTCAGTACCCTCTCATTTATTCGTGTTTCTCTCCTTGCAGGTCTCTCTGACCTTCTGAAGGACTCTGATTCACGCGTCTAGAGGAAGGCAGCCGAAATCAAGGTCAGATTCCCCCAGTGCTGAGGCCTGGTGCTGGGGACACAGGGGTGCCTCCCAACCATCGAGGAGGTGACTGTGCTTTAGGCTGTAGCTCCTTTGAAAGAGCGACTCCTTTTGCTGAAAGAATCGATTCAAAAGATTGTGTAATATAGCACGTAATATAGCACTTAACTGATTAAATGTAAAATATTGTTCAAGCACATTGTAGAGAAGGTGGTATAAAATTATATGTGGTTTGTAACCTATTACAAATGTCTGCATCCTACTCTGCTCCCACTGGTGGCAGAACTATCCAACCCATTTCACTGGTGTGGAAGAGGAGTCGAACGAGGTTATCTTTCCGGAATCCCTTTAAATATAGGTGGGGCACGAGCTGGTATTCATGTATGAAAGTCATATGTCCACTTTATACTGATTGCTCAGTGTAAGTTACTTTATTTATTAATGAAATGCAGTACAGTATACAGTGCACATGATTAATTTACAGTGGGACCCTGTATTATTTGAACTTTAGTGAGAAGAAGCACATTGGCCTCTATTCTATGAGGTCAAAGGGAAAATATTACACATTGATATTCACACTTGTTAAATTAAAGTGAAATTGTGTGTTTAGGGGTGTAAGCTAATGTTTAAAGCTTGTTTTAAAATATTTACTAAATTACACAAAATCTAACATCCCTCGTCCAAATCTGCACCTTTGATTGGTCTACCCATTTAGAAGCGAATGTATATCCTGTGCTTTTACACGGCAACGTTGTGTCTTCAACAGTATCAACTCTCAGCAATTGCTCTGAAGTCTAAGCAGGAAATGTCATCAAAGAATGGCTTTGGCATCCGAGGACAGGAGAGGAGGAGAAAATCAAGCTGGCTGTGAGGTCCCAGGTATTGTAGAAAGCGGCCTTGATGGGTGAACAAATTGAGTCAGAGTCAGCAATATTCAGAAGAAAAAAAAAAGGTATTTTACTATGTGAAGAATCCCCTTTTTAATTACTTTCAGAAATCAGACTGTAGAGTAGATTGAATCAAACAGAGTCTTTATTCAAGCCACTTGGAGAAAAGTAATACACACAGACACGCAGGTCTCTGTCCTTACTTGCCAAAAATCATAGAGCTTACATGATGTTATATACATACTGCGATATCCTGGACCGGGTGAGTTTGTACCAATAAGGGGGAGACAACTCCCTATCTTATGATATCCTCACTATCTTCCTGATTAAGCTTAAACACAATGTTTTCTATTTTATGCCAAAATATGGAGACATATGTAGCCATTTCATTATTTATATTCCACACGTATCTAACGCATGTCTAGATAGTCAAAGGGGGGTTGTGTGCCCACTTCCCCATTTTCTTGTGGTTTTACTAGAACGTACATTCTGTATTAAATTTGTATTGTGGGTCTGCAGAGAGATGCATCTGGTACAAACCGGTAGAAGCCTCCAGAGTAGTGGGTAAGGCGCACGACTGTGAGACTGGTATTTTTTCAGAGTATGGAGGACTATCCAAGCTTACATTTTAAAAACATACACAGAGAAAATAAATACACGATTATACAAATACATGGACATTTAGGGCTATCTATTTATGTATTCATCTATTTATTTGTTTATTTATTTAAACATGTATTTATACATTCATTAGTTTCAACATCAGAGCTAGTGGGCGGTAGCCAGTGCGCTTATTGTCCTATCCAGTGCTCATAATCATCTTCATGTTCACGTTCATAATCCTCTTCATGTTCGTCTTCATAATCATGTTAATAATCATGTTCATGTTCATAATCATGTTCATCTTCATGTTCATAATCATCTTCATAATCATCTTCATGTTCATAATCATGTTCATAATCATCTTCATGTTCATCTTCATAATCATCTTCATGTTCATAATCACGTTCATGTTAATTTTGGCACAGATCACCCTCCATAGAGAGAGTGGGTGAATGAGATGGATAATTCGCAAAACGGTTTACATCCGACTGTCTTCGTAACACACACACACAAATTAACGGCGTATTTTTGGGTTTCAGTTTTAAAGACGGCTCAAGCCCGTTCATCACACTGGCCAAGCAAACATTACTTTAAATTAATAATACAAACAAATATTAATCAAATGTTGCATTTGTTTTCACTGATGGTGTTTTTTTTTATTCTTAAACAATTCGTTAAAAAAATGATAAGGTTTTCTCCAAAACTGTAGATCCCTCTATTCACGGGGTACAACATTAAGCAATAATGGTTGGGAAATATAAAAACAAGGGCATCCTACAAAAATGCGTCAATGACCTTTAGCTGGACAGAGCTAGGTATAGTACAATAATATTGTGATTCTGATCTGTTACGCTTCATTAGGACAGCAGCTCAATACTAATACATATTTTTCTACTGTATTGGTGTTTAGACCAAATATACCAACACTTCCATATTATAATTTTCCAATATATAATGTGTATAATGTTCTAAATATAAAGATTGTATTAGAATTGCTGTAAACACAAAAGTTGCCTTATAGGCTTCCTACAAATGACTAAATGTTGTGTTTTTGTCAAGAAAGGGTTGTGCGATCCGGTGTCAAGGTGGATGGTATAAAAGTAGTCCAGGAGCTCAGTAGATAAAGTGTGCTGAAAGTCTTTATTATAAACAGTGCAGGAGTACACACAGGAAAATGAACAATCACAGCAAATGCAGTAGAAAAAAACAGATGTCAAAAACATGCAGTTCCTCTTAATTGAGATTTTAAAATATCAATATCCAAATATAGAAACTGTCCCTGTGCATATTTCTACTCTCCAGGATTAAAATCTTTAGGAAGAGAACAGAAAGAAAAACAAACACAGTCCAAACATTGCAATATAACTACTGTGAACAATAATTAAAATCCCATTTTAAATCATTATCCTCATTAAATAGAACTGACTTGGCATTTGGCTTTATAAAACAGTCTGCACTGAGAAGTCTTCCAATTTAAAGTTGATTTCAACTCATATCACAGTGTAAATAGTTTAATATTCAATTGATAAAATGTGCATGATTCATATTTAAACTACCTGTAAATGAATGCCAATAATCTAACTTCTTTAAAGCATGCACAGTTGGCCAAAAAGTAATGAATGTGCAGTTCTCCTTCAACTGCACATGCGCAATCAGTCTGCAGTAAGTCCTCCCCACCAATAGATGTCGCTGAGAGGCTGAGGAGAAACCGCATGATCCAGGAAGCGGAAGAGTATTCAATATTTTGTCAGAATAATTTTAGCAGTTGTTCCTTGTAGTGTGATTAAAGAACTGCAACGTACTTGTTTGTATTATCGATATTTACGTTTTTAAGGATGGCGTTACCACCCCAGTTAAAAGCCATTCAGCATCATTTACGAACTGCACAGGAACACGAGAAAAGGGACCCTGTTGTGGCTTATTACTGTGAGTCTGCATTTTCAATTGATTTACACCAGTACAATAGAAACAATGCTATAACACGGTCTGAAAAATACACGTTAACCTTATTCGCTGTGTTTTAATTAGGACAATAAAGAAAGTTTTTAGAGAAGACCATAAAACATGTATTGCATTTTGCCCCACTTCGCAACCAATCAATATATTGTTGTACATACATAGTGTCTCTTCTTTGGTTTGGTTCTTGTTTTCAGGATAGTTTTATTTTATTCGATTCGACTTTATATGTATTCAACGGTCATTTGAAATTTAAAAAAGTGTTTAGCACACATCGAAAAGGAGACTGATCTTAACTGTCAGACGAAGCAATATTGTCTTCGTCTTCTTTATATATTTACTGTTTAGTGTATACTGTGTTTGTTTAACTGCTGCCTGTGGGGAATTACAGATTGTCCAATACAATACATGTTCAAACTGTCCTATGTCCAAAGACATAACTTGAAAAATGGTTGGATCTGATCTTGAAAATATGAAATAATGATTTACTGAACACATTAAAACAGTACTAGTAAGATATAAGCAACAAGGAAGCACCCAAACTCTCAACACTTATCACTATTACATTGTCAAAATGTCTGCATTTGTTGACAGATTTGTGTCATCCCTGTCACACTGGACTTAAGATTGCTTTTCTTACTTGATATTTGATGAAAAAATAACTTAAATGTGTTATAAAAGATCTAATTATTTATCGTTCTATACAGATTCTGTTTAGGAGAATTATAAAGCTTTCCATTGATCTCTTACTAGTCACAGAAGACTAATTAGGCCCACGTCACACCTTTCATTTGTTGAATAGGCAATATTGTGTAATTTCAGCACACCTTTTCAGTGGCCTTTACATAATCAGTGTAAGTAATTAAGTAATTATATGGTGAATTTTACATTTGAAATCTATTAACACTTTATTGTTTAAATAAGTTTTGTTATTAATTAATTATTAGCTCTGTCAAAATACATCTAATCACATTGATATAACATTTGAACATTTGATTTTTAAATTGATCATATCCACTGTAATCTGACCTCAGGTGTATGTTTCATGCAGTTAACAGTAAAACGTGGAACGCCATAATGATATTAGAAAGTTTTAAACTTGTTTGTGTTTTATTATGAAAACTAAACATCCACTGAATATTTTGCGCCATTCCCTCCCCACATATTTTAACGCAGAATATTAAATTGAAGTACAGGAATAAATTGAAGAGTGTTATAAGGTGTAGTTGACTCTTGAGGAAGACCCCTGATTAAGGCAAATGTTTGCTATCCAGCACTGCTATTTATTTTTATTATTATGATGATGTCACAGTAAAGTAAAAAATAAATGAGAAAATCCTTCATACTATAGGTGTGTCTTTGCAATTTTGAATCATCCCATTAAAGAATGCAGGAGTACCTCAAATTGGCAACATAACTGAACATTCTGTCTTTATTGTAAATGAAACTTCCATTTGCATATTCACCATTGTCTACACTAAACACAGAAAAGTGGTGAAGTCTAGGCTACTAGTCAGTGAAAATAAAACATTATAATTTTATTCCTCATGACACATATTTGACTTGGGACAAGACCAAGGGACCAATTAAACAAAAGATGTTCATATGCAGATATTGTAAGCAATGGCGTAAATTGAGGAGGTCGGATGACTGGAACCCCTTATCGGAAAAATACAGGATATTGGACATTAATATTAATAAAGATTTACCTTTCTCTAGCTGCCCAGTTGAACATCATGTTTATCATGAAGAAACTATGTAATATTTTGCTGTAGTACAAATCAAAAGTTGGGCCCTTGATTAGAAACAATTGAGGAGTTTAGGAACAGAATTTTGATAACTTGCTTGCTTTTTGCTTAACATAGGCCTAATAAGGGTAAATTCAACAATGTTTTTGTTGGTTCAACATGGCAATTGTGAGCAAATGCAGGCAAGAATTATCCTATATTACAATAAAAGAGAGTTGAGGCATTTTTCTGAGATTCATATGAGGACAGCAGGGTACTATTCTGCAAGTATGGGACAAATATTTCATGTCAACACATTTTTTAATTTAATTACATTTTTAATTTATCACTTTCTGGATATCACATCACATTGGCTAAAAGGCCAGGTTTCCAGGTCCATTATGTCATATGGGTTAACTTGCAGGGAAGGATAAAATGCTGCTAGAAACTAGTAATGGTAAGCTTCCCAAACTGACAAAGTTGCTTAAGAACAATTGAACTGAATTTCCCCGTTCATACATATTTTGTTTTCTTTAGGGTATTCATAATCATAAAGAGCTGCTATGGACCATCATATTTAGTCATAGTTACTTTAAACTGCTGAATCTTCAATTGGTACGTTACACATTGAGTACAAAATACTGCAGACATAATTACTTGGAAGTTTAACTATCATACAACACAAGTTTATTATAATCTTCATGCCATTTTATCCTGCTAAATTCAAAATAGAAACTACTAGTTCAACGCCACCAAAAACTTAGGCGTAGGGGATGCATCGCCACCAATTTTGACAGATTCGCAAACACCCCCCTGATCCGAAACCAAACCATTTGAAACTACTTACACCACTGTGTATACATATAACTGTTTTGAATGGCGGGGCATGTGTGCTTTTGTTTTTAAGGTGGATTTTCATCCAAGATGGGCAGGCCTGAAAAATTAAATGTCTGGATTATGTTGCATTGCCTGACTTTGACCTATGACTTATATAGTGCATTTTGTAAGGATTTAAGATCTAATTCTGTGTCTTCAAAATGTGTATGTATAAACCAACATATTTAGGTTATTTTCCTGTTTTGGTTTAACTGCAAAACAGTACATACGGTTAAATTACATTTCATTCTTAGTAAAGGAAAAATTGAAAAACTTTTGAAAAACTAAAAAATTGAATTACACCTTTTTGAAAAATTGAATTTAAGAACCCCTAAAAAAGATAATTTGAACTTTTGCTTTCTCTGATTGGATATTGTTATTGTACTGAAATGCCTAAGCAGCATTATTGAAAATTCATTACATTTATTAACAGCTCCCTGCTTTGAAAGAAAAATGACAGCCACCTACTGCAGAGCAGACTTTTATGTTTTTCTTTCTTGCATTTCTTTTATGTTTTGAATTTAAGTGCATGGCTTTGTTCATAGTCATGACTAAATTCAGACGTATAAATGTACTACAAAATGTACTGCCAGGGTTTGTTCCTTGTTTTGAATTATTTATGTGTTAATCAGAATAAAGTAACTGTAATCTGGGGCTTGATTAAATGAATGTTTGCAATGTGAATCACTTGCACAAGCATCAATTATATTTCTCCAAATGGATATTGGACAGCTAAACTTTTGTGGTTTCACATCTTCAATGATTTGTGGTGCCAAATGAGCTTTTGGCATATCTTATTTCCCACAACAATACCATAGTATATTCTAGCTGTATTCAATCAAGTAAACAGTTGAGAGAAAACAACCATAGCAATAGCAGTGTCCTCTCTACAATACTGCGTGTGGTACACAGGGCCTCATATCTCTCCTCCACCAAGTTTTTTTCACAATACAAACAATGTTTTTTGTAGTTTTCCAGGGGTCATACCACCTGACTTGAACCAACCTCAACATGACTCAAAAATTATCAAATATTTGTGAAAGAATTGCTAATCTTGTTACTGCAGCACAGGGGCTATTTTGGATATTCTATTGTGATGCCATAACCTGTTCATAGTTTTCTTAAAGTAATATTACATTAAAAAAAAATGTTTGTATCGGTTGAAATTTGGAGAAATGCATTTTACGGACAAAAGTTTTTTGTTTTTTTAAAATAGAATACATTTAACTGTTTCACAACTTTTAATAATTTATAAGCCAAACTATTTGATTAATAGTTCCACCACCTGACATTTTGGGGCTTTGGAACACCAAAACTCCAAAAATGTATTATATATAAATAAAATTAAATTGGTTCCATATAAAGTAGATATCATAGAATCATTGTATATATTACATGTATTTCTTTAAAAAAATATTAGGAAAATAATGGCTTCAGACACAAAAAATGCATGTCATGTCACTGACCCTTTGACACATTGTTTAAAAAACATTCAATTAATATTTTCTCTCTGTGCACGAGCAATAGGCAACATTTCATTTGTATGGATTTTGGGCGTAACATGTAATTTGATGGAATTTTTAAATTTATTTGCATATATTTATCAAAAAATCTAAAAACTCACTATGCTTTTATTTGATAAAAACAAAAATATAATATAATTTAATATTAATGTTATAATTATTATATTAATATTATAATATAATGTTATTTAACATGAACAAATCAGTAACTAATGCATCAACAAGGCAAAAGTATTTTTTAATGTTAACTAATTAACTACTTGGATAATATATTTACAAAACATGAACAGTGTTTATTGGTGTTAACTAATGCACAGTTTGTACTACATCAGGCACTACCAAAAGGGTTAACCAATGCACAATGTGTGATGAAAACCATATAATTGATTATTATTTTTTAATCTCTCTACCTGAATAGTTTGTTAAGCCTACTGCATTTTTACGGGGATTGGAGAAATGTTAAAATCTTTCTTCTGAAGTCCTGCCTATACTTTTGCAATAGCCTATGTCTGTTGAGCAGTACATTAAATTACACTTACATTTAAAATAACTTAGAATACCCTATACATGTAGTTAAAAGCATTCAATACCAACCATTTTTTTCAACTGTATTTACTAAAAAAATAAACAATTTAATAACACCAGTCCATGTGTAAGTAAATACTATTAAAGCAATATTTAAAACTGTTGAATATAGTTTAACTGGATACTTAAAACTGCTTATTGAAGAATTAAGTAAAAATGCCTTTTAGTTTACAGTGGTTGCTGTAATTCAGGATGAACACTATGTAAAAATATCAATGTCCCATATCTTCTGTATAATCATTTTCCAAATAATGCATATTAGCACATAATACAGTTTGCAGTTTCTTTAACAAAAGTCATGTTGGCTATATGTATTTCCCCTGCAGCTTCTTCTGTATATAATTATATAGTGTCCCATTTTTTTACATAGTTACTGTAATAAAACCAATTAGGCTACATACAAATAATTAATACAAATATATTGAAGATTTGGCTGGGATTAAATCATAGTTTGAACCCACACGCTAATAGAGAACTACAAAACTGTACTCAGTTGCGGCATCATTTTTAGTAAGATGCCTCTTTCTTCTAATCAGAAATCTAACCGCTATGATGTACAGCATTGTAGTTTGCTATTAGCGGGTGGGTCAAAGTTTTGATTTAGGGCCAGATTAAATCAAAACTTTGACCCACCCGCTAATAGCAAACTACAGACCTATATATCATAGTGGTTACATTTATGATTAGAAGAAAGTGATATCTAAATAAAAATGATGCTGCAACTCAGTACAGTTCTGTAGTTTTCTATTAGCAGGTGGGTCAAAGTTTTGATTTAATCTGGCCCTTAATGTTGTTGTTTTTTTCACATTGTGAATTAATACTTGTACTGCTTGTATAGACTTAACCAAAGTATGGCACATGTAGGCTACTGTACAGTACAGTGTTCTAAGGAATAGAAATATGTAGCCTATGTTTGAAATAAGGTCAATATTACTGCAATGTAAATTGGTATTATATGGTGCATTTCACTATGAAAATAACTTAAACTAACATAATATAGGCTACTTTACCAGAACTGCACTAAACATGTTTAAATTATGATTTAATTAAAAACAGCAACAATAAATTTCAATTTAGTATTGCAGTAAGTATTTTTTGGGCTAAGGAACAGAAGTACATTATGCAAATTCTATTAAGCATTTATTTTGAGAATGCAGTATGTCTGCTGCAAGCGTGATTTATAAAATGGAACATTTTCTATCAGTACTGAATATTTTTAAAATCAGAATACCTAAATATAGGGATATAAGTGTATATGCAATATTTACTTTAGGGTACTTTATCACACTTTTACAAGCAACATTCACTACCTAGAAGAACATTCTCTAATCCTTTGCAAGATTACCCTAGTTAAGTCTCTCATTGCATATATTTCAGTCAACTGCCAGCAGGTGAAACTTCCAGATAATTGAAAGCTATTATTATGGGAATGTTGATTTTTAAAGGAATGCCATATGTCTACTTATGATCTTGTGGTGCCAGGTTTTAAGACTCTGGATTTGCATTAATTTGGAAATATTATGAAGTTTCTGCAGATTTAGCAAGCATATGTAACTGAAATAGAAATCCAAAGACCTTCAGGCTGTAGTGGCGACTTTTGTGATTTTTCAATTTCTTAATTTAATAGAAATGTGGCCTTAATAACCAATTTAGAAATTTGAGGGTAATATTTATATACAACCTTTTCATCACACTCTGTATACCTTAGAATCTGTGGAGATTAAAAACACTTGTAATGGCCATGTACTGAAGCAAGCCCTATAAAGGTTTTACATTAAAGGGATTTTTAATGCCACTTCCATTCAATATCCTCTGTTCAGTTCAAGCACACATTTTTTAAATCTGTGTCATGTTTCTACTTGAACATATCCTGCTACAATGTGAAGAACATTTTGTACATATCCACAGTGGGAGGAAGCGACTAAGATACCAAGCATGACTTGGGTCACCAGTTGGACACCTGTATGCTCCTAATAAGTACCCTGCATATCAAGAGTTACAGTTAAAGCTTTTACAGTTTTTGTTTTGGGCTATACAGTTACAGGTGAGAGACAAAGGACTGATGTAAGATTAAAAAGCATGGGTTACACATGAAAAACATGTTTGTCCAGTTTTACTTTTGTCCAAGCAATAATACATGCGTAGCATAAAGAAACATCAAGGAGTTCTCTCAGATCATCATCATTATTATTATACATTTATTTGTATATTCAGTACTTGATGTCTTATTTAAATTTGAGTTATATTCACAAGGAATTCTAATAGATCCCAAAAATGGGATCAGTCGGGTACTACATCAACTATAAAATGTATTGCAGGTTTATTAAAGTTCATTACCTTTTTGGTACACTTTACGCTGTAACCATTGATAATGTTGCCAAATGTTTCCATGTCATGTTTAATTTAGTCATTACCACCTCCAGCTCAAGACAATTTCTTCTTAACTGACCACGAGTGAAGGTGTAGACTACTTAGTGATTTATTCATTTATTATACAGCTTATGGTGGACATAACATATACACACTTCAAGACAGATATTAGGCTATAGTAAACAAGAAAATATACAATTTGACTTCAAGGGTTTACTGGCCCTGGAGGCAGGAGTAGATCTCAAAGTCAGAGAGGAGGAAAAGAGGGAGGCAGACTTGTTATTGGGGATATAAGTGGGTGGCGGGGCAGTGGAAGGCTAATGTGGGAGTAGAAGGCAGGGAATATTATGCAGTGGTGGTTAGAGAAGGATTGGAAGATTTACCTGAACATTTCAAACAAAGTAACACATTTGTTGCTCTGCTGGTGGAGATGTGCAAATCAAAACAGCGGTTTGACTGCACATGCTACATTTATTTATTTAATTAATTTAAATATATATTATTTTCATGCTGGGAGTGAAAATATGCCTTTTACAGTTGATCATCTAGCTTTAAGAAGGTGCTCAAAGAAAATAACCTACATTTTCAATCATGATTTCAGGTAAAAAAAAAAAAAAATGATGGGCAAAACGTTTAGCCTAAATACTTTGGTTCCAATGGTATTTAAACAACTTTGTGATACAAAGATACCAGGTACATACTGAATGGGGTATAAGTGAGTTATACAAGTCTTGGAGACAAAAATACCATGAATAACCATTGAGGAAGTAAAATGTACCTGTGAATAAACTTCACATATTTAAGATTGTGTAATATGATGAGAAAATCTACACTTGAGTAAGTGTCCTACTTTCAGAATTGGAAGTTGACGTGATATCTTGTTCAGTACAATAGCAGGAACACAATACATGACACCCACTACCATTTTTTAAATCATAGAATAATATGTAATGTAAGAATAAAAACCTGTTTTCTAAAAATAATTTTCACATGTAAGAGATCATTCTAAATAGACTACACTACAGGTATAAGTTTCTAAAAGCTATGGGTTTTCTAATAGTTATTGCTAATAAAGCTCTCTGATCACATTTTATGTGCAATCTGAAGTGCATGCATACCCCTGTGAATGGATTTTGCACAAACATTGAGACTCGAATAGAATATTGGACAGTCTTTTGCTGAAAGGTTGTAGTGGTTCTGCTGAGATTTTTTTTATTTTGATATTGATAAGAAATGGTATATTTCAAATGTTTTCACCTCTGTGTTTCCATTTTTTAAAGTAAATTACCCAATTCTTCAAAATTCAGTACATTTTTTTTTTTTTTTACTTTACTAGCATCAGTTTCCTTCTTATATTTTAATACAATATTTAAGTATACCACTGGGGGGCAGCATTGATACAGTACCAGCTTTTACATTTACCCTAACTCATGTTGTAGTAATGCCCTACACTATCAGACACAACTAAGAGACGGTGCCTATCTTTAATTAAAATTGCCCATTGCAGTTCATGGAAGAGATTGGGTAAGGGATTTTCAAATAAAGAAGTGCTTGCAAAAATGTACTTTACACGACTTAAAACAGAATGCTGTGGAGCAGCCTTTAAAGTATAATGGATTCTGATTGGCTTGTGTTCTTGTCTGTAGTTAGGATTGTGTGTGATTTGGCTTTGTCCATTGAAATATTCTCTTAGAATTTCCCTCCCAAAATACATTGTCTACTGTACCACTACTATTACTATTATCGCTACTAAAAACCCCTCTATAGAGCCATAGTTTTAATAAGATTAACAATTAGGTTTTACTGTGGTTCTGCAAATGTATTTCATGTTCTCCTTCAAATGTCCTTACAAAAAAATAAGCTTCAGCTGTCTGGTGCACTGACAAACAAATCTATGGAAAAAAACTCTCTTTGACATTGTTTTCCCTCTTGGTCTCTGGAGTTAATCCAGTCTTCAAATTAAACTGCAGCTACATAATAACATCCTTGTAGTAAGGAAGGCAGAACGCGCGGGCTGACATTCCTGAATGCACAATTCTGTTCCTACTGCAGATTTCAATTGAAAATACCGGGTCACTTCCCAAGACAGAGGATTTGCACTTTTATTCTGCAATACATGAAACATGTGTCTGGAAGTCAGTAAGGGTACACAATAGAAGTGTTTCCCAGCCATTTAAAGCTCAAAGCACACCCACTTAACTTTAACATTTTGCATGGGACGTCAACCTCTCCTGCCCACCCACCTGCTAACACCTCCAGTTTTGTAAACTTAAAAATAAATCTCAACTTATTAAACACCAGCTTGTCTTGATTCACAGACACTTTTGATTCTGGTAGAAACTTATTCTTGATTTAACAATGTCATCTTTAGGGGAAAAAAAGTACAAAGTAAAATGTAAAGATTACACAATGTTTATTATAATTCGTAGATATTAATGAACAAATAGGGATTAAATACATTTGTTAGGGAGATGGGAACACACCAAAAATCAGAAGGCCTGCATATCATCTGATTCCCAAGCAATTCTGCCAGAAAACATTGGTAAAATGTATTGGAAGGCATTATTTCCTTATTTCTAATAATAATGGACTGAAACCATTACTAAGACATTCTTTCAAAAAGCACCTTATTGCAATCTCATAATTTCTTGAAAATGTAACTAGGGGCCGGATTAAATCAAAACTTTGACCCACCTGCTAATAGAAAACTACAGAACTATACTCAGTTGCGTATTAATTTTTAATAAGATGACACTTTCTTCTAATCATAAACGTAACTGCTATGATGTACAGGTTTGTAGTTTGCTATTAGCAGATCAGTCAAAGTTTTGATTTCATCCAGCCGTAGGGAAAAAAAAAAAAATGCTTTTGGATTCCAGTTGCATATATGAGATATATATATGAGAGGCCTAACTGTTTTGTTTTACTATGTTTAACAGCAAATGTATACGTCAGTAAATGTAAGATTAATTGTCCAGGTGGTCTGATGAATTGATCAAAATTAGATTAAAACCTATAATATGTCATATAATTAACAAAGTTTACATTTGTTATACTATTTTGAGGAATTACATTCTATTGAGATGGTACTGCAATAGACTTGGAAGATCACCAACTTTATTTTAAACTTGAAACTGAAAGAAAAAAGGATCTTCAGGAAGTGACCAAATGCTCTTGACACTGTGCAGCAGCTGTGAGTTGCAGGCCATTACAAAAGTTTAAGCAGGATTGTCTTGTGGCTCTGTTACCACAACAACAGATACATTTTGCATAGTAACAAGAATGATACCATACTACCCCCCAACCCTCCAAAAAAAAAGAAAGAAGAAGAAAAGAAAGTGAATGCCTGGAGCCAAAAAGATTTTCCTAAAATGCAAGGGAATGTTACTTTTCTTTTTATTGCCTTGTATTTTGAATGGACTCAGTGTTGCATTGTTTCAAATTAGGAAAATGTGAGATACAGCAGCATGGGCGTCATGGCTCGACAAAGGAGGACATTGTACAATGCATACTCTGATCTGCTGAGAAAGGGGGCAACATCAGATGGCAGCAAGAAACATCTCATAGCTGTATATGTTGTGATACGAACCCTAGAGGAAACATGGTTACAGCTGGGATAACTTTATATAAAGTTGTATGAGAGCATTCCATCTTTCAGCATTATACTACAAGCATAACAAAAAACATCATAAGATCTTGCCACAGTCTTTCTGTACATTTACAACATACCTTTTTTTCATTAGTTTGCATCCAGCCCATTAGAAAGTGCCATTTGAAAGGACATTACTGCTTGAGCTCAGTCTTTAGCATGTCTGTACTTTATGTCCTTTGACATTCACTGAAATTTACAGGCTTACAAGAGATGGTGGATGCTTGGAAAGATGTGCACATTTACAAGTATTTTCCACATAAAATCACAGCCACAATACTGTGCAGTCAAACATGCCAGAACAGCTTATTCAGCATACTGTACAGTAACTAGTGATCCCCGAAGACCTGTGAGCCAGTGTGTTGTATTGAGCTTACATTGTGTGGAGCTTTGAATTTTTTTTCTTCATGCCAGATAGCACAGTGAAGTAATATCTTTAATTGATGACCTTCTGTCTGATTTTTTATATTTTTTATATAGTAAACTGCATAATAACTTTGAACAGTGTGTAGTGTCACATATTGACATTTTATCCTTTACCCACTTTGTATTATTCTATTAAATCAATCCTGATATGCTTGAGAAATAATTAATATCAAACTGCTTTTCATTTTGATAGTGTATGATGATGGTATGCTTGGTTTTTTAATGATCTCCTCAAAATGTAATGATTTTATACATGGAGTCCTTGACTATAACAGCCAGTGCATTCAAAGCCCTATTAGTAACTCGTTAGCATGTCTAGAATGTTCATTTTACCTAATCATTATATTCTCAAATCTCAAACTGTATGTCTCTAATATATAGACTAATTGTTTTGATATGTTTGAAAGCAAGTTTGGTATGTTTGTATATATGAGTTGACATTCAGAAAGTGGGGAAAAATACACAATTACTATAGTTTTAAATGATTTAGAATCATTGACGTATTGATGGTCAGATTTAAGTTTTCTTTATTATTTTTTAAAATAATAATAATTTATAATAATTATAATAACAAATACATTTAAAACCTTTTCTTTTTCTTTGGTTTAATATACCTGAAAAAAAGAGAACATTATTCTTAATTGCCATGTGTTTTTATTAATAATGTTTGATAGTATTTTTGTTTCCTGTAAATAACCACGCTACTTGTTCGACTTTTTACTTCTAAAAGTGCCTTTTTCGAAAGTATCCATCTTTCCTTGATTGTGAAAGTTGAACATTTCTTTACACTTTGACACAACCATGAGAGGCTTTAGACAACTTCGAAGTGCATTTTCAGGTTGTTTTCTCGCAAATATTTTCTTGATTTAATACAGTGAAAATGGGACCACTCCCACTTTATTGTTGGGCGGGATTAAATACAACTTTTTACCAGCTGCTAATAGCAAAGTACATAATTGTACATCACAGGATTTAATTAAGTAGCATCTAACTAAACATGAAACCGTGACTGATGTACATTAGTATTCTAGTAGCGGCTGTGTGAAAGTTGTGTTTTATTCCATCGCGTTCAAGAACGGAGCTGTGAGAAACTTGTTTTGCGGTGCAAATTGTTAGATTTAATACCACGTAAGTTTAGCAGCATGATATCCATTCGCGACTCACAGAGCAAACATTTTTGATTTAATCCTGCCCTTAGGCTAAGTTTTTACATAAACACCACATTTTGATTTTCACACTATATAAAGTTTGACAATCTGTGTCTACTTTTCCTTTTCTCATACTGTTTCCTCTAGTGAAAAATACTTTTTAATCTTTTATATTACTCTTATTACCAGTCTTCATGGTTTAGGAAAAAACAAAACAAAAACCTACAACTTTTTTGGTAACTGCATTCAAAAATGTTCAGACCTCTCTTTAGCATTTGAAACACTGCAACATTTGAAATCATCAGTTGGTCTTTTTTAGTTTTCCTCTTTCAGGCTTTGGGACTATTTCATAGCTACAAGCTCTTCTGTGTTGACTGGTCTGTACTTCAGATAAAAACATTTATTTTCTTAAACCTCTTTTCTTGTGACTGAATGGTAACTATGGATACACAAGTATAGTGTTTTGTCTCCTCTGCGGCCATGGTAATTCACCATATAGTCAGTGAGGGATTATAGTGTCATCGGAGTTACTAACATGCCAGTAAAATAAATCTGGTTTTACATTTTTGTTTCAAATGGATTTCTTTTTATTTTAAGCCAATGGTTTAATTATCCTTTATCTCAGATGACCCTATATGTTTAATTACAGGGCTACATTTTCCAGTGTGTGTTGCTGGAAAGGTATAGAGAAAAAATTGAATTGGTGTGTCTACATTCATGTTATCCCTCTTTCAGGTCGTCTCTATGCCATGCAGACAGGCATGAAACTGGACAGTAAAACCCCAGAGTGTCGTAAGTTCCTAGTGAAATTGATGGATCAATTGGAGACGGTAAGGCATTTTGTATATATAATGAAAAGTAACTCCTTGTTTTTGATTTGTTCCCCAAGAGTTTTGTAATCTTTTCTTGAATTCTGCAGTACTAACAAAATACTATACTAAAATATTAACAAGCATAGGTCATCTTCTAATTCATAGATATGGCCCTGCATTTTCTGCAGCTTGTTTTTTGATGCTATGCCTTAGATGTCCTTGCAGCCTCCCCAGTTATTGTATTCAGAATTAATAAATCAACAAATTGTATTTTGACTAATTAAAAAAAATAGTATAAATGGTAATTTAATAAATCAATGGTATTAAAAAAAAAACATGGAGAGACTTAAATATGTAGTCGACTCAAAAACTTTGAAAAAAGCCACAATATACTGATATTTATCGCCAGAAATTTTAAAAGGCTTAGGTTGACAGCTATCAAACGTCCCCCTGCTGGAAAAACGTAAGGGAGTTATGAATGCTGACCAGATGTTATTTTTGTTTTGACAGAGGCATCTGTCTATGCTAATATTTCCCTGGAATTAAAATATAATGTCGATCTACATGCATTTCTAAACACATTTATAATAAATGTAGGAGTAATTCAGCAACAACAGCACGTCAACTGAGAAGGACTGTCTACCCCAAATCGCTGGAGTTGCATATTGCACAATACACACATTTTACAACTGGTAAAGATGTCCAATAGTGTACCTGTAGTTACTGACAAGTCTACAGAAGCAAAAGATAAGTATGTTTTGCACATTTTATTTGTTTTCCAAGGAATATCGAATACCTCCAAAGTGAAAGTAATATTAGCCGATAGCATTCATGTTAACTCATTGGTTCCACGTGTTAATTTTAATAATGAGACTTTGCCTTCGAAAATGCAAGATCAAGGCATACAAAGACATTAATTGAGGTTTACTTCCAAATTCAAAACATTTGACTTGTTAAGTATACATTGCTCAAGCACATTTTTTTTACATTTTAAAGACCACCTGACAGCAACTATCCAACAAGATGTACTTTACCTATAAAGTTGCCACCTGAGCCAAGTCTAACAAGATTGGGCAGCTGGTATTTTGCTGCTAAATATAATCCAAATGCATCCCTTTTTGCGCAGGCTTTGTGGAAAAAGAAAACCAAACACTGTAATATTAAAGAACCTATTGAAATTGCTTACAGAAGTGAAATGTTTTAAATTATTTTGCAATAAATACTATTTTATTGGTGTAAGTATTTTACATTACAATAATAAAAACAATCTAAACAAATTTTAATACTTATGATTAATTTTTTTTTTAAATCAATTCTTAAAATCACTTAAATTTTTTAAAATCTTAGTGATTAACAAAACATATGAACTCAAATAAACAAGTGCATAAAACAATAAAACAAACTTGTGATAAAGCAAAACTGCAAACCAACAAAAGAGTCAAATACATTGAAATTAACTGAAAATGCACCGGACAAATCAAAAAACAAATAAAATGATAAAAATAAAAAACAAACCAAAACAGCATTTAAAATCAAAATCCTAATGGCCAATGTATTTGACAAAAGAAAAAAACAGAACAAAACTAACCAAAAAAACCCAAACTAGTGCTTTAAAAACAACTAAATCTTTAAAAACAGTTAAAATTCATTTTTAGAAGTCATTTTAGAAAAAACAATCTTTCATAAAATAGTTAAAAGATCTTGGACTCGGGCTCCAGCAGGGGGAGATGGCCGTCCCCGGAGGTGGGTCCCATCATGGGATCCTGAGCTCCCCCAGATCTTGTATCTGCCAGTTCTTAAAGGCTTCCTCCTTGCCCCTCTGATGGACCTCCAGATTGACGTAATCCCTAATAAGTACCATGCCCCTCCGCGCGATGACAATTGGGTCCAGCTCCTGCTTGTTAAACAGACAGATGTTCCGTCCCTCCCACAGGACCTGTTTCACTGCGCAGACGACAGCACCTCAGGGTGGGAGATGTCAATCCCCTGGTTGGACCATATAGGATCTGCTGGGCGGTCGCCCGCACAGGAACGGCAAACCTGTGTAGGAACGGAGAAAACAGGAGCCAGACCCTGCAGGCGGAGGGGCAACCCCTAAAGATATGAGCCTCCGTCTCCTTCCCCAGGCAACACTTGTAGGGGCAGATGTCATAAGGGGCTAGGCCCCTTCTGTGCATGAACACTCGGGTGGGGAGACACCGACTCACAGCCATCCAGGAGACATCTTTCTGCGTATTTGTGAGGCAAACGTGCGTAGCGTTAGCCCAGATAAACCGGCAGGTTTCGGGAGGGAAATCTTCTATCCGGCTGGTCTCCTGGGTAGATCTCATCTGGCTACAGATGGTCTTATAGTCCCAGGAGGCCAGCACGACTTTATGGAGGCCTACTTCGAGCGCAAAGGCTCGGAGCGCCCTATAGAACGGCAGGGGATCCCACGAGTGCGGCCTGGTGTTATCCATAAATCCATAAATCCATAAATATAATTCTCGTCACTAGTTTTGCGACGACCTTATCTGGGGGGAAGATCATTCCTACGTAGAGGAGTATCGGGAAGAGGATGGCCTTTACGACCAGCACCTTACCAGCCATCGTCAAGGTCCTTGTGCTCCAGCCGTGGATCTTTCTTTGGACTTTAGATAAAGCCTCCTCCCAGCTCCGGGTGCCCGTGTTGGTCCCGTCGATCGTGATCCCCAGAACCTTGATGGACGGCTTCACAGGGAACACGGTCGGCGGGCCCCGGCCGACAGGCCATGCTCTGGAGAGGTAGACCTCGCTCTTGGCCCTATTGACAGCGGCCCTATTGACAGCGGCCCCCGTCGCCCTGCAGAAGCCATCCAGCAGTTCCTCAACCCTGGCCACGGACGGCCCGTCCGTGCAGACCACGGCCACGTCGTCCATATAGGCCAGGGCTTTCAGTTGCTCTCCGCCGGAACCCGGGAGATGGAAACCTGTCACCCGGACGTCCCGGCGGATCGCCTGCATGAACGGCTCCAGACAGAGGACGTACAGCAGGGCTGACAGGGGACAACCCTGTCGGACCCCCGACCTGACCGGAAATGGTTCGGTCAGGTGGCGGTTCACAAGGACCCTGCTGCTTAGGCCGCTGTAGATGATCTTAACCCACTTCCTCAGGCCAAGAGCGAGACCCATCCTCTCCATAACGAGGTGCAGGTATTCGTGGCCCACTCTGTCGAAGGCTTTCTCCTGGTCCAGGCTGATTAGGACCAGGGGAAGCCCTCTCTCGTTCGAGTAGGCCACGACATCCCTGAGCAGCATGGCGTTGTCGGCCGCTGATCTCCGATTTGAGGGAGTGGCCGCTGCAGATGGAGCGCCAGTGCTTTGGCCAGTATCTTGTAGTCGGTGCACAGGAGGCTGCCTGGCCGCCAGTTCCTCAGATCCTTTGGATCTCCCTCTTATGAAGAAGAGAGAGGATACTCCTCTTCATAGAAGGGGCCAGTCTACTCTCTCTGTACATCGACCCCAAGACCTGAGCCAGATCTTCCTTAAGCACCTCCCAAAAGATCTTATAGAATTCAGCAGGGATCCAATCGGGACCTGGTGTCCTTCCAGAGTTAAGACTCTTTATCACCTGGGAGAGTTCAGTGGTGGTGATCTCTGGATCCTCCTCTGCCTCCTCGTCCCCCTTGTTGCGGGACTCCAACAGGGACAGAAAGTGATGGATCAGATTTTGATCCACCACCTTCTGATCGTACAACTCCCTGTAGAAGTCCCGCACCACTGTCTCAACAGCCTCTCTGCCCTCCACCTCCTGCCCCGAGGAGTCGATCATGGAGGACATTGCAGGCCGCCTCTCCTTCATTTTCTTGAAGAAGAAGCGGCTGCACTTCTCGTCGTCCTCCATGATGCGGACCCTGGAAAGGACCTTGATCTTTTCTTGCTCCTCCCGATAGAGGGCGGAGAGACTAAGTTTGACCCGGGCCACCTCCTCAGCTAGGTCGAAGCCTCTGAGCTGTAAAAGACTGAGGTGCTGGAGGCGGGCGTTTAGATGGGAATATCTCGCCCGCCTCTCGCGAGCTTTCCGTTTCCCCAGCTGAATGAAGTAGCCCTTGGTCCTTTTCTTCACCATCTCCCACCACTCTATGGGAGAATCAAAAAGGTCCTTCAGGGTCCTCCACTCCTCGAGGCGTCTGCTAAAGGTCTTAATAACATGCGGGTCATCGAGCAGAGAGGTGTTGAGCTTCCAGACCCCAGGCCCCGACTCCCGTGTGCTCAGAATGAGCACCTCTGTCGTCAGGAGCCTGTGGTCTGAAAAGAAGACCGCCTCCGAAGACATGGCGGTCCTCTCCAGTGGCTTACTGAGGAGGATGAGATCTATCCTGGAGAAGGAGGAGCCAGAAGAACTCACCCAGGTGAACAAGGGGACCAGGTCCCGACCTGCGTCGCAGAGTTCAAAGTCCTCCACGAACGCAGCGAGGTCCCTGCTGGATCTATCGTTGCAGGGCTTACTCCGGTCTACATCCCTCATAGCACAGTTGAAATTACCTGAAATGATAACTGGTAAGGTGCCGATCAGGAGCGGGCGTAGCTGAGGGAGAAAGAGGACTCTCTCTCTCTGGCTGGTATAGACATTGACCAGCCTCAATACAGCCCCCTTGTATTTAAGGTCGAGGCTGGCCAACCTGCCCGTCTCTATCACCCTAAATTTTTTAACTTCTATAAATGGGTTCTTCAGGAGTACGGCAATCCCGTCCGCTCGGGACATGTTGGACCCCGACCAAAAGGATTCACCTAGGGTCCAAGTGTCCCGGAGATCTTTATATTATTTTTGGAATGGGATGCCGCACTCCTGTAAACAGATAATATCTGCTTTCATACCAGCCAGAGAGTTTAAAACATCGGCCCTCTTTTTCACCTCAGCAATGCTCCTCACGTTTATAGATATAATAGTTAAGGCCATAATGGCAGTGAGGGCAATTACCCGCTCCGTAACAATGTAAAGAAACCCTCCTCTTCCCCACTTCTCTCTTCTCCCTCACCTAGCTTAGCGCTCGCACCCATCATTTCAACCATTTGCCTCACCGCTTGATCCTCTAGGAAGACTATGTGGGGGGCTCGGCTCCCGCCACCCGGTAAGCCTGGTGAAACTCCACTGGGCTCAGGGCCCGTGGTGCTGGAGGTTCTCCCTGGTTCCCTTCTAGCCGAGGCCCGACGAGCAGATGGCAGGGCAGAGGCCTTGTGTGCGACTGAGGAGAGGACTGGATAGACCCCGCTAGTCGTTCTTTTAACTAATGGTGAGGGAGGGGGTGGTCTCTCCCTTCCCGGCTGTCTGCTGCCGCAGGCCTCCTCCCTCAGCGCTAGTGACTCCGCCATTGCGGCCCTGAGGTTTTCTTAACAGAAGACACTGGCGCTGACTCTCCTCTCCTGAGGACCTGCGGCTCTCCCACTACTGCCGGGAGGGCATACCTGACCCCTCCCCTGAGAGAGTCTTGGTCGTGGGGCTGGAGGGATATTACTATTTTGGGGCCCGTCTTCCACCAGGCTGCCCACCCGGGGGAGTGGAGAAGGCCCACAACTCTCCGCTCCGGACTCGGAGTGGGGTGTATAAAACTGAGAGGGAGAGGTCTCTGCAGCGGGGGGGGAGCTGGTGGGGGTGGGAGAGCCAGCAGAATTAATCCTCTTGCTCTTCGCACCCCCCCCACCCAAGCTCCTCTTCTCTGTCCTTTGCCTCTTTCCCGCCACAACTGTCCACTCCCCCTCTGCCTCCACTTCCGACCCAGAGTCGGAGAGGGAGCCTGTGAGACTCCTGAGGACTGTTTCCTCTCTACCCCTGTCTAGGGGTATCTCCTTTGGAGGAGCCTCTACTTGATTTTCTGTCTCTCCACTACCCCCGAGGGCCCGCGCCCTATTTGCATAGGAGGAGGGACAATTCCTAAAAAGTTGCCCTCCCCCACCGCACAGGTTGCAGGCCCTCTCCTGCTTGCAGGCCCATGTCAGATGTTCTCTGCCGCAGACCTTGCACTTAATAACAGTGCAGGCTGCGGCTAAATGACCCAGGGCCCCACAGTTCCTACACAATTTGGGCATGCCTTGATAGAAGACTAGCCCCCTGTTTGCTTCTAAAATTACAGTGCTCGGCAGGTGGCGTACTCCGCCGATGGCGGCCACTTCCACCTGCAGGCGCACCTGCCACCGTCGAGCACCTGTCCAAACCCCATCCTCGTCATTGACCCTCTTGCTTTCAGACAGGATCTCACAGTGTCTCCACAGCCATACCTCTACATCATACTCTGCCACTGCTTCATTATAAAACTGGATGGTAACAATTTTTATTTCTCTATCTGTCAGGGCGTCGACCACAAAGTCACTCAGGAGCATACATTCCTTTTTTTCTCTATAAAAGTTCCAAAAACTCTCCAGCACTTGAGGGTTCTTAAAACTCACCTCAAACTTTTTATTTTGCAATAAAGCTGAATAATTATTTTCCAATTTAATAGGTGGCGTAAAATTTAAGAACGGACACGTTTTTACAGAAGAACGTCAGTCTCTGACAGAAGGCAGAGTTAACCAACTGACAGTGCTTAAATGTAATTCAAATGTGATGTATGTGATGTTTCTTTTATGAAACTAAGTGAAATCTAATGTACTAATTGCGAACAAACTTGCATTATTGTTATGTTATCTATATACCGTATTCGTCTAATAGACATGCAATGCTTGAAGATGAGACCTTTTGCATGCGTGTATTTTAAGTACTAAATCCCAAAATTCAAATTTTTCCCACAATGTCATGATTTTGGCACATTTGTCATTTCAGCGTTATGACAATATTTGGCCGTTTTACCGATCACAAAAAGATGACACGTGCATTCATCCTTGACCTTGTTATACAAGAAAATCTATCAGTGGTAACCGCATTTGAGTTTTTCTTGCCAACGAGGATATCACATGTTTACACACAGGTGCTATTTTATGTTATACATTAGTGTTAGTCAGAGTGCCTTTTTTGTAGTCCATTTAATTTGCTGATATATAGTCCTGATGCAGTGGGTAACATAGTCGGTGATTAAGTATTCCTGTTTATTTAAGTAAAACTTATTTTAGCAAATACATTGTGTTTATTCATTAATTGAATCTGTTCACATTACATGAGCAACAATACCCTTGGGTCTTGCACTCGGGATAAAATTTACTTTTTTGGCCACTAACCACTGTGTCTGGTTGAAGGAAAAAACTTACCAGCCACTTGGTATTTTTACCAGACAAAGGCAAACATCACTAAAAATGCATGAGGGTGCGTAAATGTGTGGTGAACATGTTAAAACGTGGCATTTATTCAGGTAATTAATCAATCACCATAACAAAATTTAATTGTACACCTGTATAGACTAGACAGGTGTGTATGAGGGAAAAGCATCTGGATAGAAGAAACATGCTCGCACACAGTTTCTACCAGTTTATCCTTAACCACCTTACTTCCGCTTCATTGCTCTCCATAAAATATGTCCTCCTGGACCGAAGACTGTCCAGATGCCATATATAAAAAAACAAAAAAAACATGATATTGCGGTTTGCCAAGTCAACTAACATGCCAACACTACAACGTCAACAAATTAATTTGTATACCGACAAATACTCTATCATAAACAAAAATTTGAGTTCCCATACACTTGTTGGCTACCCGGCAAAGTGGCTGGTAAAATTTACAGATTTACCCGCCACTGGCTAAATCTACCCGCATTTGGCGGGTGGCGGGTGTTCATTTTATAATCTGAAACAGGGGTGTGCGTGTCTATTAGGATATATACGGTATATGTTACAGAATTGATGTTATAAATTCAGTATTTTATATAAATTGCTCCTGGAATCAGTGCTTTTTATTTAAAAAACACTTTTGTTGACAAATTATGTTCCTATTAGTAAATAATAATATCAACAAAAATCACTGGAAATAAACACATGATTTTACTTTTCAAAAAGAATCAAAATGCAATTAGGAGTATCATAACTTTATTACACTTAGGGCAGGATTAAATAAGAAATGTTCGCAAAGTGCGAACACGGAAATTTGCGGAAGAGTCGCAGGAGGGAATCTTGCAGCTCAGCTCCTCGCTGAATTAAATGTGAACGGGGAAGAGACGTGTTTTGCTGGCATGGCTTCCGGGATCACAGTGTCTGAAAGACACCAGAGGATGGAAGAGCAGGACGGTCCTGCAAGAAGCAGCGATGGGTCATTAACGCATATAAGCACAGCAATCTAGTGCTCCCCGCTGTAAATCCACAGCATTAATCTTCCCGCTGACACAAAACTACAAGCCTATACTTCGTAGTGGTTAAAAATATGAGTAAAACCGAAGCCACCATTGATGAAAGCTGTTAATATTATTATGATATTAATATTATTATTTTTATTATTGGCAGACGCCCTTACCTAGATGTTATCTATTAGCGGGTAGAAGAAACTAGCAACTAAAAATTAGCCGCAACTGTTAATTGGAAATCAGCTGTTTCCACTGCTATGTTGGAGTTTATGTGAATGCAAGTCTCCTGTTCATCAGTAACATCAACGTACATTAGTTTGAGGTCCTTATGTACCGGGCACGAGCCCATAAAGACTTCCTTCTGTCATAGTTCTGTCATAGTTTTAGCTCAAGGAACATAACTTGTAATATGAGCACATTACAAGTGACATAACCTTCCAAATTAATAAGTACAGTGTTAACCCTCAGAGTACTAGGCCCACAGGGGTGCTCTACACGTCATGTCTAGAGCGCTCTCCAAAATATCACAGCGATTAACATAGCGCAGCAAATTACAATACATACACCGATCAGCCATAACATTATGACCACCTGCCTAATATTGTATAGGTCCCCCTTTTGCCGCCAAAACGGCCCTGACCCGTCATGGCATGGACTCTACTAGACCTCTGAAGTTGTTCTGTGGTATATGTGGGACCAAGACATTAGCAGCAGATCCTTTAAGTCCTCTAAGTTGCGAGGTGGGGCCGGTTCACCGCTTTACCTTCCTTGGACCACTTTTGATAGGCACTGACCTCTGCAGACCGGGAACACCCCACAAGAGCTGCAGTTTTGGAGATGCTCTGACCCAGTCCTCTAGCCATCACAATTTGGCCCTTGTCAAAGTTGCTCAGACCCTAACGCTTGCCCATTTTTCCTGCTTCTAACACATCAACTTTGAAAACAAAATGTTCACTTGCTGCCTAATATATCCCACCCACTGACAGGTGCCATGATAACGAGATTATCAGTGTTATTCACTTCACCTATTGGTCATCCAGATTCTGCTGAGGTCCTCTATGACCCCAAAACATTCAACAGCTAATAACTATTGATAGGTTACGTTTAGCACAATAATTACAATTGAGCACTAATAGGAAATCATAGATTTCCTTTCTGATCATGTCATTACTTCTGACCTTTAACCTTCTCTGGGCCAGATACGGCAGGTTGGCAATGTTAGAAAGTGTTCTCAGATATTGAACATCTCATTACTCCATTAAGGATGCTTTTATCAGTCATGTTACTATTGAGCATAGATAGGAAACTGTATTAAGTGTGCAAAATTGCTATCCGTTTCTCAATCGGAGCTATGGATCATGGGATATCGCCAAAAAACATCTCGACTTTTGAAGGCTTATAACTCCTTATGGGTGGCATATATGATGATGGTCACTATAGAACATGTATAGGAAACCATATGGGCTCTATCCATGCATGACTTTTAACTTGACCTCTGACCTCTCCTTTAAGGTCAAATCAGATTTTCTTCCATTTTAGGGTTACAATTAGCAAAATCCATCACAGTCATTATGAATCATTTCATAGGGGCCGAAATGTGTTCTTTTAAAAAAATTATGTTTGAACTTAGACCTTTCTTTTATCGTTCAAAGGTCAATTACAGTGAGGGGAAAAAAGTATTTGATCCCCTGCTGATTTTGTACGTTTGCCCACTGACAAAGAAATGATCACTCTATAATTTTAATGGTAGTTGTATTTTAACAGTGAGAGACAGAATAACAACATAAAAATCCAGTAAAATGCATTTCAAAAAAGTTATAAATTGATTTGCATGTTAATGAGGGAAATACGTATTTGATCCCCTATCAATCAGCAAGATTTCTGGCTCCCAGGTGTCTTTTATACAGGTAACGAGCTGAGATTAGGAGCACTCTCTTAAAGGGAGTGCTCCTAATCTCAGCTCGTTACCTGTATAAAAGACACCTGTCCACAGAAGCAATCAATCAATCAGATTCCAAACTCTCCACCATGGCCAAGACCAAAGAGCTGTCCAAGGATGTCAGGGACAAGATTGTAGACCTACACAAGGCTGGAATGGGCTACAAGACCATCGCCAAGCAGCTTGGTGAGAAGGTGACAACAGTTGGTGCGATTATTCGCAAATGGAAGATCTCACATCGTGGAGTTTCAATGATCATGAGAACGGTGAGGAATCAGCCCAGAACTACACGGGAGGATCTTGTTAATGATCTCAAGGCAGCTGGGACCATAGTCACCAAGAAAACAATTGGTAACACACTACGCCATGAAGGACTGAAATCCTGCAGCGCCCGCAAGGTCCCCCTGCTCAAGAAAGCACATGTACAGGCCCGTCTGAAGTTTGCCAATGAACATCTGAATGATTCAGAGGAGAACTGGGTGAAAGTGTTGTGGTCAGATGAGACCAAAATCGAGCTCTTTGGCATCAACTCAACTCGCCATGTTTGAAGGAGGAGGAATGCTGCCTATGACCCCAAGAACACCATCCCCACCGTCAAACATGGGGGGTGTTTTTCTGCTAAGGGGACAGGACAACTGCACCGCATCAAAGGGACGATGGACGGGGCCATCTACCGTCAAATCTTGGGTGAGAACCTCCTTCCCTCAGCCAGGGCATTGAAAATGGGTCATGGATGGGTATTCCAGCATGACAATGACACACAGCCAAGGCAACAAAGGAGTGGCTCAAGAAGAAGCACATTAAGGTCCTGGAGTGGCCTAGCCTAGCCTAATGCTTTTAACTAATTGTGTAGGGTATGCTAAGTTAAATGTAAGTGTACTTTAATGTACTGCTCAACATACATATTGCAAAGGTATTTATTGGTAGGACTACAAAGAAAATGCAGTAGGCTTAACAAACTAATCAGGTAGAGACATGGAAAAAAACCCTAAATAATAATTACATGGTTTTCACTGTTAATGACTTACAAATGCATTACTAATACCCCTTATGCATTAGTTAGCATCAATAAGTACTGTTCATGTTTTGAAAATATATCAATATTTTTTCCTAAGGCATTTAATGTTATTTCATAAGATAATGAAATTCATTCAAATTCATTCAAATATTGAATATATTTTAAATAAATAAAAGTGACAATCAGTGTTAGATATCTGAAAACAAATCAGCCCAAAATTAATTGGATTTGAATGTTTAGGGTATGAATAATTGCTAAAACCCACTGTAGTCTATGAAGGATGTGAGTAATTCTGGAGGCAACTGTACCTGTAGTTTGTTTACTATAGATCTAATCTTTTTCTTCTTTTCTGCTAACTTAAGATTAGGAATTGAAACACAGGAAAGCACCTGAACACTTAAATAATAATAATAATAATAATAGTAATAATAATTATGATAATAATAATAATAATGTACCTAAAGTAAAACGATTGACAGCAATTTATGCTATATAACCCAGTTACACAAAAACATTGAATAGCTTGGTCAACCAGGTCAATTTCATGAGACTTTAACCGTAAAGTCTAACACATTCAAAATAATAAAGAAAATATAATGCAAATGACAGTATATTTAAAGAACAACAGTGATGTGCTTTTAAAGCTTATGAAGAGTATAATGTTGTAGATTTGTATTATTATTGCAACTTGTTATACAACTTTAACGCTATTTAAAAACTTGGTGCCTTATGTCAGGTGCTAACTGTTAAAGGGACAGAATCTCAAGAATTTGTGGTACTTGGGAATTCCAACCACAGTTAAAATATTTACTTAAGTTGGAAAAAGTGTATGTTTTAGTATATTATGTTCAGCTTCAATCTACATGTTCCAAGAATACTTATGTATTATGCTTTTCAAAATCAATTCCACTTTTATTTTCCACAAGTTCGATTCCATCTACATCTGGGCAGAGGCTTACTCTTCTGTATACTTTAAAATGTGTGCTTGTAGTCTACATGGGTGCTTGAAGTACAGTTTAAAGTGTATAAAAAGTGTTGAATAATAATTGAATAATAGCTGAAAACATTTGAAGTGTCCAAATTATGGAGGCACCTGGAAATCTAATTTGGTAAAACAGCTAAGAAATAATAAGAATAATAACTAAATAATACAACTAAATAATAACACAGGCACCTCAGAATTTTAGACTGAATAAATAATTTATTGTAATAATCTGAGGCAGTCCTTCCCCAGTCCTGTGACCGTATCAACTGATTTCAATGGTATTTAACCCCCAGATTACTAATGTTACAGCAATATGCTTCAGGACTATAGCTGTCCCACACAAATGAGAGTGCTGGTCAATACTATCATGCAGCAAATTACTGAAATTTAAATTAAAAAGATACAAATAATATGAAACCTATATGTCAGGGTTGATTTTTTTTTTTATTTTTCAAATTAATATAGTGTGTATATAATGTGTATTAGCAAATAAAGTTTTTGTTAATACCACTTGTTATTTTCAAAATCAACCATGCAGATAAAAAATTACAAAAATCCCAAGCATGTTCTATTTAAAATACAACAAAAATCACAGATGTATACAAACAATTTAAAATATATAATCAATTTGGATGTAGTGCAAATATCTACAAGCTCATCAGAACCACATCACAAATGTGCTTGCCCTCAAAATCCAAAATAATTTCTTAATGTTAGCTGTTATCGGTTATCTGTTCTGGTAATTCAGTAATTTGGGTCCAAAATTAGGACTCAGGACTGAGATTTTTGTTGACCACATGAATTAAAGGAACATCTTCGTCTGTACTGTCAATTCCTTTAACATCTACTCTTAATCCCCCTTTCCATCTTCCTCTTCCAAATTTGTCATCACTGTTCACAAACGTTTTAGGCCACGCATCCCCTTCCACATTCTGACCAGGGGCAGGATTAAATCAAAACTTTGACTAATAGCAAACTACAAACCTGTTCATCATAGCGGTTACATTTATGATTAGAAGAAAGTGTCATCTTATTAAAAATGAAGCCGCAACTGAGTACAGTTCTGTAGTTTTCTATTAGCAGATGGGTCAAAGTTTTGATTTAATCCGGCCCCAGGTTGATGCACCCTCCCCCCCCAACTTTATTATTATTATTTTTTTCCCCAAATTACATGTGCAATTTGTAACAATATTGTCATGAAGTGTAAAAATAAAGAAAAGCTTCAGAAAAGGGGGGATTGAAGGTTGGCTTTGGAGGGCTGCACCAAACGTCCTCGAGGGCCGCACTTTGGGAACCCCTGCTTTAGAGGTTTTGCCCAATTAATAGTTTTATTGGTCTTGGAGATGTAAAATCTTCAAAACACTCCTTGTAAGAGTATCTTAAAAACACACACTAAATCTGACATTTCACACCTCTCGACTAGGACCAATACAATATTGACACCAAACCTCTCTGGTATTGGTCAGCACAGTTTATTATTAAGTAAAATTGACCAATACAAATCTGTACAGCAAATGTGAGGGTGGAATCTACCAATGATTATCAGCCATCTAGTCCTCACAAGGCACACCTCCATGGGCCCAGTAGCACCTTCAGAGTTAAACACCTGGTTCATTCTTTACTCTGTTTGTGTCAATAGTAATAACAAAGTTTTAAAACAAACACACACACATATATTAATGGTGTCATTTAATGTCAGTTATTTCAGTAATTCATCTGGTTATGTTTTATCTTTGGTTAATGGCATTTTATGTTTTTTGCTCTTCTCTTAACATCATTCCATGCATCATTCCACTTCATATTTTATCAACAAAGAAAACCTAAGAAGACCCTTAGACCTTGTGACAATGCTCCTCATTCCAAGTTTTGCCTTCTTTAATAATGTTAGTATACCATTTATAGAAAAGCCTTTTGAAGATTTTGTGCTGACACACAATGGCGTTTAAGCACTTGGCTGTTTTCTTACATAGTGGAAAGGCATTTGAGGGTTAATTAGCACAATTTGATTTTTCATGTTATAAAAATATGACCCTTCAGTACAGAAAGCATAAACATGGCAAATTCATATTAAACAAGAAATGTAACCTGTATGACCTTCTGATGATCAAAGAGCTAGTGTTAGTCTGGCAGTATCCTCACTATTGTGTTTTGAATGAGGGGGAGTCCTTTTGCTGGTGTTTCATTCTACTATAGTAAAATCAATTATAGGTGCTCTGTATCCTTTTGTGATAAAAATCACAATTTGTTCACTACAGCATACATTTTTTTGATCCTGATAACTCATTATATTGATTTCATTTATTGGGACTAACAGGTATTATTTAAAAAGATTTTCTGTTGATCTTTAGCCTAGTTACTACAACTGAAACCATACAAATGTTTGCCAGCTAGTATGCAATTACAAAGCATCAGTGCACAGGTGATAAAATTAGACTTTTAAAAGCTGTTCCCACCATGCATTTCCTGAACAGCCAGAAAATGTTTTGATTAGAATTTTTTAAAAGGACAAAAAAACGAAAAAAACAACAACGGTGTAATGGGCTTTGCCTTTTTGTTGAAAACTTATAAATGCTTTATTTGTTTTTAGCATGCTAGCTTCAGGCTGGGGTCAGACCTTTTTTTATGCTTGACTTTATTGCCTTTCATTTAAATATATCTCTAAATATTTATTAAAAATGAATTACATCTGCCCATACCTTAAACATAATGTTTCAGGGTTTCCTGCTGCTGTATTAAAAAAAACCAAAAAAACAACAACAACAAATGCTTGAACGTCAAAAAAACTATATGAACACAAGCGCTCACCCCCACTGACCTGGGGGCATGCTATAAGTAAATACATAATAGGAAAATATCATTATCTGCTGATCTTGTTCTATGAATATTGGATATCGGTATTTTCATATCAGTGCATCCCTAGCATCCCTAGCATCCCATGTCAAATTAGGTTTAAAAACCTCTGTCCTTGTTAAGCTTTAATTATTTTAATGATTAGCAAGTTACAATCATTACCTTGTGTACAGTAGTGGAGTTTAAAAAAGTTATCCAGAATAAATTGAAGAAAACAGTATTTGCAGTTGGCATATTATTTGCCTAAGTTGTGTAAATCCAGATATATCCTATACAACTATGTATTTTGTTTTAACACTCAGACCCCGTTCACACTTATTTAGTCCGCCTTTTTTCTGACCCCGTTCACAGTTGAGGTTTTAGGAGGCCTGAGTGCATTCACATATGCAACTGAAAAGGAGGTCTAAACGAAATGCATGCCAGGAATGAAACAAATTTGCTCAAACAAACCAGTTACGCATTACATTTGGTCTGCTAAAAGGTGTATGCGATGTATTTATAATCACAACTTATTAATATTGATATATATATATATATATATAGGCTATTGATCGGTTCTATATTTTCGTTGAAAGTAATCTTAACCCTTTGCAGCCGAAGCTTTCTAATATAATAAAAAAAAAAATGCTGGTTCAATGGGGAATCGAATTAATATATTTCCCTTTTCAAATGTCTGTCTTCGGTTTTGCAAGTCTAAAAGTGTTGCTATACAATTCACCCGAAAGCGAAGCACATTTAGTAGGACATCTACATGAAATCACAAGAAATCGTATGCATTAGTTATCAGTAGCCTATTAAGATTTATAATCTGAAAATGTGTATTACATACATACATACATAAACACACACACACACACACACAGTACATATAGTATATTACAGTAGTAGTACTTCAAAAGTACTGTGCTTTTTGCTGCAGTTCGATATGTCCCATGCAATCCAAGCTGCTGCTCAGTATTTCTTCTGAGTTCCTCAGCAAAACGTGCAGCCTTTTCTCTGGACTCCACTGCCATTTTAAAAGTCTGAATTTTGCATTTTTATGTTCCTTTTAACTTGGTCGGGCGAGTGATTGATAGCCATCAAAAGAAGCCTTCTGTGCGCTTCTATAGTTATATCCTCATAGACAGCAGCGCTCATACACTTCCTTTGGTTATCTTTTTTAACTTTATCTTCCATCCACATTGTAAACAGTGCTTTAATTTCTGCATCGTCCCAGTTACCTCCAAAGCCAAAGTAATTACAAAGTAATTGTACTGCTCAGCTCAAAAACAGCTGGTCTTGTTTTAAAATGCATTGATTTGAATGGAAAACTGCTTCAGTTAAATTTATATTGTTTTAATGCAAGATTCGGATAAGAGAATACAGTTAAATGGTCCCGTTCATAATTTCACAATGCATTTTACACCTGAAAATTGCATTACTGTTAAATTTCAGACTTCAATCATACATAGTAGAAGAAGAAAAAACAATAGCAAGTTTACCAGCTACACACACTTTTATTTTTATTGACTGAGTAGTTTGAACTATTTACATTATAACTCATTACTTAGCCTATACTTTTATATTTATATATAAACATGTGAGCTAGCAAAATGTATCGGTACATTTAAGGCTATAGATCGATATTAGAGAAAATACTGTTTATCTTGTCTTGTTTGGGCCCGTCACATTCATATTCACATTTAGGTCGCCTTTCGGCCACCAAAAAAGGTTTAGGCCGGGTCAAAAAGCTGGACTAGTTTTAACACGGCCCAGGGCCGCCTTAAAACTATGACCCCATTCACAGCAGCCCTGGGCCGACCTAAATCTCATATTTGAATGGGGTCTCAGACATTGAAGTTGATATTTAGAACTAGTCCTATCCTAAATGTTATGCAAATATGTTTGCCCAGAATGTGATGAATATTTGGATTAAATGAAAACTCATCAGACATGCATGGTATACAATATTCTTTCGATGTATTGTTTAAGAAACAGTTCTCATTACACTTTTATATGTGTCTGGTATTGTTATGCAGTTTTATTCTGATCACCAATGGTAAACAATATATCATTGTTAGTCTATAGTGTGTAAGAGCATCAACAGGGTCTTTCCTTACTTTTGTTTCACTAGTATAGTAAAATCAATAGCACTACTAAATTTACAATATTATTCTATATAATACAATTGTTTATTCAAAGAGTAACATAACAAAATGTCAAAGAGCAGAATGAGAACAATGTCTATAAACACCAATCATTCAGTACACATGCACGGAAAACATTCTGTATGGCCACAGGAGGCCATTTTACAAAAAGTTTGTTAGATGAAAAATGATTAAAGAGAAAGCAGTCTACGAAGGTTGTATTAACAAGGGAAAAAAATGGGTGTTACATGATTGTTATAATTCAATTAAAGGTTTGAGTAACATGTTCTATCTGTACATGTTTTATCCGTAAAAAAAAGCACATTTCCTGCAAAGTTAGTTTAGGCCTACATTTTTTTTTACTGCTAAACACAAGTGATGTACTGTGTAGTGTTTTGCTTTTTTTAAGGATAGCCTGAAATTTCATTAAATTGTGAACAGTAACTCCTTTCAGGAGTCTTGAGTCCACCTGCTGAAATGTAACCAGTATTATTTGCTTTACTGATTTTACAAGGAAACTTGAAGCTTTCTAGTAGACTGTAACATCTTAGAGAGAGCCTTAATCTGTCACAGTGAGCCAGCATGCTGAAGCACGTTTTTGGGTTATGGCCCTTCAAACCATTAGACACAATATATGAGCCCCATTAAGTTAGTGTATGAAGTGAGGTATCAGTCAGTTTAGAAGATTTTAAGTGTCTAGATATTTCAGACAATTTTGTATGCAATACTTTTTTAGATACTGTCTTTTCCTCACCATTGCAGTCCATTTTGATTGATAGATAGAAAAGATTGTAATTGTGTAAGCACAGAGACCTAAACAAATTTTCTAGTTTTTTATGAGACTGATTGCTTTTGAACTTAATAAAAATAATAATAATAATAAACTCAACTAAGTCATACATTTAAATGTTGACTAAACAAACCGGTAATGCTACATATATTTTTTCTGTATAATATAGTCAATTGTGTTATTTAAGCTTCTGATGCATGTTTTGTGTTACAGTGCAATTCTATTAATTAATTAGTGTATCATCTCTGCTAAAATGAAACTCCAAATCCAATGTGAGTAGGAGATTGTGGGAGAGACAGGGTTGCCAGATTGGGCAGTTCCATGCTCAATTTGGCTTATTTGTTTATTTCTTTGTGTGTAAAAATTACTTTTTGCAGGTGCCTAAATGTTGGGGTACTTCTACATCGCGCAGGTGTTAATTTGATATATATTTTTTGTATTTTGTATTTCAAATTGTGTATTATTTTTCAGAATACGCAAAAACACTCTCCGTTGTTGTTTTCACTACAGTTGCTATTCATATCTGCGAATTTTAGACTCTGTGCAGCCTCCTACTAACGTAACAATGATCTTCTCAGAAAGATGTCTATGAAAACATGGCTTAATTGGTTTGCTTCTGCACAGAATGATCCACGAGATTGCAGCGTATGACTAAATCAATTTTGTACAAGACCTACCTCATGCTCTGTAATTTAGCAAGTCAATACACTTCTTAGCAGAGTTGCTTCATCAAGGCTGCTGATTTTATTTCTTTATTTTTAATACAAATGAGTAAATAGTTTAAATTCTAGGAGATTTGCATGAAAGAATGGGAGAGTGGGCTTATTTATTTATTTAAATGCAGTGGATGGTGGAAACACCACGTACAGTTATGGCTAACAATATTGGCACCCTTGCACTTTTTTCAAATAACTCACAATTGTCCCTAAAAATAAGTTGAAATTTACCATTTATTGAAAATACCAAGTATTTGGTCTACACAATTCTTTATTTCACTGTAAATATTACAGAACCTTTCTTTTTGATTCAGAACTTAATATATCCATTTAAATCAGAAAATAAACAGAAATGGCAGTGACAAAATTATTCACACACTAGACTTAATATTTGGTAGCACAGTCTTTGGTTAAAATAACTGCAATCAGGTGCTTTCTGTATCCATCGATGAGCTCTGTACTGGCAATTTGGTCCATTCTTCTTGTGCAAACTGGTCCAGTTATCCCAGATTTGAAGGGTGCCTTCTCCCAACTGACACTGGTTATTATGGATATTGTGCTCCAAAATTACATGGTATTCTCCTGATTTCAAAATGCCATGCACATGTTCAAGGCACCCAGTGCCAGAGGCAGCAAGGCAACCCCAAAACATTACTGAACCTCCTCCATGTTTGACGGTAGGGAATTTTTTTTTTTTTTTTTTTTTTTAGGTCTTCATTTTGTCATTTTGTTATTTTGTTTTCTGTAAACATAGCGATGGTGTGCTTTACCAAAAAGCTCTAATTTGGTGTCATCTGTCCACAGGACAATCTCCCAGAAGGATTTTGTCATGTTCAGGTGTGTTTTGTCTCTCTCTCAGCAGTGGGCTGCTCCTGGGTCTCCTACCATATAACCCTCTTTCATTGAGTTGGCGACGGATGTTGCAAGTTGAAACTGTTGTACCTTGTGTCTGAAGGGCAGCTAGAATCTGTGTGGCAGTTGATCAAGGTGCTTTCTCCATCATTTGAACAATCCTTCAGTGTAATTTTCCATCAAGTTTTCTCTTGTGGCCACGTCCATGCTTGTCTACAATCTTGTCTGACCTCCTCAGACAATTCTCAGTTGTTTTATTTTCTCCATGCTCATTGCGATACAAACGGTTATACTAAACAGGAGAGTCCTTTTCTCTTGTCAACTGGGTGAATGAGTGATTTTTTTTATATTGCAGGCACCTGCAACTCACCATAGTTACCATATGATATGATATACTTAGATCTTCAGAAAGCTTTTGATAAGGTTCCATTGGCTACTTATAACGGGTTTCTCGCTTAGTTTCTAATCTCCGTTGGCACAATGGTTAAAGAACAGCACTGCGAGCCTGGCATTGTGGGTTCAGTTCCTGAAAAGGATGTATGTATATGTATGTGTGTATATATATATTTTTTTAAATTATATATATTCCTAAAGTTAAACGGTATCAGAGTAGAACAAATAATTATAAGGTGATTAATAAGGCTTTTACACAGTTTCTCTTAATTATAATTGCGTTTCAATAACACTGTTCAGGGAACGTTAACTCATAGCAAATGTAACGACAAAGCAAGGAAAATTAACTCATTGATATCCAGTTAGTGGATCATTAATCAAATTCAACCAAACTAAATGTAAGATATCAAAAACAATAACTTAATAATAATAATAATTGGACATCCAAATATGCACTGAATTTAATAACAATGCTTAAGTAAAATAAACAAACCAATCTCCGCCTTTGTGCAATGTAGGAACTGTATTTTCAAAAGATAAAAACAAGGTTACTTATGGAAATCAAAAAGGATTTGGCAGCTACACATCACTGCAGCAGGTGCTACTCACCTGTTTTATACACACAGCAGCAGTACATAATAAGACTGAGTCTGTGACGACCTACATACATACGGACAATTATGAGTATTGGGTAATATTTATTACTACTACATCCATGATATTGTGTTTATACTGCGCGTATGAGCCTCGTTGTTTGCCCTATCAGGTCAATGGCATACAGTTGTGCACCAATATATTACCGAAGAGGTATGCATTTGGGATGTGTCCAGACTTGAGTGCCCTGCAGTGTGCATGATATTTACATGGCGCATTCATCAAATAACTGCACAAAACTGTGCTCAAACAGTGGGAATAACAGCGCTCTGTGGAGTCATCCATTTGGGTTTGTGATTTGATCTCTCCTTTTTTGGCCAGGTTGCATATTTTTGGTGCGGCACACGTTTTTTATGGAAATTCCGCAGTTTGTATATCGGGTCATTGGTGAATTATTTATCCATTGTTTATTTTCTCAATATCTGTAGGGTTTTTCTGCTTGTAAACAAAATAATATATGTTGTAAATTAAGATGTACCTCAGGGTATGTAACTAGAAGTTACAATAAAATGTGATGTGTTAATATTACCTCTAATTACAATTTTGGTCTTGCATATAATTTCAGATGAAGAAGGAGTTACATGAGAATGAGTCCATCACTCAGGAGGTCGTCGGCAATGCCCACATTGAAAACTACGCTTTAAAAATGTTCTATTATGCAGACAACGAAGATCGAGCAGGGAGGTTTCACAAGTAAGACTATATGCAACTTTTAGTCTACATTTGAAAATGTATAATTCTTGCTTGTTTTATTTTCTTGCATTTGAGCCTTATCTGTCTAATGAGTAGTTACAACTGTGTCTTTCTAAACTGGCAAAAAAAAATGTCTTGCTTAAAAATAAGAAAAGCCAATAACTGGTGCACTTATTCCTGTGGCCCCTTCTATGGCGGACCTCTGTTGAAGATAGTTTTTGGCACTAGAAAACTACAAATAAAAAAAACTGATTGTCCTTGTTAGTAACTTTTTTATGAATGTGTGCCAATAATTGTTTAGCTGTTTACCGTTAATGTTCAATTGGCACTAGACATACAGTGAGGGGAAAAAAGTACTTGATCCCCTGCTGATTTTGTACGTTTGCCCACTGACAAGGAAATTATCATTCTATAATTTTAATGGTAGGTGTATTTTAACAGTGATAGACAAAATAACAACAAAAAAATCAAGAAAAACTCATTTCAAAAAAGTTATAAATTGATTTGCATGTTAATGAGGGAAATAAGTATTTGACCCCTTCGACTTAGTACTTGGTGGCAATAACCTTGTTGGCAATCACAGAGGTCAGATGTTTCTTGTAGTTGGCCACCAGGTTTGCACACATCTCAGGAGGGATTTTGTCCCACTCCTCTTTGCAGATCCTCTCCAAGTCATTAAGGTTTCGAGGCTGACGTTTGGCAACTCGAACCTTCAACTCCCTCCACAGATTTTCTATGGGATTAAGGTCTGGAGACTGGCTAGGCCACTCCAGGACCTTAATGTGCTTCTTCTTGAGCCACTCCTTTGTTGCCTTGGCTGTGTGTTTTGGGTCATTGTCATGCTGGAATACCCATCCACGACCCATTTTCAATGCCCTGGCTGTGGGAAGGAGGTTCTCACCCAAGATTTGACGGTACATGGCCCCGTCCATCGTCCCTTTGATGCAGTGCAGTTGTCCTGTCCCCTTAGCAGAAAAACACCCCCAAAGCATAATGTTTCCACCTCCATGTTTGACGGTGGGGATGGTGTTCTTGGGGTCATAGGCAGCATTCCTCCTCCTCCAAACACAGCGAGTTGAGTTGATGCCAAAGAGCTCGATTTTGGTCTCATCTGACCACAACACAACCCAGTTCTCCTCTGAATCATTCAGATGTTCATTGGCAAACTTCAGACGGGCCTGTACATGTGCTTTCTTGAGCAGGGGGACCTTGCGGGCGCTGCAGGATTTCAGTCCTTCACGGTGTAGTGTGTTATTAATTGTTTTCTTGGTGACTATGGTCCCAGCTGCCTTGAGATCATTAACAAGATCCTCCTGTGTAGTTCTGGGCTGATTCCTCACCGTTCTCATGATCATTGAAACTCCACGAGGTGAGATCTTGCATGGAGCCCCAGACTGAGGGAGACTGACAGTTATTTTGTGTTTCTTCCATTTGCGAATAATCGCACCAACTGTTGTCACCTTCTCACCAAGCTGCTTGGTGATGGTCTTGTAGCACATTCCAGCATTGTGTAGGTCTACAATCTTGTCCCTGACATCCTTGGACAGCTCTTTGGTCTTGGCCATGGTGGAGAGTTTGGAATCTGATTGATTGATTGCTTCTATGGACATGTATCTTTTATACAGGTAACAGCTCGTTACCTGTATAAAAGACACCTGGGAGCCAGAAATCTTGCTGATTGATAGGGGATCAAATACTTATTTCCCTCATTAACATGCAAATCAATTTATAACTTTTTTGAAATGTGTTTTTCTGGATTTTTTTGTTGTTTTTCTGTCTATCACTGTTAAAATACACCTACCATTAAAATTATAGACTGATCATTTCTTTGTCAGTGGGCAAACGTACAAAATCAGCAGGGGATCAATACTTTTTTCCCTCACTGTATAGATTAGAGAGATCCAATTGGAGAAAGAAAAAAAAAAAAACAGGGCCTTATGAATTCATTTGCACTAATATAAGAACACCAGGGAGGTCTTCTGTGCAATTAGTGGTATTTAATAACAAATCAGATTCATGGACTGATAAAGTGAAACACGTGGTTAGGTATTGTGCATCTTCTGAACTAAAGTGTCAGCAATGGTAAAGCTCTGATATGAAAGCCACAATGTGATGTGATGACAATGCACATATATCTTTGTAGTAAGATACATTGCAAGATTTCAGTTCTGCTCAATGGGGTGAAATAAAGTAAAGTGAATGAATGGTGGACTCGATAAAGAACTGGTTAATCTCGGGAAAACAGAGAGCAGTTGTGTAAGAGGATGTTTCTGAAGGAGAAAAGTACTGACTGAGGTCTTGTCAGGGTCATTTCTCAGAGTCATGGCCATAATGTATGTAAATGGCAATAGGCAAACTGTGAGATTGCTAAATTTTGCTGACCCTGCAATCTTTGAATACAGAAAAGGAATTGGATTAAAATTAAAGGGGTCACCGGAAATTACAGTGTAAATAATTTGGATTGTATCCATCTTTAAGTATATTGAAACATTTTATATTTTGAAACTAAAATAGGGTAAGCTGATAAAACAACACTCTATCAAAAACACCAGTATCAGTAAATGTAAGGGTTAAAACATTTTTAGGTATAGTGAATAATATGAGACATCTGTCAATAAATATCATAGCTGTATAAATTGTTTTCCTTTAGCAGAACTGTAGAAGACACAGTTGTAACACTACAAGCAAACATGAATACAATGTTTTATGGTCTGTATTTAACACAAAGTTAAGAACCCACCCTGAATTGGTGGCACAATATATTAAATTATTATATTAAATTCCATTTATTTCTAGTATTTATATTTAATAACTACTATAATACACATAAACTGTATGTGTATTATAATGGGGATTAAAATAATAGTTAAATAAGGACATAATTGTAATAATAATAAAGTTGCTTGAACATTAAATAAATGACTCCCATCTTTTTGAGATGACCATGTTTTGCATGAAAAGCAAATTTAGCTCAGAGTCTTAAAGGGATGGTAAGAGTTGACAAAGCTGAACATTTGCCTGACTGAATTTCCAACAAGATGTACTAGCACAAACTGCTTACCTAACTGGTACGGTACTGTGTGGGGACAACATTAGTGCACATGCGTTTGCTAAGATTAAAATAATATTTCTGTGACAACAAAACAATTGTCAGTGTGGGATGCATTTTCACATTGTTGGTTCATATGTTTAAAGATATGCTTTGTATGCAGTTCCCTGATTTTAATAATAAATGGTCTTCCAAGGTATGTGTTTCCTAATATACACCTCAACAGACGAGTACAATTTAGTGGACGAAATTAACTTATATTTGTATATATTAATATAAATGAATACATCCATTAAAGTGTTTTAGAAGCTTATGACCATTTTAAAAAGAATAGCATATATATATAACTTTAGGGCGGTCCCAAACGGTACATTTTTACCTTCGAAGGTTCGGAACACATTACCGAACAAAGGTTTGAAGCTTTGTTGGTGCTCATTTGCATAATTTACAGATGACATCATATTAGCTACTAGTGCAGGGGAAGTCAATAGGTGGACCGCGGGCAAATCCGGACCACCAGACGCTTTTGACTGGACCGTGAGAATAATTTTAACTTATTATCAAGAATTTTTATTTTTATTTTTTTAATGTAACGTTACGGTGGTTTGTTGCACTCAGTGCTTGTTATTGTGTGGAACCTAGTATTAAAATTGGATGTCCTATATAGAGTTCATGTTCACATTATTTAGTTCATTGATTGCTCGCAGATTCCCAGTTTGGGCGTCTTTGTACACATTCTGGACTGGGGCAAGAGTGTCACTTTGTACTAGTAAAAAAAACAACAACAAAAAAAAAGCAGGTATTCAGTTTGTTTTCCTGATTCCTATATATAAACTGCGGATTGTTTGTCGTGTGGACGTATTTCAACCTCGCCTCCATGGTGGCTCACAATGCCATAGCCTGTATTCACCTAGAAACTCATACATCAGCAGTGGAAACAGCTGATTTCCAATGAAAATGCATATATCTAGCAGGTGCACGAATTGAGAATTGTGCATCCTCACCAGTTTCAATTACAGAGAATTAGATCTCTGTGATTGACAAGCACCAGAAACCACGTCTACTTTGCCTAATGTCGGTTGATATGTGATTTTTCTCTGGTGATATATGGTTGTGAAGCAAAGATATGTTTGAGTCCAAATCTGCCTGTTTATATTATGTTTATCTATATGCCTACAATAATCTTTAACACATTAAAATTAAAGGTAGTCTGAAACCGTGTTAATACTAATATTTACATTTATTTAAACATTTTATTTTTTGGTTTTTGTCAAATTAATGTACTAAACCGGTCTGCAGTGGTCAGTACCTATCAAAAGTGGTCCAAGGAAGGAAAAGCGGTGACCCGGCGACAGGGTCATGGGCGACCAAGGCTCATTGATGCACATGGGGAGCGAAGGCTGGCCCGTGTGGTCCTATCCAACAGATGAGCTACTGTAGCTCAAATTGCTGAAAAAGTGAATGCTGGTTCTGATAGAAAGGTGTCAGAACACACAGTGCAACACAATTGTTTGTTTGTTGCGTATGGGGCTGCGTAGCTGCAGACCAGTCAGGGTGCCCATGCTGACCCCTGTCCACTGCCGAAAGCGCCTACAATGGGCACGTGAGCATCAGAACTGCACCACAGAGCAATGGAGGAAGGTGGCCTGGTCTGATGAATCACAAGTTCAAGGTGTTGACTTGGCCTCCAAATTCCCCAGATCTCAATCCAATCGAGCATCTGTGGGATGTGCTGGACAAACAAGTCCGATCCATGGAGGCCCCACCTCGCAACTTACAGGACTTAAAGGATCTGCTGTTAATGTCTTGGTGCCAGATACCACAGCACACCTTCAGAGGTCTAGTGGAGTCCATGCCTCGATGGGTCAGGGCTGTTTTGGGAACTACACAATATTATGCAGGTGGTCATTATGTTATGGCTGATCGGTGTCTTACTAATTCACGGAAGTGTGTGTGTTGGAAAGGGTATTTGAAGGTGTGATTCCCTCCCTCTGATGTCTGGACATTGACTATACCTTGACCAATAAATTTGAACCCTGATTCAAAATAATTGACTACCCCTGTACTAGTGTATAGATTTGAATGAAAATCCTACTACTTTTTTTTTTTTTTTTTTTTTTTACAGGTAATCCATAAAAAAAAAACGTAATCATGTTTTCATTTATTTATTACAAGCACACGGTTTATATTGATTTTACGTGCATGAAACATGTTAACCTTCTAAGCACCTTAATCATAATAAACTGTATGCATGTTAACTTTAATTTGTATTTTATTAATATCGGAATTGTGGATTAGTATTGTAACTCTTGCAGGGGTTTCCAAGGAGACCCAACTCATCATTGTGGGTGCAACAACAAATAGTTTTATTTATTATGACTGCAGCACACACTGGTCTCAGGGACTGAACACACACTGACTCGTTCTTCCATCTCCCTTCACCTTTTATCCCCTCTCCCCGCACTCCTCCCCACTGCACCCCATTAACCCTTTATTGGGTGCGGTGGCACGCTTCAGTATTTAAACACTGTCCATTTATATCAACAAGAGAAAACAATCAATGTTACTGTGAAGTGGTTTGTAAAAACCTTCAAAGGTCTGGAGACGAACCTTCGAACCTTCGAACCTTCGGAACAGCCCTATATAACTTTTTAACTAAAGTAGTATTACTAATGCCAAATAAGTACTGGAAATTAGAGTTTAATTTCCCAGAGAATAAAATTGCAATTCACCTTTACCGAACTATATTTGGCAAGTACTGCACCAAGGGACCAGGTATATCATTATGCCATTTATCTCATAAGGAAACTAAGGGGCTACAGAAAACTTTACACAGCTTGTTTAGGCATGTACTACTCATACATGCAAAAACAGCAATTTTCAACAATAATTATTTAAATTAACAAAAAATGTAACTGTTATTTCAGGAGGAAACAGTTCATGTGAACACAACTGTTGTTGTTGATGTTTGACAATGCAGTTAATCCCACTTAGCAAGCATGGCTGTTTGTCTCTTTGCACTGCAAGCTGTTTAATTATTTTGAATGTGCTTGTCTGTTATATATTTTTTAGTTAACCAGTCTATGATTAAATACATATTACAGCACCTTCATTTCAAACACAATACATGTACAATTCAATAACCCAAAGGTATCTTACTATGACTTTTTTGCTCTGCACGTAATATTAAAAAAGTAATATAAAACCACTTTTATAACTTCTGCACCAGTAGGCTTTATATTTTATACATATTGGCCTAGGTCGATTTGTCTTTCTAAGAAAGCAAAAGCAAAATGTATGTGAATTTGTTTAAGAAAGAAAGGTTAATACAGCAGACAGTGTTCTGGGCTTTATTGTGTTTTTTTTATATATATATAATTTTTATTAACAGGAATATGATTAAGTCATTCTATACTGCAAGTCTCCTGATAGACGTGCTCTCGGTTTTTGGTGAGCTGTCAGAAGAGGTAAGTTAAAATTGTTAAATCTGTTTCACATCTATTATAATTATGATTGTTGTTGTTATTATTAGGGTTGTACCAATAAGGATTTTCTGGGCCAATACTTAAAAGATACTGATCCGTCGCAAAGCATTTTGACATTTAGAGTTTGTTTTTTGTTTTTTTCATTTGCATTTTCTGAACACAATGTATTTGAAAGCAACATTAAAATGCAGACAATAGCTTAAAAATGCTTACTGTTAAAACTGTGCTATGTAATGGTCTGCAGTCAATGTTTTCTAAGAAAAATTCAGCCTAACAGATCATAGCATTGCTGGATGGTAAAAACACATATGACTTAAAAATACAAAAAATGATGTGTATAGCAGTAGCAGCTATTAATAACCAGCCATTTTCCATTTGCTGAAGATAACAAATTATGCTGTCTCATTGAATGCCTCTAGCCTTGTTAAATTCTGCCCAGTAGAAAGTTTTTCTACTGCCAATATATTTGTCTTAAAGCAACACTGTGCAGCTCTGACAGCTCAGTCTCAGAGAAATGGTATGTTCAATAATTGAAAACAGCTGCTAAATTAGATCTATGAATTCCATCAAACAATTTTTAATTTCTTTAGTGCCGGCATTTCTGCTTATTACATTTTGTGATCATTTAAGTGCTTCATGAAGTGACAGTTGCTTAGATGCAGTTTCTTGCCTGTTTTGCCTCTTTTATCTCTTTAGCCACTTTTAAGTAGTCACTGTATTCAGTGTGTCTTGAGGTGATGTATTACATTAGTAATGTTGTAGACTTTATTTGGGTTGCCACCACACCAAAGATTTGCAGCGCTTGGCTTGCAATCAGTTGTTCTGATATTCTTATCAGACACTGAAAGACTGCACTCCAAATAACATGCCATTGAGATCACACATTGCATCCCAAAGCAAATTTCCATCTCAAAGTTTATCTGTCACAACATTATATTCAGCAGTTTTTAGTATTATTATTAATTACTTCATTTAGTAAGTATTATTGTCCAAAAAAGCTGATAGCCAATAATGTAATTTACCCATATATCGGTGCGATCCCAAAACCAAGCGATGTATCAGTGCATGCCTAGTTATTACTATTTTTAATATCAATGCATAAGACATTAATTCTTATGCACCACTGAATGTATTTCCCAAGCTGCTATGGGGTAGACACTCGTGTACTTTGCTCATGTACTTTGTTCCTCTCTTTTTTGCTATTCAGAAAAGTATCAAAAGACACATCCACAATCATGAAGAACTTGACAGATAATGGTTAAACTAAGTGTTAAATGTTGCAAATATGATAGAATTGAACAGAACAAATACTTTAATTAGATACTCCTAGCAACTCATGAGGATGTATAAACCTTAAACATTCAGTACCTTTCCAGTAACGTTTATGACAATATGGAGTCAAACACAGTGCACAAAATGCACTAATCTGAGGGCCACACATTAATGCAAACATAGTTCACATAAATAGAAATCCCACTGTCACGTCTAAAAAGCTCAAAATAAGCTCTCTGAATCAACCTGCAAGCATGCTGCAAGCTTTTACTCTGGACAACTCTTCCTTTGGATGTGCATCCTTCCTTAATGCTTTACAAATTTTACTAATTACATTGAGGGAAAAAAGTATTTGATCCCCTGCTGATTTTGTACGTTTGCCCACTGACAAAGAAATGATCAGTCTATAATTTTAATGGTAGGTGTATTTTAACAGTGAGAGACAGAATAACAACAAAAAAATCAAGAAAAACGCATTTCAAAAAAGTTATAAATTGATTTGCATGTTAATGAGGGAAATAAGTATTTGATCCCCTATCAATCAGCAAGATTTCTGGCTCCCAGGTGTCTTTTATACAGGTAACGAGCTGAGATTAGGAGCCCTCTCTTAAAGGGAGTGCTCCTAATCTCAGCTCATTACCTGTATAAAAGACACCTGTCCACAGAAGCAATCAATCAATCAGATTCCAAACTCTCCACCATGGCCAAGACCAAAGAGCTGTCCAAGGATGTCAGGGACAAGATTGTAGACCTACACAAGGCTGGAATGGGCTACAAGACCATCGCCAAGCAGCTTGGTGAGAAGGTGACAACAGTTGGTGCGATTATTTGCAAATGGAAGAAACACAAAATAACTGTCAGTCTCCCTCGGTCTGGGGCTCCATGCAAGATCTCACCTCGTGGAGTTTCAATGATCATGAGAACGGTGAGGAATCAGCCCAGAACTACACAGGAGGATCTTGTTAATGATCTCAAGGCAGCTGGGACCATAGTCACCAAGAAAACAATTGGTAACACACTACGCCGTGAAGGACTGAAAGCGCCCCCAAGGTCCCCCTGCTCAAGAAAGCACATGTACAGGCCCGTCTGGAGTTTGCCAATGTACATCTGAATGATTCAGAGGAGAACTGGGTGAAAGTGTTGTGATCAGATGAGACCAAAATCGAGCTCTATGGCATCAACTCAACTTGCCATGTTTGGAGGAGGAGGAATGCTGCCTATGACCCCAAGAACAACTTCCCCACCGTCAACCATGGAGGTGGAAACATTATGCTTTGGGGGTGTTTTTCTGCTAAGGGGACAGGACAACTGCACCGCATCAAAGGGACGATGGACGGGGCCATGTACCGTCAAATCTTGGGTGAGAACCTCCTTCCCTCAGCCAGGGCATTGAAAATGGTTCATGGATGGGTATTCCAGCATGACAATGACCCAAAACACACAGCCAAGGCAACAAAGGAGTGGCTCAAGAAGAAGCACATTAAGGTCCTGGAGTGGCCTAGCTAGTCTCCAGACCTTAATCCCATAGAAAATCTGTGGAGGGAGCTGAAAGTTCGAGTTGCCAAACGTCAGCATCGAAACTTTAATGACTTGGAGAGGGTCTGCAAAGAGGAGTGGGACAAAATCCCTCCTGAGATGTGTGCAAACCTGGTGGCCAACTACAAGATACGTCTGACCTCTGTGATTGCCAGCAAGGGTTTTGCCACCAAGTACTAAGTCGAAGGGGTCAAATACTTATTTCCCTCATTAACATGCAAATCAATTTATAACTTTTTTGGAATGCGTTTTTCTGGATTTTTTTGTTGTTATTCTGTCTCTTACTGTTAAAATACACCTACCATTCAAATTATAGACTGATCATTTCTTTGTCAGTGGGCAAACGTACAAAATCAGCAGGGGATCAAATACTTTTTTCCCTCACTATACATAGCTTATATATTTTCTGTTACTTTACTGTGATAACAACTGATTTCTGTTTTACAGGATGAAGAGTGGAACAAATACTATATTTTTAAGTTGTAATATACTGCACAAAAGAAGAAGAATGATAGTCTTTCACAAATTATTGTTAAGGAAATCCAGTTATGACCATCATTATGACCTTTGTTTGTGAAAGTTATGCTCTTAGTTTAAGGTTGTCTTTCCCATTCGTTTTAACAAACTGGTCCTTGGGAGCAAACATTCTTGTGCTTTTTACTCTCACTCTTAATTATGCAGTTCACATTTCATTGATTACTATTATTTTGTTTAATTAGACCTTTTTAACTTAAAGCTTTTATGTATATATATATCACTCAAAAATGTAAATTAAGCAAATTACTAAAGTAGTACAGTTAAAGGAATGTGCCTTTGCTTCTTAAAGGAAAACTCCTGTTAGTTCTAAAGTCATGGTTTTATGCATCTTTTTGTTTTAACAGTGTTATAGTAAGATGCACACCACTCTTCCATATCAAGTCTATCAAATAAGCAACTTTTAAAAATGTTACATTTAAAACTGAACAAATAATGGTGAATGCCAAACTTAAGCATTTATGCTCTCTATTTCTTTGGATATGTAGTGTCATAACTTCCAGAATAGTGAAACAAACTACAGAATAGGGTTGTAAGTGCTCCGGGTTTGCTCAAGAGGTTCAGCTCCAGCTCCACACTGCTGCTCCAGCACCAGCTGCTTTTAACGTGTTCCAGCTCTGGAGCCACAAGAAAACTGTCCAAACTAGGATGGGATCATTATTTATTAAGTTATTTTAAGTTATGTTGCTTTGCTACACATTTTCTCAGATGATAAAAGAGATAAGAATGTACACTACATTACCAAAAGAATGTGTACACCTGCTCATCTCATTCCAAAATCATGGGCATTAATATGGAGTTGGTCCCCCCTTTGCTACTATCACAGTCTCCACTCTTCTGGGAAGGCTTTCCACTAGATGTTGGAACATTGCTGCAGGGATTTGCTTCCATTCAGCCACAAGAGCATTAGTGAGGCCATGCACTGATGTTGGGCGATTAGGCCTGGCTCCAGGCAAATCTCTTCCAATTCATCCCAAAGTTTTTCGATAGGGTTGAGGTCAAGGCTCTGTTCAGAACAGTCAAGTTCTTCCACACCAATCTTGATACCATTTCTGTATGGATCTCACTTTGTGCACTAGGGCATTGTCATGCTGCAACAGGAAAGGACCTTCCCCAAACTGTTGCCCCAATGTTGGAAGCACAACATTTTCTACAATGTCATTGTATGCTATAGAGTTAAGATTTCCCATCAGTGGAACTTACAGTTGACCGAGGCAGCTCTAGCAGGGCAGAAATTGATGAAAGGTGGCATCTTATGATGAGCTCTTCAGTACGGCCCATTCTACTGCCAATGTTTGTATATGGAGATTGCATATATGTGTGCTTGATTTTATACACCTGTCAGCAATGGGTGTGACTGAAATAGCTCCACTAATTAGAACGGGTGTCCACATACTTTTGGTCATGTAGTGTAGAAATCTGGTATTAAAGCTTCAACTTAAAGCAACCAACTTTTGCACAATCTAAAGTCAGGACATTTCAAGATAACAGATCGCTGTAAAATTGGGTGAATTTAGGCAGATTAAATAATTTGTAGGTGGTGTTATTAATCTGCAGGGGAGATTGTGTGCAGTAATGTGACCATGCCACACACCTGCTGGTATGTATGAATTGGCTAGTGTATGTTACTGTGTGTGTTGTCACCAGGTAAATAGTAACTTTCTTATTCCAGTACAATCTACACAAAGTAGTTCTTATTTTGTCTTTTGCAATAAGGGTAATTTAAAATGAGCACTGTCCCAGCACTCAATAATATATGGAACTTAACATAAGAATTGAACACACTGCCCAGAGGCCCATTGAAGTGTCTTCATTATACTGACCTACTTTTGTTGGCTGGGCCCAAGAAAAGCTAATTGGCATGAGTCTTAAGTTTGACATCCACCATTATTTGGTAAATTTTTAATTTAACATATTAAAAAGTTGCTTATATGGTAGACTCGGTCTGGAAGAGTGGTGTGTATCTTACGTAGACACTATAAGAACACATAAAGATGCATAAAACTGTGATTTTAGAACTGACAGGTATTGCTTTTTAAGAAACAAAGGCACATTTTGTATACACAGTCCAGGAATGAATAGGTTAACTAATTCCTGGATTTCCCAGAGCCTTGGAACAGATTGCAATGCAGTTGTGTTGGATTGTATCACTGTTGCTCTAACATGCATATTAAAACATCTACATTTGTCTCTTGTTGCCTCAGATGTCCTTCTAAAGCAAGAAGTGACCTATGTCAAAAGACAGACAATGTTTCATTGAGAGCTTTCTCTCCCTAAGGGGCAGGCATTTTCCTAATGTAGAAAGCTCATTGGATGACGATTTTTAACACTGGGCCTTCATAATGTAACACTGGCCCAGACAATGAACCTTCACAATCTCCCATGATTACATTGCCATTTCAGAGTTCCGTGATGAATTGCATGGTATTGGATTACTTACAGAAAGAGAACTTTCAACACTTGACTTTTAAAAAGCTTAACTTTTATTTAGGAATTAGCTCTCCTGTAATTAAAGCATAGTGCCAGATACTATTCACTTCAATACTATTCAGTATGTGTACATTTCAAGTCCTATCAGAACTTTAATCATAGCTATCATCAGACCAATGCTTTTAATCAGTCATACCTGGTTACTGAGGTTTTTAAACAAAATAGGTAGACACCTACACGCTATTTATTTATTTACCCTTTTCACAAAACTTTGAAATAATTGCAGTTTCTTGCACAGTGTGTTATTGACATCTTTGCTGATGTATTTGCATTTATGACTTATGAAAGATTAGACTGGAATATTTTGTAGATAATTATGGCAAATCACTTTTTATTCCATATTAGCTTTATTTTATTTTATTTTATTTTTACTGAAAGGCAAGCTTCCTTATTACAGAATAATCTTCACTGCAATGCAACATGAATGAAACAAGCATAATTTTCTTGCTATATAATACATATGTATTCATACATAAAAGTTACAATGACTGAGTGGGAAATATCTATTATGTAATGGCATAATATGGTAGAGAGCAGTTCCTGTAGAAGGCAAATCTCTTTAACAAATTCAGTAATCTAAACCTAGCTGAAATATTCACTGCATGCATAACTCATAAATACTACTGTATGTACACCAGATGTTTATATACTGCTCGTTATGCAACACTAAACTATATTGAAAAGCATTTTGAATGCTATTCTGGCCATTTTCAGTCCATCCTTTAATATAAGCTCAGAACTTATAAATCATATATTTAATTGTGTAAATATATTTTATGTCCTGTTATACAGACTAACTGAAAGTTCTTATTATTAATAATATTTGTATTATAATTATTTCTCCACTGCAGAACTTCCAGCACAGGAAATATGCTAGATGGAAGGCAACTTACATCCACAACTGTCTGAAGAATGGCGACACTCCGCAGGCTGGGCCTATTGGAATGGAAGGGGAAGCATATGGTGAGGGCTGATATTAGCAATCAGTGAGACAAACAAACCATGGCTCCTGTTAACAAAATACATTTTCTTGGGCATTTCTCAAGCTGCATTGAAACCTGTTTCCTTAATCTCTAAACTGGCATACTCTTGTTTGTAAAGGTTACCCATATTGTGTACTCAAGCCTTATCAAGTTAAAACTTGTACACAGAGACCAACATCAATCCTAATGACTTGGTCTGCCGAGAAGCTGATATTTATTTTACTATTCTTTTACAATGTTCTTATCTTTTACGTATGAAGGGTGGGGCTCATTTATTTTAATGCTGCTAAAACCCTTTTAAGTGACTCATGGTGGATCATGGTTCTTTACTCCTCTAAATAAATAAATAATTTATGTTTCAAATAAGTTATAGAATAAAATTATGCACGACCAGGCTGACCCTATTTGCTAGTCAATATTTGGACCTCGGGTAAATCATTAGTTTTGGCTATGGGCATGATAAGCATACTGTAGATTATATTATTATTACTTATGACACAGGTTTTGATTTTATCTGTGTTTTATTTATACTTATCACGTTTGTGAGTGTGTCAAGAGTGAATTTATTTTACTATAAACTATAAAATACTTAAATCTTAAGGGTGGTTAAAAGTAGTTTAAATGCAATTAGTGTAACCAGGCCTTATGAGAAACATTTGATTTTAAGTTTTCTAAGATGTGAAACAGTCCGATTAGTTTGCACTTTAAACCTATTATACTGAACTGCAATATTCTTCACAGTAAACATCTGTTGGGTGTGCTGTGTTTGACCTGACCTTTACACGTCAGAGCTGAAATCATATTGAAGACTGTATGTACTGGGACTTCTTAACTTGTGGGCCTAAACATGCATAAACATTGGGCAGTATCAAGGGACCCATGTGTTTTGCTTTTATCTGGCTTGGAAAAGTAATTTGTATCACATTATTATATGCAATGTTAACTAGAATATTTGTCTCTGTTTTATATTCTAAATTTCACTCACCCAGAGGCACATAGGGGCTTAATGTTTCTTGTATTTTCACTTGAAACGTTTCCTCTTGAGAAAGAGCTGGGCCTCTAACTCTAAGCAGTGACATCATGTTATCCCCACTGATGTGTAATAATGCCAAGAGAAAGCTGATATCATGGTCTCTCCCTTATTGTGTCTACATATCGGATCTTATCACTCTATATTTCATTTTTTTATTCCTGGTGTCTCTTAAGTAGAGCAAGATTTTGGTGGAACGTGTGGTTTAATTGAATAGTGATTGAATGTCAGTAGAAAAGCCCATACAATCACAGTCTACTGGAGAAATACTGATAACAGCAGAGTACTTAAGGTTTTTATTTGCCACTTAATAAACAAATGTGTAGTATTTTACACTTCCAGGTGTTCCAGATAGTTTTGTCTCATTTGCTATCAACATAATTAAATTTCAGTTACAATGTTGCTAAAGCTTTAAAATAAATTCAGTTACTTCTGCACACAATATATTTTCTAAGTATATTGGTTTGAATAGCTTTTAGGAAGGATTTGGTCCACACTGTTACAGTGCATTGTAGACACATTTGTGATTTGATCTAAACTTTTCTAAATTTTGACTTATAGCGTATACACAGTATGCATATAAAATCTCTAAATGTATATGTGCCGTCATTATTATTGTTAAATTATTGTATTTTCTTGATCACTTTTACATTTATAATATAAATTTTGATTTACTACAACAGATTTTTTTTTTTGTATTTGTGTAGTGATTTATATTTCATGTTTTAAATATATATATATATATATATATATTTATATATTTATTTTATTTTTTTTGTTGGGGGAAAAAAAAAAGTGACATCAGACAGATAACAGCCTTGCGGGCACCCCGAAAATTCAATTAAATTGTGTATATCCTTCACATTATGTATATTGTGTTCATCCAGTTTTGCATTTCAGAGTAATCATGAAAATCATAATTTATGAAAACCAGATTTCGGAACTGTCGAAACATTTGAAGGCCATGTGGTTTATAGGGGGCTCATCTGCAAATCTCAGCTTGGGGAGAATATTTAAGCAATCATGATACAGATTTTCTAATATATATATATATATATATATATATATATATATATATATATATATATATAGTTGTTGTTTTCTCTTAATATGTTCTGTATATATTGTAGTGCCAGTCAACCTGCTTTGAAGGTTATTGCTGAAAGATTTGGTAATAATTACTGCTTTGTTAAAGCCCCTCAATAAAAGCGCCATTGTTTCGGATGCACATTTGCTTGACTTTTCCATTTGAAGGGGTGGAAGATAATGAGCAAGGAGAATGGAATGGGCAGAACAACAATTCTGTTTAAACAGTAGAGAACCAATCCAAAGTAACCTATCAGATAAACATATTTTCCAAAAGTATCATCTATGCTGGGCTACCGACAAACATTGATAGAAAACCTAAAATATCGGAAACCTCAATGCAATGTTGCCCTAGAGTTACAGAGAGTAGGCTTGTTTTGTCTTCTGTGTCATGACACTATGGAAAATTCTGATTACTTTTGTTGATTAATTAACAGGCTAAGAACATAAGGTACAAGGTTTAATTAAAGGTTGTGCTGAAGGAAAGACCTGGGATGAAGAGATGATGTTAAGTTTAGAAGAACAATGGAAAGTAGACTAGTCTGCCAGTATTATTGTAATTAAACAATGGAGTAAACAGTTTTTATTTTGGTCATCAAGCATTTATCTTCCTCTATGGAGAAACACAATTTTTATGTTTTATGTATTGTCACAAGGGTAATGCCTAAAATTTTTGAACAGAGGTACTTTGAGGTTTGTGCAAATTATTTTATGAATATACACCAAAGTGGATGATTTTGATTGGTCCACAGTGTCTATTTCAGATAGTATAGAAACTTTGCAAACTTGAAAGGTGTTTGTCTTTAGATGCTATATACCACGTTTCAAATTCTTCTGCTAGTTTATTGTTCTAGAGCAGATTTTTTAAATTAAAGTAGGTCAGTTGCATGATTTTCATTATCCTACAAGGGTTTAGACTGGATGAAGTTCTTACTATAAAGGGATGCATATAAAAATCTAAAAGTAAACTGTCAATCATATCATATAGCTATACTGTCCACACAAAGTGTCAGAAAACTAATAATCAGGAAAATCCAAACAATAACAATAATAACAAGTACAACAATCATTCTGTCTCAGCACTATAAATAATATGAATAGAGACTAACTGATCAGAATACATACATTAACTAATTATTCCCCAATGTATTTCTTCCCTGTACTACTATGTTTTGTTGTTTACAGTAGGTTTTGCATTTAATCTTAAATACAACAGTAACAACTTTGGCAACCAAAAGCAGGATATTGTTAAGCATTAAGTAAGTGAAAGACTTGCATTTTGAATACTTGAATCTGATCTTCCTACTGCTCTTCTAACAGTGAGGTCAATCTCATTAATGCTATTTTTAAGGCACTCATCTGAAATAAACTCCCAAGAGATTAGTTTTGTCAACAATTAAAATGTTTTTCAAGTTTATAATGTCACACTTGGTGAAATGACTACCAACGCAATTAAAAAAATCCCAAAAGCCAATCTGCATAAAAAAAAGAAACATGTTGCAAGACTTTGATGTTGTTATACATGTTCATATGAGAAAAAAATAGCCAGTCTGTGGCCAAAAAAAATGCATCAAAGGTTTTCTTAGTCAGAGGACAATGAGGCAGACTTGTTTTGCAGATGTGATGTGGTTTTACTGTTTTCCTTCTTTAATAAATCTTGAAATATTTGTGATGATAATGCAGGTTTTGTGTAATTTACAGTATGTAAACTTGCTTTTGCTGTAAATTTAATCTGACACTGAATTGTGGCAAAACAATCTGTTATGTAAAATGTTGCATAATAAGTTGCTTAGTTATTGTTGATTCCCAAGTAACTGGAACATATTGTCAATTGTGTTGAATATTATCATAATCTAATATAATTTACATTCTAGTTAACCAGTTCCTCACAGATTTCCCTTCTATAGCCTATGTCCCTTTGTTTTCGATGGGAGCCATTGTTTCAATGAAAGGAATTGAATACTCTTCCTGAATGCTCTGTAAAGTTTTAAATTGCCATATTTAACATCAGTTAACACTCCATGCCAGTAATCTCTCTGAGTATCAGTATCAGGATAGTATGTTATACTGCTTCTTTCCTCCTTGGCAAACTTGTCTGACCTGGTTAATCTTTTAGTCCTTTATTTTTCTTAACAGACTAACAGTACTGTGTACTTAAACAGCATGGTTTGGCATTTAAGCACAGTCATATTAAGGGAATAAACCATCTATTGTTTGTTAGTTTTTATATTGAAAGTCATCTGTGTGTTTAAACAGGTATCACTCGTGAGATTTACAAGAGTAGATGTCCTGAACTATAAAAGTAGGAGACATTTGTTCGTTTTTTTTTATTTTTTATGCATAGCCCATTATTTATACACAGTCAAGTTATTTTTAACCACTAGAGCATGAAGCAACTTACTGTATAAATTCAGCCGGACAAAGCCATGAATGACTAGGAGAGCCCTAGCTTGATTCCACAGGGAGGTATCCCAGCTCCTATTGCACAGTTGCAGTTCACAGCACTCATCAGAAATGTTGCTGTTTGTGCCTGGGCTACTCATTTTAAATTAGTGAAATACTTGACTTTTTTTTTTTTTTTTTTTTTCAGCTTTCCAGACAGCTGTTTATATCTTGCTATATTTATGCATTTACATGGTCTGACAGCCTTTGGTCTAGTAGGTTTAAGGCCATCCTTCAGTGTTTAATTTTGTTTTAAAACCCTATTGTATTAGTTTATAAGATGTTGTAGTACTAGATTAATATAAGAAATCCCACACACATATATTGAGTCCCCTTAAATTTTACAAAGAATTCAAACAGTATTGCTGTCTGTATATTACCCTTGAGCTCTGGAGGGGTATTGTAAAGTGTATTGTTCTGTTTTAGGTGGGTAGGCAACAGCATGACTGAGAACTGTGGTTTAGTATATTGAGTTGATGTGCTGATAACTATTTTTCGTAACGTTTAAAGTTGAAACACACTTCTCTCTTTTTGCGGTCGTCAAGTCACGCATATTGATTTTCAGTTCTGTTACCTTAACAGTTCCTGAAGCAGATTACAAAACGTCAAAAGAATAAAGAAAGTGACAAATTCAATAATTATATTATATAACATTTATACTTTGCTCAGATAGCACTACATGACATCAATATTAAAAACTCAACAGTGTTCTCAAATATCCATTGCTTTAAAGACTTGAGGGTTACATGAGTGACGTATCGAGTAAAATCCTCTCGGGCTCAGTCCCACAACATGAGGATGTTCATATCCCTAAAGTGGCTAGCATTCCTTAACACAGATGTTATTTCAGAAAATACATCTTTATTGGATTTTGTGTCCCTGTTAGACAAATATATTCGTTATATTATGCACTGATAGTTTGCCAATTTCATTTGAGGTGCAGTTTTTTTGGTAGGAGTATTTGCATTGCTGCTCTAAGAAAGGTATGTTTTATCAGTGTTGTAAGACCTCGCATTTGCCTCACCCCTTGTTTTTAACCTGTAAGTTAGTCCTGTAGCCCAAATACGTTTGGGGAATAATAAAGTAATCAAAACAGGAGAAAATTATAATATCCATCAATGATTATCCTTAGTCAGCATCAGAGGTGTTTAAACGTAAAGCTTAACTACAAAATATGTTTTGGTTAATATGTTTGTTTAAAATAAATCTATTATACCAGCATTAGAAATATTCTGCAAGTTAAAATGCAGTTAAGTTACAGAGACGTGCTAACAGTATGGCACACAATGTGCCTGTGATAAAGAAATGCAGAAGTCTCAATTCAGGCAGTGACAGAGGCAATTGTAAACACTGTCTAAAGTTGCCACTTGGCCCCATAATATTCAGAACCTTTCGAGATATGGAAGGTTTGAACTCAAAGCAATAATAAACCTTTTCTAAATTGAACTTGTTGCTATATCATGAGACAGCATGATACTCCAGTTGTGTTTTATCAAGATGAAAAAAAAACAAGATTTTTGTTAAGCTGTCTACAAATGAGAAGTGAAAGTAGCAACAGGAAGCTAATGTACACTGACTTGTCCTGCATTATGACTTCCAGTATAGTGCAAGCATATTGTATTATTGGATTTTTATGGTAAAGTTGTATGTTCTTATTTCTTTTGTATTCTAACAGATGTTGAATATGATGCTGAAGCTGGGGCATCCTTTAGGGTACCTCAGGACCCCATGCCTTCCCAGCCAACAATGCCTGGAGCTGACACAGGTGACATACCAACAAACTTTACAAATATTCAGATTCCACCTGGTGCCCACGCCCCTGCCAACACCCCAGCAGAGGTGCCTCACAATACAGGTATTGAACCTACAGAGTATATTAGGAAGTCTGTCTGCAGTGTTTAAAAGATTTATGAGGAGTCATATGGCCAATAAAATTGTACTTAGGACTGTAACAAAGGGTGCATTATTAAAACATAATATTCCAAACACATTCCAGATCACCTTAACTGTTAATATTTAATTGAGTCATTTCATCTGTATGTATGACCAGTAAAAATATCTTTCAATGTTGATTAAGTGAGGTTATATTAAACAGTTCTCATTTTTATCATGTTCATGTATGTAATGCTTATTATACATTACCAGTCAAATGTTCTAGAACACACCCATTTTTCCAGATTTTTTTTAAATTTAAACAGTTCAAGTCCTGTGGATAACCTGAAATGGTACAAAGATAAGCAGTTAAAAAAAAAAAAAAGTTTAGTTTACCAAAAACTGAAAAATAATGTACATTTCAGAGTTATATACTGTAATACTACACCCTCTTAAGTATTATTTGGCAGTGTTACACACAGCTCCTGTGCCTAGAAGTTACACTGTATTCCTACAATGCGCACATCATTTGAAAACGTATTCTCATGGCTACCAGCACATTTCATTCTCAAACACATCTGATGTTACAGTTTCCGTGTCGCCCGCCGTCATTCAGAGCCCGGGGAAGGTAAACGTCTGCTCCGGGGGGTGGGGGGGTCTCATTCAGACGGTCACAGATCACTTAGTGAAGAGTACACATGGGATTAAAGAGAAGCACATGGATTTAGTGCCCATTTAAGGGTACCAGAGGGGTTTGTCAGCTTAAGGGGTTACAGTTTGATAAACAAAACGATTCCATGTTTTTATCTCCAATTGTTTATTTGTTCTATGCTATGAATACATTGAGGCATTAAACTGCATACATGTCTATAAAAACTGGAAAAATTGAGGTGTTCTTAAACTTTTGAGCGGTAGTGTACATAGAATTATTGGATACATTACAATTAGATGTAATCTTTCATTTAAAGCTTATTGTGGTAGTCAAAAGAACAACATCTTTTCAAATGGATTATGAAATTGTTGGTTAATAAACAATCATACGTGGCAAAATAAAAAGTAACGGATTCAGCAACTCTGCATATTTATATTTAGTATTTTACTGTAATTTATTTTATTATTTACTATAATACTATATAATTTAATATTACACATTTTTCCTTGTAAACCCTGAAAGAGACAATTGTATTTGGATATGTATTCTGTAATTTTGAATGTACACACTTTATCATTTTTAAAATCCCTAAAACTAAAAATGCAGTTAAGTTACAGAGACGTGCTAACAGGGGAAGGACCTCACGATTAAACCAGTCTTGTGTACTTTGGCTAATTTTACATACAGGGGAAAATTGCCTTAATCATTTTTCTTTTGGCATTCCATTGCAAGTGCAGAGACTGGATTGTATTAGAAAATGGTCTTGTGTAATTACTGAGTTACATGAATAAATGCAGCTTTGTTACAATATAGGCATTTATAATGAGTTTCATACATTTTAATGGGGTTCAGGTTTCAGTATTAACCTGTTGATGCATTTTCTCTTCATCCTGTGTATGCTGTGTTCTGATGGTCTATCCAAGTGGTTGACAGCTACCAGTTTCCCTGCCAATTCCTTTTTACTTTCTATGTTTTTCTTGACAGATGTTTTGGATCTTCACAAAATACATATTTACAATTTTCACTTCAAAATGTGTTTTCCAGATACTATGAAGTTATTAATTGAAGTCAATCAAGATGAATAGTAGTTTTTTTGTTGTTGTTGTTGTTGTTGTTGCTGCTGCATTCCAACAACATTGTTGATTATATCTGTTTAGTGTAGAAAAAACAAGTTTGGCAAATATGATTTGCTTTGGTGCATTTTACTTAAATATAATTAATGATGTTAGTGGTCTCTTTCTTATTTTATTTTATTTGCTTAGTCTATGCTGACTTCTAAAAATGATTCTGAAATGACAGGTTCATTTTTTTAATAAAACCTGTGTCACTGGAACATGGTTAAAATAAAGGAAAATAAACAAAAGTGAATAAAAGGATGGGCAGACATACTATACTGAAACATCTGCAAAGATGAACATTAGTTGCTTCAATTTAAATAATGTAAAGTAAATATACAGAACTTAGTTTACTTTTCTATGATGTTACTTCTTAAAAAGGCCAGTGCAGATATTTTAAAAACAAAATTAATGAAAGCAGAATCTAAATGTATCTAATCCAAAAAGTCATTTTAAATCAGGTGATGTACATAAACAGTTTCTCTATAAATTATTTCTATGATTATTTTTAACGACATGAGCAGGATTGCTTTTTTGGGTCAGGCTCTGTTCAAAGCTCTCTTTGTCAGCTTTCCTGTTTTCACTGCTTCACTTTTTAAGAAAAGAGAAATGGTTGAGGTCAGTACCTTTAGTGGGGTATGTTTCCCACAGTGTTATTTTTCTCCTTGATTAGTGTACTCACTCTCTGCTCCTTCGGATATGACTAAGCTACAACAAGTGACCCCAGGGATGGCTTTCCCTAGTTAAATTAAGAAGAATGCATTGTACCCAGCTCTGAAAAAATCAAATAATAATAAGAATGTCACAATAACAGTTATATATAATTAATTTTATTTCTCTAGTGAACCCCACATACATCTGTTTGATGTACTGTAGTGTACAGAAACATAGTTTAAGAATAGAAAGGTCTTGTGTGTTATTATTATACTAATAATTATTGTACAAATATTACTAATAATCATGCACAATGTAATCTTCACTGAGACAATTTATGTATTTACTTACTCTAGATTAGATTATATGTAATGTAATGTCCCTTTCTCTTGTTCACAATTCAGCAGTTGACAGGAACAAAAAATGGGTGCAACTTCTGTGCGGCATCACTACACTGTTTTCCAGTGTGTTTTAGGAATGATTTTAAAGTTATCTTATGTGTTTTTAAAGCACTGAAAACTATCTCTTATGATAACTCTATACCAGCCTGCTGGTGCACTAAATATCTGCTGATGCTGGTGTGTTGAATCGCATGAATCGCTTTCTGTTGTTATTTACCATTTTAAATCTTTCTGGACTTGATCTCATTTTAAAAATAATTATTTTTTTACGTTTTTATTATTAATACTTTTAAATCCTGATTTATTTACTTATATACTCATTTGTGTACTCTTAGGCTATGTACTTGGGGGTGTTAGTTTTTTAGTTATATTGTTTATTATTTTATTTAAATTGTTAAATATTTTTATTCAGTAATGTGGTTTGAATTGCACTGAGCATGAAAAGTGCTTTATAATTAAACATGTATTATTAGTATTATTGTTATTATTGTTTCATTTTTGTTTTATGTAGCAGTCATGGATCCTTGTATCACTCAGTTATTAATGGACACCAAACAAGCATGATGGGTCGAATGGCCTCCTCTTGTTTGTAAACTTTCTTATGTTCATATTAAAAAAAAAATCTTACTTTAGAAACGACAGAAGTCAGAAAGTGTATTGTTAGTGGCTGATAGTTTGGGTTCATTGGGAGTACTTTCTGTGGACAAACATAAAAGAGAAATAGGCTGCTGTTTGCATTTATTCTAAAAAGACAGTCATAGTTTTAAACCATGTATGTAGCATTTAATCCTTCATTCTAGCTCACTGTAGTAGGTGCATTAGATGGGGACGGGGTGGGGAAGCTGTGGGGGAGAGGGCACTTAGGGCTCTGCGGATCAAAAGGGTGGTGGCTCGCGCCCCCCCCTCTGCATGTCCCTGATGAGGGGATAATTTCAAGTAAGGATCATATGATTTGGAACAAAGAAATTGTTAGGACTAAGGAACATATGTAACTCTTAAAATCTGACTAGTATAAAGAAATGTGTTTTTTAATTGGGAGAATACATGACAAATAGTGGATTATATTATTTATGTTGATGTCCTTTATTAATGTATATATGTAAATTCAAGTAAATATCGTAATTCAATTAACTTCAATAGAATTGTTAAGATATTAGAGAATACTCAAAATAATACATCTGAAATGTTTTTTCAGCAGATCATTAAAGAATCTAGATTTGTTTGTTTTTTCTTTTTTCCGCTGAAAATATAGTGTGTGGCTGGCAGAGAACTGAGTGTCTTTTCTATCGTTTTTCAAAGGAGAAACAGACAAGCCAGTGCCTCTTCCCAGGAATATTCCTGCAGTTGACCCCTCATTGCTGAGCACCAACCAGCAGGGTAAGGTTAGGTGTTGGTCACCCCAAATCAAGTCTCTCTCCCTCTGCCACTCAAAACCATTCACCTTGGGCTCCCAAGTGGTACATCAATCCTCTGATTGATGTGATAGATGGACTTTAAGGATGCTGGGCTAACCAGTGCCAAAAATAACAGGATGACTTTAATAACTTAAATGGACTTACAGCCTGGGATTTGCAGTATTAGTAGAGAATACAATAAACATCACAACATAACACAAATAATTGACATAGTTATTGTATTACTTTAGTACATACTTGCACATTTAATTTATTAATATAATTTGAATATCTTTTTTTAACTAAAGTAGTTAAAGTAGTAGTTGATCAAGACTGTAGCATTCTAAATCCTGCAAAATCCCACTGGAAACTAACCCTCAGATGGTAATGGAAATAAAGTTAGAAGAAACGTGTACTTTTGGACTTTGAAAGCTACATAAAGATTTAGTGGTTCCCACTGTAATAATAATGTAACAAAAATCAATAATATTTCTGTTTATTTTAATGAATGTTATAATTGCAGTTGTAACAATACTGCTCTCATCCAGCATCTGACTTGATTTACAGTAAGAGCTTAAGCGTCTACTCTGACTTCTAATGAACATGTAATTTAGATGACTGGTGGTCAATAGGAGTTGCTTATGGGGAGCCTCAAGTAAAATCCCATGCCCTGTATCCATGCATTTCTAGTAGTGAAAAGTAGTGAAGTAAATATCACATCCAAAGGATAAAAGTAACACACCATCTATATGTACCTTAAATATTAATTATTGAAGAAGTAATAATTAACAGAAAAGTAATTAAACTTAATAGGCTACTTCAGTAATATATTTTGTGTTCTTATTTTTTTACATGCTTTCCAAACCACAGCTTTAGATGAGGCAACATTACAAGTAAAGCCTCATGAGATGTTTCTTCAAGTTAAAGTTCAACAAGTTGTTGTCTGAATTGTTTATTATCCTTTATATTTTGATAGAAAAATTAAATGAGCTGTGAAAAAGTAGCAAATGTTTCCAAAAAATAAACTACTAATGAGCTAATATATATTTGTTCTTCTAGTCAGAAGGTTTCCCAAATCAATGAGTTGGGTATCTAATAAAGACAAAAGTGTCATGACACTTAGACTAGATACTCAATTTGAAAATGGGTTTTAATTTAGCTTTATGTACAGCATAATCCCTAAAGGTTTAGTTTTTATTTTCATAAATAAAGCAAGTGGTTTAAGTAAGATGGGTATCTCCAAATCTGCTTCTCCTAAACAACTCTTTACTGGCTATTGTTTGATCCCCAAAATCATTTATTTGGTTAGTTACTTTTTAGTACAAGTCTTTTCCCCTGTCTTCCCCTGTTATTTCTGTCTGGCTCTTTAGGACCAGTATTGTGGACCAGTGCTGTTTTACCTACACTTACAATTGCACAACAGTCATAATTCAAATAAAATAGATTTCATATTTATTGAAATAAATAAATCGCCAAATAATTTTGTTCCAAATTAAGGTTTTGAATACTTTATACATTAAACAGGTTTAGTATTCAGCAAAAAGGCACCAAAGGAAACCTGAGTAAATAAATCTTCATACTGCGTTGTATGCCACAGGTTAGCAAGTTAGCTTTTGACATTCTGGAATATAAATATAAAAGTTTAAAGCAAAAACATAATTGTGGAAAATATTTTGTCACTTAATCACATTTTTGTTATTTTAAATATACCACTATTCCTAATTTTTGTTTCTACAGGTGACGTTCGTCTAACACCAGAAGACTTCACCAGGGCTCAGAAATACTGCAAGTATGCTGGCAGTGCTCTGCAGTATGAAGATGTAAGCGCAGCGGTACAGAATCTGCAGAAAGCCCTAAAGTTACTCACTACAGGCAAAGAATGAGGTCTTTGTCTGCAGTGTCACTGTATCATTTATCTGACTAAAAGAACTAAGAGGCCACCCTCAGTTGTATCAGAAGAAAGCAATTCTGTTGAAGCCCTGAAATTCAGTATAAACGACAATGAAATCTGTGTCTCCATATTGGACCCCTGCTGTATTGCATTTATTGATAGCCTGTTACTGGAAAGCAGAAGATGTTTGGGAGTCACTTACTAAGCTTTTAGGGTCTTGAAGTCAACTCTTTAGGCTTATCAATAAGCATTGTCTATATTACAAGATTTAACTTAGATTCTGTTTTGAAAGCATTATAGATATGCATCTTAGCTGGCATGCTTGTATTTGCTTATTTACTGGGTCTTGACTTTACATATATGAGCACATATAATGATGGACTTCTCTATGCTTTTTCAAAAAGTAAAAACATAGCATATAGAGTATCAGTCTTAATATTCTTAGTCAGAATTAATGTTTTATTTGTTTTTCTTTGGTGAAAGATTTCTGTAATTTTACTTTGTTAACATGATTTTTTGGAAAATTAAATAAAATTTGGTTGTTGGTCATTTATTAAGAGCATTGTATTGTAATGTTTTTTAGAGATGGTCTTACTGTGGGGGAGGGTATGGTAAAGATGGGCACACAAAATAAACAGATAAAAGGTTTCATTACTTTATTTATCGTAATGCCACTATTAGCATTTTAATAAACAATATTTCAAATCTTGACTACTTTAGAATTACATATATTCAAATCTAAAACCAGGTTTTAAAACCATCATAATGTTTTTCTTCTTATTTTGAAGATATAAAAAATTGTAGTATTAATACCAAAATATTAGTTTCGATTAATTATGATATAAATGTGTAGCATTTTACACAACTTCAGTGCTTCAGTTCACTTACGCTTATGTTATTCTCTACATGGACAGTCACTCACTGACCGGTAAGAGCAGAATTGACTTGTATTGATGGCTCAAAATTGCAAACTGCTTCATTGTAGTTGCAGTGCCTTGTAAAAGTATTCAGACCCCTGACCAATTCTCACATATTACAAATGGTACACTGATAATTCTTCCTGTTTGATTTTTTATTTTAAAACACTGACATTCAAAATCAATTATTGTATGGTGACACTGGTTTTATGTTGGGAAATACTTGTACCAAAAACCTGAAACTGAAATATGTTGTGCTGATGAAAGAAATTGCCCTAATGAGGACATAATTACCTTACCATTGGCCTCCACCTGTGAACCATTAAAGTTGGTGTTACATTTTCTGGATAAAATTCCAACTGTTGACGGATCACTGGTCAAGCTGTGAATCTGAAGGAAAATTAAGATCAACTAGCATTCTATAGAAGTTAAAGATACAGTAATACAAATGCATAGATTAGGAAAAGGGTACAAAATAATATCCAAGTGTTTGGGTATCCCAGTGAGCACAGTTGGATCAATAATCAGGAAGTGTAAGCTGCATCACACCACCCCAGGCACTGCCAAGAAAAGGCTGTCTCACCCAGGCATCATACCGTAACACTGGCCTGTTTTGGAGGGTGGCAAGAAAGAAGCTGTTACTATACTCAGAAATTACTATCTGACCACAAAACCTCTTCATGCTTTCAGATGGTACTTTGTGAGTAACTGCTTCCCTGTTGCCAGTAGGCCAGTGTTACAGGGCTCTTGATATGGTTGCACCATTACTGTTGGTAATTGTTGGCCTCTCTGTGGCTTCTCTCACAAGTCTTCTTGTTTGAGCTCTGAGTTTTGAGGGCAGTGCCTGGGTGGTGTGATGCAGCTTCCACTTATTACTATTATTGATCCAACTGTGCTCACTGGGATACCCTAACATTTGGATATTATTTTGTACACTTTTCCTAATCTATGCATTTGTATTACTTTATCTATAACTTCTGTAGAATATTCTTTGATATTCATTTTCCTTCAGATTCACAGCCTGACCAATGATCATTCAACAGTTGCTGTGTAATAAATTCAGTTCCAACTGCTGGTCTTACTCATTTACCAACTACCAAATTAGGACCTTTACAAATTGTTTTTATTTGGCATACACATACTCGGTTTCCACTTAATAGCCTCTAAATATAAATTGTGTTCCTCTTTGATTAGCAAAGGTCAAAGTCAGCATGCAAAATCTAAGATACAACTTAAGGGAAACAAAAGCATTGAAACGTGGACACAGATGAGTATCATTTTAAAGTGTACAAACAATTTTGCTAGTCAACAAATTTGTTTTTATCTGTACTGCTGCCTTATTTGCATTCTAGCTTCTGTACAGCAAAACAGTGATGTTTCTAAAACAGAGTACATTGTTAGTAAATGATGAAGCATTAATATTGCTTAACTTTGTAAAAAACACATTAATATTTAAACAATACCAATTCCAATCTTCATGCTGATAGAATGTGAAATGTATACATCAGTGATGGGGGTTGTGGTTGTAGATCAAAGAAGCTAGTAACTCACCATGACATTTTGCACTCTGTTTATCTTGTTAAACTCTTTGAACCTGTTGTGACTTCATTTGCAATATCATTATTCACAAATGTCTCTTCATGGACCTCAGAGAACAGCAATTTGGTAGCAGTGCCAATTATTAAAAGCTCTTCATGTCAGAGGGTAAAAGGCAAGTAATGGTAATTGAGGAAACTTACCCTTCAGTGCAGACAATTAAGCAAATGAAGCAAGGGCAGTTCTTGCTTTTTAAGTATAGTGTAATGCACAGTTAAAAATTTAAATACTGGAGAGAGATTTCAGAAAATTGAATAGTTCACCAGTCTCTTAATGTGATGTCACAATGGGCAAACAAAAGCAAAACAATAAAAAATACCAGATGGTTGCTACATGTTTCAATTATTACTTTAAATCGATACATTTTCATATTTGTGTTATTGTTATTAGAAAATAATTTCACAGAAGTCTAACCTGACAAAGAAACAAACAAAAACGCATGTTTCATTAACCTGATCTATGAGCTTTATTAATTTGTGGGTGGGTGTGGTGGGTAACAGTTTTGTGACATTTCCTTGTATTTATAATTATTATTATCATTATTATGTTAAGAAAATGTATCTTAAAACACACTTTTTAAGTGAGAGTGAGAAATCTACCAAGCCAGTTTTGGTTCAGACATTTAAAGTAAAATAGGCTTATGTTTCAAACCACAGGTTTATTTAATAATTTAATGAATTTACTCAAGCTAATATTTCTTGACATTAACATCAACTCCTGACACTTCTGTAATCATATATTAGTATTTTGCTTATTTCAAGAGACAGGAAGATTAGTGCCCTATTGTCAATTAATAACATGGTTTTTTTTTGTTTTTTTTTTAATTCTTGTTTTACTTTCAGCAATGCAAATTTTCTCCAAAGGACTAAGATCATGAAATGATCTGGTTTCAATTAAATAATGAGATCATACAATTAATCTTATTTAATAAAACTTTTTTTGCCTTTCTAATATATAAGCTTTCATCCCTGATTGTGTCCAGAAATTTCTAACTGCAAACATTTTAAGCACAATTTTTCATTCCTCTTTGTAGATCAGCGGCCTCAAGCCCTTGTCCCAAATCTGGTCGTTTTGTCCTGTTCCACGGTTAAAATGTTAATATTGATTAATTGAGTCAGTTTACTTTCATTAGTTAGTAGGTGAAGACCACTACTCTAGAATAACCACAGCTACAGATTATTTTTGAGTTTATCCAGATTTTTTCCAGAGTACGAGAATATTGCTAAAATTATAAATGCCTCTTTCATTCTTCAACAACTTTCCTTTTCATTTAACAGTTTAGCTGTTTCTGGAGATCTGAATGACAGAAGTAATCTGAATGACAGAATGTTCACATTATAAGTAGTGTAAGAGATTGTTGTGAATAGTTACAGTTCAGCTCAGTTGTTTAAATAGTTAATCTTTTAATAATGAGGCTCAAAGCTATTTTTAAGTTTAGATGGTCTGATTACTTCCTGTTCTAATTGTTTTTCTTCATTTCCTGTCTTGCCTGTAGTGTTACAGAAGGTCACTGATGAAATCTATCCATTGAACTGTCACATTAAAACATCTAGATTTGCATGTGTCTTCCTTGTGTTATTCTGCTGAAGGGTATAAGATATCAGTACACAATCTTTGGTACTGTTTTTGTTGCCTTTTTAAATTCTACTCCTTACTAAAGGGGCATGTGGTTACTTTTATGAAGACATTTAATCCTTTTCCCCCAGATCAGATTCAATGACTAGTATCAATGACTAGCTTTTCTTGTGTTTTTTTTTTTTTTCTTATAAAGCAATGTTCTTTTATACAGCTCTGGAAAAAATTGAGACCACTTAACATTGATTTCTGAACTTGGAGTGGTCTCTTATATATTTGCCACTTTTTTTTCTGCACCATGGTTTCTGAACTCTGGATTTCAACTAAAGTTCTATAAAATACTGAAACATGTTTTTCTTGTTTTTGTTTTTAAGAAGTAGTCTGTTAACACACGTTTTACCATAATCCCAACCAAAACTAACACAGATTCTGGAATATACTTCTCTCATATTCAAGTACGAATGGAAATCATTAGATATGTATCTGATATGTATAGTGATTTTTCAAACAAATAATTCTGACATTTTAATTTTGTTTTAAAATAAGTTAGTGAAGTTTCTTAAAAAAAATAAGGTTAGGTAAGATAACACAAAACCTATTAAGCCTCTTAATACAATGCTCGGAGATAGCCACTACTCTAGTTTATGAATGTTAGTATAAACTTTAATTTTATCAGTGCCAAAATATGGCATCAATATAAAACTTTTTTATTGTTTCATGTATATATTTATTTATTTTAATTTGGCATATAATAATTCATGCAACAGGAATTCACACTAAATTGAGGGAAATTATTAAAAAGGAAAATGAACTAAAAACTATTATTTTACAATGAAATATAACTATTTGTAAATTATGTTTTAATCTTATTGAACACAAGGATAAAAACAGTGTTGAGGTCTTGGCTCAGAATATTTCTCACAATGACTTCATCAAAAATGGTGACATGCTGTTAGCTAGCTAAGGAATAACAGATTTGGAGATGCATACAAATTAACTTTATTACCGAATCTATTTCAAAAACAAGCTAATACCAACACTTTCTTTTTAGTATATTATATAAGTTGTAGGCACACTTAGCCATAATGAGTGCTGCATTGTTTTTAATAGTTTGCTGGAAGAGGACTGTGACTTTCCTCCCACAGCACAGTTATATTATAGGGTGGCAAGTCAATTATTTTGGTGGTTCTCGATTTGCTGTTCCATTTAATCCAAGAGATGTTCTGTTGAATTGCAGTTGTAGATGTAAGCAGGAAATGTGATGTTTCCTAAGTTATCCCTATTGAACCACTATTTAAACTCAGCTTTGTGATCTTTTGTAGATCTGTGTACAGGATCTCACTATAAATATTCTAATAATGCTGTAAGTAAAATGTTTTAAGAAAACACCACATGCAAGGAATACTGGCAGTCATGATTCCCTTTGAAGATGCCAACAAATTATGTACTTACATTCAGAACAAGTTTAGAATGATATTTTTCATTAATAAACCCTGACAGAACTGTTTCTATTACTGGAATTATTCAATCATTCTCATTTCTTGGTATTGTGCTAGCATTTAAGACTATATTTAAAGTCCATGGGCTTTCATCCCATAGAACATAGCTGTCCCACAACTTAATATTTGTAGGTCGTAAAGAAACATTAATAGTACAAGGGTGTTTGCAGCTATTATTCACTTTGTCTACAACTTAGGTAAACTTTACATGCTCAAAAGTTTGCATGCCATAGAAATCAGATTTATGTCCATGTCATTCAATCCCTACATTTAGAAACATTGTAACATATGTAATTGTCTTTTTACACTTATCTATAGAAGGTTTTAATGTATTGTTCCATATGGTTTTCAATAGGTATTTCTGTTCATTAGTTCCATGTTGCTTAAATGCATTATTAATTATAAATGGTAAATATTTTGAACAGGTGTGCTATTCTGTAAAACAAAAAATACTTAAGACATCTGCAAAGAGCACGAATCTGTTCCTTTTTAAACTTTGAAAAATACATGCTGTTAAATCCCTTAAAATAAGTTAGTCAAAAAGTTATTTTAAAGACAGATCTCTAAATTACTGGTGACATAAAACCATTTAAATCAAAATTATAATAGTATAACAACGTCAGTTCTATTTATCATGAATTTTCATTGTTTGAGGTCATTTTCTACTCTCCTGGGATTTTTTGTTTTTTTTTGTTTTACTGATGTTATTGTAGGGTGGGGCGCAGACAGAGCACTGCCTCCAGCTGCGCGCTTGAGCAGAATCAGGTCCTTTAGTCCCGTTTTGCAACATATTGAAGCATCTTATGTATCGGAGATATACAGGTTCACCAAAGGAAAATTAACGTGCTCGGTATTTCTGTTCAAACAAACAAACAAAAAACCTTGACTGACTACATTCCCGAATGAGGAGACTAATTTAACATTGAACTACAGTTTTTTTTTCTTAATCCAAAACGGTTTTAATAAGCTAGTGGTGACAGTTTGCAAAGTTGATCTGACGCTGAAAAACTCTACTTCGGAGGCAGAGAAGGAAAGAATGTTTCTTCACAGAGATCAGCTTCTACAGCAATAACCAAGCATGTAAGTTCAAAAGTATTTCTATTTTTTGTGTTTGTTTGTTTCACTGTTCCTATAATAATTATTTATAACAGTAACATTCTTAATTTGTGTTTGATGCCATTCAAATATCATTGCACTTGTTAATTTATTTTGTTACTTTAAGTACCGGGATCTAAGAATGAGAATCCAGATTCTGAAATATATAACATTTTGTGGAAATGTTTTAAATTCCAATTTACGTTACAATTAAACATATTTCATTTGTTACAACAACTTTTTTGGCAAAAGTTTTTGTCCATAGCAAAACGTCATACTGCTCTGTGCGTTAACAAAAAATGAGAACAGATATTCTAGCTTTAATATTTACAATGCTGATGACTGATTTTCAGTTTGCTGTATATATAAATGCTATATATCAATATGAACTTGATTAGGACATGTTAGAAAGCTGAGGAGGAATACACTGATAGAAATCATACAAATATGCATATATTAGTTATTAGCCTTAATATTTATTGCCTCCTGGTTGAACTTTTCAAGTTTTAAGTTTAATGTTCAGTTACAATGTGGTACAAGTGTGTGGAATTAATCAAATTTATTATTTATTAAGACACATCAGTAACTTAGACATAATATACATACTCAAAGAAACTAAACAGTGTGGCTATGTTTCAAAAAGTGAACGCAATCCATTTTATAAAACAAGCATATCAAGTTGTGTGACTGAAGGAACAGAAGGTGTGGGAGCCATTTAGAGCACTAGTGATAAACTTTCAACGATAAGCTGGGATGTCCAAATGGAGTATAAATATGCTAGTAGTTTGAGAAAAACTTGCCTTTTTCTGTTGTTTGTCCAATTAAAGTAAACTGAGTAGACTCACTTTAGACTGAGTTTAGAGAAGCATTTTGAAGTAACAGTTTTATCTATGATCGAGAGTATTCAATAAAAAGCGTACAAATTGTTATATATATGTTTTTCTTTACTTTAAGTCTGATCAGCTCATGCTTGGTAGTGCAATAGTTTGCTATTGATAATTTAATATGATTAATCATCTGAAAATACATTTAAACTAGTTGATCTTTGAAAATATTGTTAATCTAGAAATCATTTCACAAACACACTTATATTTTCGACAGAAGACAATGAAGTGAGGAAGTAGACTGTAGATCATTTCACAAGCTTGTGTGGAGGAAAAGTGTGCTGTTTGTCACTAGCCTGAGGTGCCTAGAGGGGTGGATGTACCTCACCCTTCAGGAGCAGGAGTTTTACTGTTTTAGACAACACTTAGGTAAGGTCAGGTCTTTTCAGGTCCTAGCATCAAATAAAGGTTTCTTTCTTGGTCTCTTAGTTTCTCCTGCTGTTTCAGTATTATGAATAAAATATGCAGTGGTAATGCTCTCTGGAAAAATACTAATTTAAACCAAATAACTAATGTTAGGACTAATGGCTGGCAGATTCAGTCTGTGACAGATGTCAGTCTGCTAAATAGGGAATTTGGTAATTATAAGAAATCTTGTAGATGGTCTTCAGTAACAGGGCCTAATGCAGTTTGTAGGTTTGTTTGTGTTGCCCTTGTACTACATGTTGCTTAAAAACTTGTTGTCTATGTACACTCTTTTGCATGCATAATGAGAGTAAAAGTAAACAAAGTTGATGTGTGTGTTTGTATATATATATATATATATATATATATATATATATATATACCGATCAGCCATAACATTATGACCACTGACAGGTGAAGTGAATAACACTGATTATCTCGTTATCATGGCACCTGTCAGTGGGTGGGATATATTAGGCAGCAAGTGAACAATTTGTCCTCAAAATTGATGTGTTAGAAGCAGGGAAAATGGGCAAGTGTTAGGGTCTGAGCAACTTTGACAAGGGCCAAATTGTGATGGTTAGACAACTGGGTCAGAGCATCTCCAAAACTGCAGCTCTTGTGGAGTCTGCAGTGGTCAGTACCTATCATAAATGGTCCAAGGAAGGAAAAGCGGCGACAGGGTCATGGGTGGCCAAGGCTCATTGATGCACGTGGGGAGTGAAGGCTGGCCTGTGTGGTCCAATCCAACAGACGAGCTACTGTAGCTCAAATTGCTGAATATGTTAATGCTGGTTCTGATAGAAAGGTGTCAGAACACACAGTGCATCACAGTTTGTTGCGTATGGGGCTGCGTAGACGCAGACCAGTGAGGGTGCCCATGCTGACCCCTGTCCACTGCCGAAAGCACCTACAATGGGCACGTGAGCATCAGAACTGGACCACGGAGCAATGGAAGAAGGTAGCCTGGTCTGATGAATCACAAGTTCAAGGTGTTGACTTGGCATCCAAATTCCGCAGATCTCAATCCAATCGAGCATCTGTGGTATGTGCTGGACAAACAAGTCCGATCCATGGTGGCCCCACCTCGCAACTTACAGTTCTTAAAGGATCTGCTGCTAACGTCTTGGTGCCAGATACCACAGCACACCTTCAGAGGTCTAGTGGAGTCCATGCCTCGACGGGTCAGGGCTGTTTTGGTGGCAAAAGGGGGACCTACACAATATAAGGCAGGTGGTCATAATGTTATGGCTGATTGGTGTATATATAAAATGTGTTCATGTATATAATATACATGGGAAAAAGGTTTCATTTCAGAATGGGGGGGCAGTTTGTGGAATGGGGGGGAGTTGGGGAGAATGCTTACACTTTGTGAAGAGGAGGGGGGAGAATGGTTCATAAAGAAAAAGAGGCCTATTGGAAATGTGACAGGAAAATCTTTTTTTTGTTTGCCTTTTATTTGGGGGAGCAATTTTCTAAACAAAATTGGACTATGGGGACTTAAAGAAACTGATCAGAAAGACTAGGAAAACATGAAAGTTGCACTACTCGCTTGGACTTTAGGGGTCAGTCTTATGTTGGAGCCAGTAATGAAACTGTGAAATTGACCGGGATACAGGCCCAGGTAAAAGAACGGGAACCGAGAACATGATTATTTCACTCTGCTGTCCATTCCATTAATCTTGCTGCTCAGGATACCCTACAACACATTTCTCATTAATCTAATCAGGAAATCACCAAAATGTATGCTGACGTTCAAGGAGAGCCTCCTTTACGCCCACTGTGTGGACACTGAGGCTATGTTGAACTGTCTGGCTGACTCTTCCGGTGAATTTGGTTCAAAATGCATTAGATTCTCAATGCTAATGCAGTGTTTCTCAACCTACTTTAGATTAACACTTATTGTGAAATTCATGGGTTTCCTAGCCCTGGACAATGGCGTCTGCTAATAAATAAATAATAAAAATAAAATGCAAAACCTCAAATATGCAAAAACAGAATTGTAAAGAAAATTAATCTGTTGCAAGACATGTTGAGTGATATTCATACTGACTTCTGGGAAACAACAGTACATAAGGCAAAATGTCTGTGCTTAGAAGAACCTTCACTTCCTAGAAAGTGCAAGACACCAAGAAGGTAATTTGCAGTAAAACAGGAGAAGCCAATAATTGATGCAGCCAATGGATCAAAACAAGATATCACCTTTGTTAGTAATGTTTTCCAAGAAGACATCAACACAGAGAGGCTATTACCTCACTATCACCCAGAAATGCTGGGTGATATCTGCAAGACAAAGAATTGCCAGCTTAGATCACTGAGCTAGATAAAGCACTTTCTGAAAGAAATTAAGGTCTGAGACATATCCTGTCAGAAGTGGTTATGTTGTTGAAATTAGTCTACACAATTCCAGCAACTATACGCACAGCTGAGTGATCATTCAGTTGCCTTCGGAGACAAAAAAACTATTTGCCCACCACAATGGGTCAGGACAGACTCAATCACTTGGCAGTTCTACATATTCAAAAGACACTTACTACTGAACTAGACATTGCCGGACTCCTGGACGATTTCATTTAAAGAACTGACCATCACTGCAAAGTATTTGCCTAAGTGGTTAGTGCTCATTTTTAATTACAGTCAGCTCTTGTTATACTGATAAAAAAATAAAAACCATGGGCAAAACTTGTGATATATATGGGCAAAACCTGCACATAACAAACCTTTCACTGTACGTTTATTTTTATTCTTATTTTTTCCTTTGTGTTTTGTTTATTGTGGATTATAAAAGTCACTTGTTTGAGACTGTGTCAGATCAAACTAATCAACCCGAGACTTTAGATGGGTTAAAATGCTGCATGTCTTCAGGAACACAGCTTTCACTCTTTAAAAAAAAAAAAAAAAGCTAAACAACATGTATGTAAAGCTTGATGAGCCTGTAGCAGGGATGTTGGTTTGGTATTTAATTGGTGCTACAATACTTATACACTCACCTAAAGGATTATTAGGAACACCTGTTCAATTTCTCATTAATGCAATTATCTAACCAACCAATCACATGGCAGTTGCTTCAATGCATTTAGGGGTGTGATCCTGGTCAAGACAATCTCCTGAACTCCAAACTGAATGTCTGAATGGGAAAGAAAGGTAATTTAAGCAATTTTGAGCGTGGCATGGTTGTTGGTGCCAGACGGGCCGGTCTGAGTATTTCACAATCTGCTCAGTTACTGGGATTTTCACGCACAACCATTTCTAGGGTTTACAAAGAATGGTGTGAAAAGGGAAAAACATCCAGTATGCGGCAGTCCTGTGGGTGAAAATGCCTTGTTGCTGCTAGAGGTCAGAGGAGAATGGGCCGACTGATTCAAGCTGATAGAAGAGCAACTTTGACTGAAATAACCACTCGTTACAACCGAGGTATGCAGCAAAGCATTTGTGAAGCCACAACACGTACAACCTTGAGGCGGATGGGCTACAACAGCAGAAGACCCCACCGGGTACCACTCATCTTCACTACAAATAGGAAAAAGAGGCTACAATTTGCACAAGCTCACCAAAATTGGACAGTTGAAGACTGGAAAAATGTTGCCTGGTCTGATTGAGTCTCGATTTCTGTTGAGACATTCAGATGGTAGAGTCAGAATTTGGCGTAAACAGAATGAGATCATGGATCCATCATGCCTTGTTACCACTGTGCAGGCTGGTGGTGGTGGTGTAATGGTGTGGGGGATGTTTTCTTGGCACACTTTAGGCCCCTTAGTGCCAATTGGGCATCGTTTAAATGCCACGGCCTACCTGAGCATTGTTTCTGACCATGTCCATCCCTTTATGACCACCATGTACCCATCCTCTGATGGCTACTTCCAGCAGGATAATGCACCATGTCACAAAGGTCGAATAATTTCAAATTGGTTTCTTGAACATGACAATGAGTTCACTGTACTAAACTGGCCCCCACAGTCACCAGATCTCAACCCAATAGAGCATCTTTGGGATGTGGTGGAACGGGAGCTTCGTGCCCTGGATGTGCATCCCACAAATCTCCATCAACTGCAAGATGCTATCCTATCAATATGGGCCAACATTTCTAAAGAATGCTTTCAGCACCTTGTTGAATCAATGCCACGTAGAATTAAGGCAGTTCTGAAGGCGAAAGGGGGTCAAACACAGTATTAGTATGGTGTTCCTAATAATCCTTTAGGTGAGTGTATATCTGTATGTTTGGTGGACAGTGGGGTGACGGTATCACAGACTTAAGGATAATGTAACATGGATAGCTTATCATTATATTTATCATTTTTATAAATATGCCTACATTCACTACTATCATAAGTAATCAAATACTAACATTCCTTTGAATATTCGAATAATTGAATACTCGTGCCCATGCCTATTACGTTTATTCTTATAAAAAATATCCACCATATAATTTAATTTTACATATTTGTGTTATTTATTGCCTTGTTCTAACATTGTATTAATTAAATTATAATGGGGACTCTGACCTCTGCTGGGCACCACCAAAACAAATTCAAAACCGATGCCTATGTAAGCAGGTAGAAAAAAATAATAAAAATTGAAAAATTAAGTTATGTAAACTACCCTGATTAAATAAGAGCAACGTTTTCTGTTCAATGTTTTATTTCTTACTGGCTGGAGCAATCCATTCCCACTGCACTGTTTTAGAAACAGCCTATTCACTATTCATTCATCGCCTATTCATTCCAGTATGATAGCAAATGGGAGACGATGAGGTAAGTGTAGTGGTGATTTTATGATTATATGTAATGGTGGGTTAAGATGTAAATCCCCCATCTTAATAAAAAAAAAGTCATCATTGTGTTTATTTAGATATTAAGAGATAAGCAAATGTGTGTCACCAGGGTTGGGTGGCTGGGTGGTCTGTGGAAATATCTGCATCAGTCTGCTTGCCAAAAAAGTTTGAGAAGAACTGATAAAGGCTGTTTATGGTGATGAAGATGTATATACGCTTTAAACTACATCATGCATTTGTGCAGTTTTTATACTGAACAGAAGGCAAGTGAGAAAGATGGAGGGAGTAGTTTCAAGATGGTGGGGTTTAAATGCTGTGCTGCTCCCTAAATTTGCTATAAGACAAGTTCAGGTGTTTCAGAACTTGATAAGGAAAACAAACAGTACATGATCTTATTTATGTATTTATTTATTTATTTTTAATAACATTTAATGTTAATGTTAACATTAATGTTAATAAATATTTTCTGAAGAAGTATTGTGGAGTTAACCTTCAAGCATATACTAGCATATTTTTGCTAGTAGAATACCCTCCCTGAATGGCAAGCTAGTCAATTTCAGGTTAGTTCTCGGTTAACACACTTCTTCACCGAAAGAACAGGTACAATGACCATTTCATTGGGGATTTTTACCCATGATTCTCTGGAAATAGGTCCGAGCTTTAACCCCGGCTGTATATGTTCCCCATAAAGGTAATAAATTAAGAGCTGATACCAAACAAGTTATTGTAGATAGCAGTAATCACTTTTCCCCATCGGAGACTGCAAAAGACACTGAGTAGTATTAGGTCCCTAAAACTAGGAAGTCTATTTTCCATATGTATTTGAGGAAGGTGCAATTTTTTTATAATTTGTTTCAACATTTTTCAATAACCTTTTATCTTTGTATCCAGTGTGATACTTAAGCAGTCAAGGCGAACATAATATCCCATACAAAAGTAACTCAATCCAAGGATGTATGGAAGTATCACAGGGCATTGTTTGGGAAAGGAGATCTACTGATGTATACTGCTTAAGAAAACAGTGGCCCATGTTATTCACCCACAAATGTGTACTGCAGACAACCTTGTACACACATTTCTGTGAATACCATCAAAGGCAACTGATGTGGGGGAGCTCAAGGATTTTACCACACACATTATCAAAATGAACCAACAACTCAAATTTAAGTGTCTGAGAGCCATTCTGTTATGTGTGAAAAACTATCCCAGGACATATCAGATTTCATTGCTGAATGGGACTGAAAAAAATGTCACAGGGAACACCATCACTGCATTAAATTATCAATAAGGGCATTTGAAATACTAGGATTTCAGCACTCTGGGTGTAGTAGATACAACTTCGATTGTGCTCTGAAGCTATCAGGGTGTGTCATTGTACTCTGGATGCTTTCAGTAGAAATTACAAACAATTCCAGTGATGATAAGAACTTCAAACACCCATGAGCAACACGATTAATAGAACTGGGTGATGAACATCTTTGGGTTGTCTGAACTCTTTTTCTCAAATGCAGTAATAATAAACAACTAAATCAAAGGCAATCCACTTAAAACAGCATATACACTCACCTAAAGGATTATTAGGAACACCTGTTCAATTTCTCATTAATGCAATTATCTAACCAACCAATCACATGGCAGTTGCTTCAATGCATTTAGGGGTGTGGTCCTGGTCAAGACAATCTCCTGAACTCCAAACTGAATGTCTGAATGGGAAAGAAAGGTGATTTAAGCAATTTTGAGCGTGGCATGGTTGTTGGTGCCAGACGGGCCGGTCTGAGTATTTCACAATCTGCTCAGTTACTGGGATTTTCACGCACAACCATTTCTAGGGTTTACAAAGAATGGTGTGAAAAGGGAAAAACATCCAGTATGCGGCAGTCCTGTGGGCGAAAATGCCTTGTTGATGCTAGAGGTCAAAGGAGAATGGGCCAACTGATTCAAGCTGATAGAAGAGCAACTTTGACTGAAATAACCACTTGTTACAACCGAGGTATGCAGCAAAGCATTTGTGAAGACACAACACGTACAACCTTGAGGCGGATGGGCTACAACAGCAGAAGACCCCACCGGGTACCACTCATCTCCACTACAAATAGGAAAAAGAGGCTACAATTTGCACAAGCTCACCAAAATTGGACAGTTGAAGACTGGAAAAATGTTGCCTGGTCTGATGAGTCTCGATTTCTGTTGAGACATTCAGATGGTAGAGTCAGAATTTGGAGTAAACAGAATGAGAACATGGATCCATCATGCCTTGTTACCACTGTGCAGGCTGGTGGTGGTGGTGTAATGGTGTGGGGGATGTTTTCTTGGCACACTTTAGGCCCCTTAGTGCCAATTGGGCATCGTTTAAATGCCACGGCCTACCTGAGCATTGTTTCTGACCATGTCCATCCCTTTATGACCACCATGTACCCATCCTCTGATGGCTACTTCCAGCAGGATAATGCACCATGTCACAAAGGTTGAATCATTTCAAATTGGTTTCTTGAACATGACAATGAGTTCACTGTACTAAACTGGCCCCCACAGTCACCAGATCTCAACCCAATAGAGCATCTTTGGGATGTGGTGGAACGGGAGCTTCGTGCCCTGGATGTGCATCCCACAAATCTCCATCAACTGCAAGATGCTATCCTATCAATATGGGCCAACATTTCTAAAGAATGCTTTCAGCATCTTGTTGAATCAATGCCACGTAGAATTAAGGCAATTCTGAAGGCGAAAGGGGGTCAAACACAGTATTAGTATGGTGTTCCTAATAATCATTTAGGTGAGTGTATATATATATATATATATATATATACTGTAAGAGCAGACCTTATGATGTGTTTTCAGTTCTTTCAATATGGGAGGACTACTTTACTGTGCCAGCTGTGCTTTTTTGGCATCTTAGTTTAGATGTTTATGCTGATTTAAATATTGAGTGTTTTCACTGATAAACAATTGCATAATTGCCACAAACGAAAGAGAAATTTAGTTTAAGGACTACAGAGCAGCATATTTCTTAAACATGAGGACAAAAGACAAAGAAACAATAATTAGCAATAAATAAATGGCATTCTGGATAATTAGAAAACAGCTCCTAATTGTGAGGAACAGTTATGACAATTTAATACATTACAAAGAAAAGCTTAAAAAGGACAATTTATTTGACCTTCCATATGCAGCATTATTCACCTGTTTGGATATACAGTCTTACAGCTGTCATTCAAACAATGTGAACTAGAGTTAATAACTCTGAATCAAGATTAATAATAATAATAATAATAATTATTATTATTATTATTATTATTATTATAAAATATAAGTAATAATTTATTAATATCTATATTCACATTTTACTTCTAATAAGTCAAACTTGGTTTCTGTGAACCAGTAACATTTAATTTTTTTTAATTGAAGGCCAAGTCTGGTTGCTACGTAAACTCCAGTCTTTCTCGTGCTTGCACCATACAAAACTGATGTGTTTAATAACCATCAACATTAACACCACATATCCCCATACTATTATGATATAAAATTGTGTTATACTTAGGGCAATAGTGAAATTTACATTATTACCAGAGGTCTCCAACTGTCTCGAAGCAGCAACGGATTAATATCCATATTCACCACATTCAAAGTAATAGCTGGCCTACAAATTAAATATCATTGAATTCCATATGGACATTATAGCTTGAGGAACACTGGGGTTTAAATTAAGTGATTATTGTACTGAACTGTATTATTGCACTTTGTATTGCACTTATTTTGTAAGTCGCCCTGGATAAGGGCATCTGCCAAGAAATAATTAAAATAATAATAATAATAATAATAATAATAATAATAATAATAATAATAATAATAATTCATGACTTGAGGCAGATCAGAGTACTAAATTAATAATAGAAACATAACCTTTTTTCGGAGAGGATCTGGACATAAAGAAGAGGCACAATTTAGACTCTTAATATTTAAAAATCATTGTAAAGGGTAGGCGTTGCCCTTTAAATGTTTGCTTTGCATGAAACTGATGCAGAATGGGCATTATTAAACCTAATTCAGTTGCTTTACTAAAGTTTAATTCATAACTACATCTTGGGGATATAGGACTAAAATACAGATTAAGATGTTGGCCTAACAAAGGCCTTACTAATACTACCATACAGAATAGACCTAACTAGCTTCAAATCCCTAATACTCTGGTGGTCCAGCATACCTGAGTGACATTCAAAGCAGGGACAAGTAGCAGAAAAATACAGGTCACATCAAACTTGAGAGGAAGAGCACAGGCTTGGTCTTTTCCACAACAGTACAGCAATATACAGTATACAGTGGCTCTCAAAAGTATTCACCCTCCTTGGACTTTTCTGCATTTCATGAAATCAGAATGGATTTAATCAGGAGTTTTGCCACTGATCAACACAGAAAATGTCCATAATGTCAAAGTGAAAAATATAATCTGCAAATTGTTCTAAATTAACAAATACAAAACAGAAAATAATTGAATGCATAAGTAATCACCCCCTTTGCTATGACACACCTGATTGAGCTGTGGTGAAACCAATTGTCTTTAGAAGTCACATAATTAGTTGAATACAGTCCACCTCTGTGCATTAAGGTGTGTCACATGATTTCAGGTTAAATTCCTAACAAAAACTACATCATGAAGACAAAGGAACATTCAAAGCAAATCCGGAATAAGGTTCTTCAAAAGCACCAATCAGGGGTAAGATATAAGATAATTTCCAAGGCATTGAATATCCTCCGGAGCACAGTAAAGTCCATTATTAAGAAATGGAGAGAATATGGCACAACTGTGTATCTGCCTAGATCAGGCCGTCCTCAAAACTATGGCAACTCTTAAGGAGTTACAGTCTTCCACAGCTGAGCTGGGAGACACTATCCATACTGCAACAAGTGGTCTTGACAAAATAAAAGCCATTGTTGAAAAAAACTCACATAAAATCTCGGCTAGAGTTTGCCAGAAGGCATGTGGGAGACCAAGTGGAGGAAGATTCTATGGTCTGATGAGACCAAAATTGAGCTTTTTGGTCTCAACGCTAAGGGCTACGTTTGGCGCAAGCCTAACACCGCACATCATTCTGTGAACACCATCCCAACCGTGAAGCATGGTGGTGGCAGCATCATGCTATGGGGATGCTTCTCTGTGTCAGGGCATAGAAGCCTTGCAAAGATAGAGGGCAAAATGGATGCAGCAAAATACAGAGAAATCCTGGAAGAAAACCTGCTGAAGTCTGCAAGAGACCTGGGACTTGGGAGAAGATTAATCTTCCAGCAGGACAATGACCCCAAACATACAGTCAAAGCCACAATTTAGTGGCTTAAAAACAAAAAGGTCAATGTCCTGGAGTGGCTCAGTCAAAGCCCAGACCTCAATCCAATTGAGAATATGTGGAAAGAGTTGAAAATTGCTCTTCACCAAAGGTTCCCATCAATCTTGATGGAGCTTGAGCAATTTTGCAAAGAAGAATGGGCAAAAATTGTGCAGATGTGCAAAGGTGGTAGTATTTGTATTTGTAATTAATTTTGAACAATTTACAAATTATATTTTTCACTTTGACATTATGGACATTTTCTGTGTTGATCAGTGGCAAAAACTCCTGATTAAATCCACAATGCAATGTGGAAATATCCAAGGGGGGTGAATACTTTTGAGAGCCACTGTAGCTAATGTGAACTAAAAATAAGTACAAAATACAGTGCAGAGTTATATCCATTATGAATGCAGAGGGTAGATCAGGCATAATTACCAATATTACATCTAGAGTTTATAATGATAGTATATTAATAATTAATGGGAGATTAACAGCGACTTTATCATATTAGTAATGGCAAACAGATCAAAATGACAAATACATATGTGTTATGTAGGTATTTCAGTGCAGTTAGTTTAATTGTATCACCCAGATATTAGCTAGATCAGATCATCCCTCCAAATTGAACAGCCAGGCAAGGAGGAAAATGATGAGAGATGCCACTGTGAGGCCAATGACAACTTTGAAAGAGCTATGGAGCTTTAGAGTTCAATGGTTGAGATGGGAGCAAATGTGTATCTGTCAACAATAACAAGAACACTTCATAAAGCTAGCCTATATGGCCTGTAAGCCATCTCAAAGTACCTGAATGATCCTGCAAAAATGTGGCAAAAGGTGTTGTAGTCAGAGAAGACCACATTAGACCTTTTTTGCCACATTTGTTACAGATTCAACACAGCGCATCTCCCAGTGGACACCATCCCTATATAGTCAACTGTGGTGGTGACAGCATCATGCTATGGGGATACTTCTCCTCAGCAGGGACTGGAAAACTTGACTGGATTAAAGGAAAAATGAATGGAGCAAAATACAGGAAAATACTAGAGGAAAACCTAATTCAATCTGCTAGAAAAGGCAATGATCCAAAGCACAAGGCCAAAGCTACACTGGAGTGGCTAAAGAATAAGAAAGTGGAAGTCCTTGAGTGGCCCAGTCAAATTCCTGATTTTAATCCGAGATCCATAAGTGATCTCCAAGCAATTTGAGAGAGTTTGAGCAAATATGCCAAGAAGAATAAAATTGTCGACAGTGTACAGTAGTTGGTAGAGACTTATGCAAAAAGAAAAAACTGCCAACAAATATCGAGTTGACAAGTGTAAATACTTATGCAATCAATATAATTCATTGTTTTCTCTTCTTGCTGACATGTACTGTAACTTGTCTTAACCTAAGAAGTCTTGAGTTTGAACATTCAATTTTTGAAAAAATGTTGTATGTATCATTGTGTAATTTCACAAAATGGGACACCATAGGGAGGGTCTGAATATTTTTGCAAGTTCACACTTACAATTATAAATAGAATACATTATTGTGTTGAATTTAATGTAAAATATTGCATTTAATATCCATTTAGTATATTTAATGGTCATGATTCTTGCCTGAAACATACGCTTTTTAAGCGAAAGTGGCCTCCATGGAAGAAGATCCAGGAGGACACCACTTTTGAAAGAAAAACATAAAAAAACAGACTGGAATTTGCTAAAATGCATATTGACAAGCCACAATCCTTCTGGGAGAATATCCTTTGGACAGATTAGTCAAAACTGGAGCTTTTGGCAAGTCACATCAGCTCTATGTTCGCAGATGAAAAAATGAAGCTTTCAAAGAAAAGAACACCTTACCTACAGTGAAACACGGAGGAGGATCGGTTATGTTTTGGGGCTGCTTTGCTGTGCCTGGCACAGGGTGCCTTGAATCTGTGCAGGGCACAATGCAATCTGGCATTCTGGAGTGAAACGTACTGCCCAGTGTCAGAAAGCTCTGTCTCAGTCGCAGGTCGTGAGTCCTCCAACAGGATAATGACCCAAAACACACAGCTAAAAGCACCTAAGAATGGATAAGAACAAAACATTGGACTGTTCTGAAGTGGCCTTCTATGACTCCTGATCTGAATCCTATTGAACATCTATTGAAAGAGCTGAAACTTGCAGTCTGGAGAAGGCACCCATGAAACCTGAGACAGCTGGTGCATTTTATGTTGTCGTCTTCTATATCTTTTTTTATCCCTTGGGATCCATTCGATATCTTCCTTTGTCCATCTTTGATCTGTTCTGTTTGTGTCCAGCCCATTTTCACTCTTTCAATGCTGTCAAATATTTTTGTTCTCAGATTCATTCATTTTTCTATATGTTATTGTTATTCCAAGCATTCATCTTTCCATGCTTCTTTGTGTCATTCAGTTTCTGTAACATTTTCATGTTGCCACTAGCACCACCATAGACACTTTTGCGATGATTTTGCAATTCATAAGTAAATATCTCTGCGTATATGAATTTCACCTGCATATCCATTCTTATTTGTTATTAAATATTTGAATTAAATAAATGGTGTTTCAGCTTTAAACTCCTCAAAATAAATAAGTTATATATACTTTCTTCTTCAGGTTATATTGAATATAATATAGCTGACAATTTGGGCTTTGTAATAACATTAGTCATATTGAAAGAATTAAAATTGTGTTGATTGCTGAAACATGTGACATATAATATTATCATTATTTATTTATTTGCAGATATCACAAAATTTAAACAATTCAAGGAACACACCTGATATAGTTCATTATTAGTTTTTTCATGTTTATGTATAAGTGCTCATTTTGAAAAAATAAGCAAAATACTTAAAAGTAAATGCAGTGTTACTGCACTGAAAATGTTATGTGTGATGTTCCATGTAAAATGTATTTTTATCCAACTATTTGTTTTTCATTTTCGTCACACAGCTGTTTCATGAAGGAGCTGTACATTTTGCTGGTGAGGCAGTTGTATGTAGCACGAAATCTCTGCGGTTCTAGTATTAAGTGACCAGGGGCAGGATTAAATCAAAAATGTTGGCGCTGCGAGTTCTCGCAGAAGCATTAGCGGCATGTCTGTGAGTGGAATTCGCGCTGCTAAACTATCGTGGTATTACATCTGACCCCATTTGCGACGCAAAACGACCTTCTCGCAGCTCCTTTCTGGCACAATGCGAGAGAATAAAACCCAGCTTTCACACAGCCGCTACTACAACACTACACCACTGTACTCAGTCGCGCTTTCGTGTTTAGTTAGATGCTACTCTCTTCTAATTTTTAAAGTAAATCCCATGATGTACAGTTGTGTAGTTTGCTATTAGCGGCTGGTTAAAGTTGTAGTTAATCCCGCCCAACAATACAGTGGGAGTGGTTACATTTTCGCTGCATTAAATCAAGAAAATATCTGCGAGAAAACACCCTGAAAATGCTCTCGCAGCTCCTCTAGTTTTAAACAGTCTAAAGTCTAAAGCCTCTGTGGTTGGGTGGGTCAGTTTTTATTGAATGCACCGCGCTACACATTATTATTATTATTATTATTATTATTATTATTATTATTATTATATTTGTTTATTCATTTATTGGCAGTCTTACAAAACAGAGCAATACAAAGTGCACATGACAAGTAAACGCTGATTTAAAGCGTCCCTGAATAAGAGACTTGCATTGTTCTGGTATTCACATATAACCGAAGATACCAGCATTGATCCACCGGCTAATAGATAACGCCTGGAGAAGGTCATCAATGGCGGCTTTTGTTTTTATTGTATTATTTGTTCTCCTACTCATATTTGTAGCCGCTACACAGTACAGGTTTGTAATTGTGTTTCAGCGGGTAGATTCATGCTTTCGATTTACAGCGCGGTGCGGAAGATTTCTGTACCTTCATGCGCCATCGTTGGGCCGGATTAAATCAAAACTTTGACAACACCCGCTAATAGCAAACTACACACCTGTACATCACAGCGGTTACATGTATGATTCATATTACTGAAAATGAAGCCGCAGCTGAGTACAGTTGTGTAGTTTGCCATTAGCGGGTGGGTCACAGTTTTGATTTCTCTGATTTATTGACGCGTCGCTCTTCTCGCAGCCCGTCCTGCTCTCGCGCCCCCGCTGTCACTCAAATTTCAGACACTGTGATTGGCTCGCGGCTTCTCTCGCGCTGCCCGCCCATCCTGGAACCCCCGCCAGAAAATCCGCCTCCTCCTCGTTCGCAGCTCCTCATTTTGTAGATTTAATTCAGCGAGGAGCTGAGCTGCGAGATCCCCTCCTGCGACTCTTCAGCGACTTTTCACGCTCGCACTTTGCCAACATTTTTGATTTAATCCTACCCCAGGTTTCAGAGCCATAAGTGAGCACTAGTATTATACATTGATCAAATACAAAATCCATAATATCTCCATCTGTGCTGATTTTTTGCTCAAGGTAGACGTAATTGATATACTTAAACTTTCTTAGATTTAACAAAGCTGTTAAACATTACTTTTGTATTTACTGAAGTTCATTTTAAGTCCAGTCTTGCTTGCATCCAAGAGTTCTTCATTTTGAAGTTGTAGGTCTTCAGGTGTTTTTGCAAATATAGCAATGTAATCGGCAGATTGTAAATAATGTTCATACTTTGTCCTTCCCAGTCCAAAGTCTTAAATACTTCTTCAAGAGTATATTTCAGTATGTTAGAAAATCCTTCAAGACACAACATTACAATTTGTACTTTATATTATAATGCTGATAAATAATGATTTACTTTTATGATTGACAGGATGTCCTACATCAGTGGTAGATGGCGGAGATGGAAGTTTCGAAATGTTCTCTATTCCCTTGCTGTACTGTTATTTTGTCAACAGAATACAGGTAGGCTCAATTCCAATTCAATACCCTTACAGGCTTCATATAAATGTATCAATATAGCATTACATACCTTTGCTTTCTTTGCCAGGATTCTTAAATTATTTTCAATTAGGTAATTTTATATGATTTATAAAGTGCCTTATTTCAAAGGCTATTGAAACTTGAAAGTGTCATTGGAATTGACAACCATGAACACCTTTCAGTAATTATACATTCTAAATTATTATTATTATTATTATTATTATTATTATTATTATTATTATTATTATTATTATTTAAAATGAAGCCAATTGTTGCTCTAGAATGTTATTTCCTATGACAGGAACGGTGAGCCTCTGAAATAGCAACCTGTAACCGGTTACATTTATAACCTGCCTCCAAATTACACATTTTTGAAAAAACTTAAAAATCATATAAAATAAATCATTTAAGAATCCTGAAAATAAACAAAAGCATTTAATATTATACAGATAGGTTTATATAAACCCTTTAAAATAAAGAATATTATATAATGATTATTTTAGTTGTCTATTTTTAATTTATGTTTATGTGTATTTAAAATAAATTGTGATTTGAAATGAAATTACATTTTCTTCTTTTACATATCTGTCTTTTTCAATAATTGTTTATGCATGCTTCCTATCTCTAATGTTTCATTCCCTTGCCTGTGCACCTACTCTAACTTTAAAAGCTGTTCAAAACCTGAGGGGAAAACAATGACAGGGATTTTGAGAATGAAAAGACAAATGCAATTAATACTATTTAGACACAGACATTTAATTTGGGATTCGAAAGTAATCCTGTAAGTAAAAATATGGTAGTTTTTGTTTGTTTGTAATACTTTTTTTAAATGATCCCTAGTAATTCTTAATTCTAATAAACAGACTGCTATATATGTATATACTGCATTTCATACTGGATGCAGAAATCTAGAGAGTTTATTATGCTAACTGGATTATGACTTGATGCCATGGCAGGCTGTTTTAAATATATCTTAAAAGAAAGGGGGATTCATAAAATAACATGGCATAAGGAGTTATTTCTGAATGTCAAGGTCTAATTGAAAATAGATTTGACATAAATGATGAAGGCAGTTTATTATATAAATAAAGTGCTATTAAAAGGATCACTGTACTGCACTGCACTGCACTGCACTGCACTAATAAGACTGAAGGACATTTATTTTGGGATGAGATTTATTCAACCTTCAGATGTTTAGAATCATATATCTATTACATCCATAAATCAATATTTATTTTTTAGTTGCAGGTAGCACTTTACAAATTGAAAACAGACAACAAAAAAAATAAACAAGTAAATAAACCATAAACAATAAAATAAAATGAACTGGTCATGGTGGAGAGAAAAACAATACTCCTATAGGATGGCAGATTGTTATAGCAGGAGATAAATTTCTGGTGGTCCACGGCTTAAGGCCTAGGCTTAATGGTTGCCTCCCTTCCAGGCAGTATAACTCTGTTAAAGCAGCAAGAAGATCAGAAAGTTCTTAAATAGTGCTGCTGGCTGTGGTCTTCCTTCTGTTGGGGGCTCCTTCCGGCCCTCGGGGGGTGGAACAGCCCTTGTGTGAGGATGACACGTCAGTGTTTGGGTCTGGATGTGACATGTTTCCTTGCAATTTTTTATTTTAATCTTCAATCATATATGTATTTTAAAAATCAGTCAATTTTGTAATCTATATCTATCTATCTATCTATCTATCTATCTATCTATCTATCTATATATATATATATATATATATATATATATATATACACACTCACCTAAAGGATTATTAGGAACACCTGTTCAATTTCTCATTAATGCAATTATCTAACCAACCAATCACATGGCAGTTGCTTCAATGCATTTAGGGGTGTGGTCCTGGTCAAGACAATCTCCTGAACTCCAAACTGAATGTCTGAATGGGAAAGAAAGGTGATTTAAGCAATTTTGAGCATGGCATGGTTGTCGGTGCCAGACGGGCCGGTCTGAGTATTTCACAATCTGTTCAGTTACTGGGATTTTCACACACAACCATTTCTAGGGTTTACAAAGAATGGTGTGAAAAGGGAAAAACATCCAGTATGCGGCAGTCCTGTGGGCGAAAATGCCTTGTTGATGCTAGATGTCAGAGGAGAATGGGCCAACTGATTCAAGCTGATAGAAGAGCAACTTTGACTGAAATAACCACTCGTTACAACCGAGGTATGCAGCAAAGCATTTGTGAAGCCACAATACGTACAACCTTGAGGCGGATGGGCTACAACAGCAGAAGACCCCACCGGGTACCACTCATCTCCACTACAAATAGGAAAAAGAGGCTACAATTTGCACAAGCTCACCAAAATTGGACAGTTGAAGACTGGAAAAATGTTGCCTGGTCTGATGAGTCTCGATTTCTGTTGAGACATTCAGATGGTAGAGTCAGAATTTGGCGTAAACAGAATGAGAACATGGATCCATCATGCCTTGTTACCACTGTGCAGGCTGGTGGTGGTGGTGTAATGGTGTGGGGGATGTTTTCTTGGCACACTTTAGGCCCCTTAGTGCCAATTGGGCATCGTTTAAATGCCACGGCCTACCTGAGCATTGTTTCTGACCATGTCCATCCCTTTATGACCACCATGTACCCATCCTCTGATGGCTACTTCCAGCAGGATAATGCACCAAAGGTCACAAAGGTCGAATAATTTCAAATTGGTTTCTTGAACATGACAATGAGTTCACTGTACTAAACTGGCCCCACAGTCACCAGATCTCAACCCAATAGAGCATCTTTGGGATGTGGTGGAACGGGAGCTTCGTGCCCTGGATGTGCATCCCACAAATCTCCATCATCTGCAAGATGCTATCCTATCAATATAAGCCAACATTTCTAAAGAATGCTTTCAGCACCTTGTTGAATCAATGCCACGTAGAATTAAGGCAGTTCTGAAGGCGAAAGGGGGTCAAACACAGTATTAGTATGGTGTTCCTAATAATCCTTTAGGTGACTGTATATATATATATATATATATATTGTTATGTGGAGGACTCTCCAGTAAAACAAGAGAACAAGAGAAGTTAGACAAATAAACATTTATTCACCTCTACTTATATAGTGAGCCTGAGGAACCAATTAATCTTCGCCCATATTCAACAGAATTCTGCATTTTCTATATACAAGTTGATGGAGCTAAAGCCACACCCACTCGCTGAATATGTAAGAGATTTAGAACCTTATATTATAATAACTATTAGGATACCCTGAAGACCAATAGAGAATACAACTAAAGTCAAGATATTGTATTACAGAGAAACAATGTGATTTGTTTAACTTGTATACAGTATCTAATATCTAATATCAAAAACTTGCAAGATACATATATACCACAATATTTACTAAATTAGCCTTGTTAATTAATTACAGCTTGATCATTTCTATACCAAAGAAACACATTTCTAAGAAAGGCATATTAATAAGGTAGCACAAGTCTAACTTCAGAATGACATTCAATACCTTAAGTAATTTAAATGAAATGCTCAAAGTCTGTACTATTGTTAAATATTTCCCCAGACCTGATGTGCATTTTTTGTCAGTTTGTGCCAGATGTATTTAATATGTTGGGACTATTAAAGAAAGATAGAGAATTCTAATTTAAAATATACTTAACTGTACATTAAATAATATTATTAAGACCTTTAACATCTTCAGCAGTGCTCTATTACAGTCTTACCAATATAAAACATGTTTCTGTGGTGCACTTTCTGAATTTCTCTTTTGTAAGTATCAACCTCAGCCCCTCCCATCTCCCTTCACGTTGTTACAGACTCATGTAGGCAAAATCTCTGTTAGTTTAAATACCACACAAACTTACGCCTAATGAACACAGACAATGTATGTGTTTGTCTTCAGTTAATAAACTCTGATATCAAATGATCCTTTGGATAAAACTATTTTTTCATAAAATGTCATTAAGTTACATGATTATGTTTGACCATTTCAAAAGCCCTGCATGTTAACAGATGGAGTTCTATGATTAAATCCAATCCGCTCACAGAAATGCATGTAATTACAATATAAGACAGGAGGGCACAGTTTGGCAGGCAGCAACTGATCTACAAAAAATGCAGGTGGGCAGTGGATAAAAGGCTATAGGCCTCTTGAATCAAAGCTGTTGTCAAGCTCACTCACCTTAGATCGATATTTTTCAACATTAAGGATTAATGATGAGTTAATCCTTTGTACACTTTCCACATTTTTTCTATTCCACCCAGCCTCCCTCCATCTTTGAGTTGCTTCGGCCCAGGTAATGTTTTCTATTCAACCTTTTTAGTTCTTTTCACTGACCTTCACTATCAGTCTTGTGTATTATTAGAGGACTATATTCCTGTTTCAAAACGCAATTAAGATACTTAAAAATGTTCATACATAATTCTGTTTATTATTTTTATTTTTTTCAAACCATGATTCAGTTTGTTCACACACCTCATTAAAGGCCAGATTCCTCAGTTTACAGGTATACAGGAACACTGTCAGATGTTTTCAATTGAATAATGTTGCCTTAACTGTTAAGGTAACGTGGCTTTAATATTTCTTGTTCTTCATGTTAGAACATTTCAGTCACTTTCAGCTTTCATTCGTGTAGAAAATGTAGGTGAGTCCTGGAGGATGCAGCCATTATATCTGACATCACTGAGAAGCTGCTAGGGGATTAGGAATGGAGAACTGACACTTTGTTTTTTATTATGAATACAATTCTTCTATACCACACCACTCCTCTCTGTTCCTCTCCATTGCCTCCAGGCTCTCTCAGGGTATAATATTTTGTAGAGCTTTCCTTTAGGAAACACATATGTATAGAAACAGACAGTTACAATCTTTTACATTATAGATACAAGTTTGACCTTCAGGCAGTAAGCAGTAATAATAATAATGGAAATCAAACACACAAAGAACGTATACACAAACATACACTCTTGAAAGGCTTTACATAGTGAATTATAACGATCTGTCAGTCTGTCCCTGTAGTCCTCAAATACTCATACATTCTGCATTCTCATTCACATATTGATTGTTATACATTAAACTCTAAGCATCCAAAGCTGCAAGAAATGCTCATTCTGGCTTAATGCATGTATCTGAAAAAAGCCCTCACAAATCCTGTGGTGCCAGAGATGACGGATATCTTGCTACCATGCCACAAACAAAATATTTCCACTCTCTTAAAAAATATATTTTCTCTTAGTACCAAAGGTGCAATGTATACTTTGCAAACTGTTGTAACAAAAATACAATGTGTGGTATATTTGCACTGCAACTGACTTAGCTCAGTACATCTAGCCCTTTGAGAAACTACCGATGACCACATATTATAAGATGTGGAATATGATGTTAGAAGAGTGTTACCTGCGTCTCATAATTATTTTACTCGGGCAATCATTTTTGGAATGTGGTAATACTCTGCTTATGAAAATAAAAAAGTACCACCTTTATACCGTAGTCACATTCTTCACCACCAAGTAAGGTGTAGGGGTCTGTTTTACATTAGATTTAATTAACACCTTTCAAAACTATTAGGAGACACAGATCTTGTTCATAAGATGAAAACTGCAAGGCTGTTTCAAAGCCGTTCAGTTACGGGAAACTATTGTGTGTGTCGTCTTGCTACTTCTTGGAGAAACAGGAAAGGACATGCTTGCTGATGGCCGAAGAGGGAGTCTTAAAGACCTTGAATGATGTAAAATAGTTGTAAAACAAATAACTTTCAACAGACTTCTCTTATTTAATTTTGCTGCTTGTTCCAAAATAACTAAACACAAAAAAACAGTATATTTTAACACTGCTGTTTCTGACTCATTTACCCACATTCTGAACTGAAAGTTTGGAAACATGATGCATTAAAAATACAGAATGCCAAGGACATCATTAAAGGGGTATTTCAAAAAATCTTGTACTGTCAATTAATCTAATATCCATTTGCTTCACGGGTCCAACCCTATCCTTAGTAAAGTTGAAAAAAAAATGTGAATGACAGAATGACTGGGGGGGAAAGATTACAGATAAGTGGGAACTTAATAACCATCCTACATTTTATTTAAATTCCAACTATGGAACTCAACTATGAAAATTCATGAATATGACATTAATGTGTACACTACCTTGACTGTAAATTCCTAAATTAATCACAGAATTACATAGTTCAAATGAAGGTTGTGAATACATTTGACTACAGCTGTACAGTATATATAGTGGTATCAACCCCCTCTCATGAAAAGCTTTATAAAACATAGGGAGTAAACATTCTGGAATAACCCAGTTCCCCAGTTCCTGTGTAACTGAATATTTAAATTACAGAATCTGATCAGTCTCTGTTCCAGAAACTCCTTCACAAATTTCTTTGAAAAATGCATCCTGTAGCATTTCTAAATAGTATGATAAAAAAGGGTGTTTGTGGGCTATGTATTTAAAAAAGAAATTACATAATTACTATAATGTAATGACTCAGGTATGAGGAACCCTCATTCAGAGATAAGGGAGTTCAGGGACAGGTGAGGGTCAATACTGGCAGAAGCAATGTCCAGGAGGATGCAAAGGCGAGGTCGATAAGGCAAGCAAGGGTCAATGATGAGATGAACAGGCTGGTAGGGAGAATCAGGGAATCATAGGTCGAGGTACACAAGAAGGTCAAGGAACAGGCATTCAATAAGCAAGACGGAACACTGAGAATAGCAACTCAAGAGAAGACTAGACTTAGCAATAAGTGAAGTGACCAAGGGGTTTATATACAGGACGACCCTGCGGTCGGGGCGCCTGAGCTGAGGGGTGATCCTTGTGAAAATCACTGATCAGGGATGGGTCCAGGACATCGGAGGCAGGAACCCATGACCGTTCCTCGGGACCTTTCCCTTCCCAATCCACGAGGTACTGCAGACCAGTCTGGCGACGACGGGAGGCAAGGAGAGTCCGAACCATATACACAGAACCATCATCGAACAGTAAAGGAGGAGGAGGAGCCGATGAGGAGGATGGCTGAGGAGCAGTCAATGCCAAACTTCCTGCCCAGGAAGATAGAGGGAAGCCTTGCGACACCGACGATCCGCTTTCAGCTTTTGACGGTGCACCACCTGTTGGAGATGGACATGTGCAGCTTGCCAGACATCATCACTCTTGTTAAACCACTCTGTCACAGCAGGAACATGAAGTGACTCGGCTGACCCAGGGAAGAGAGGAGGCTGGTAACCAAGTATGCACTGGAAGGGTGTGAGACCGGTAGAGGAGCTGGTGAGGGACTTCTGTGCGCATTCAGCCCATGGCAAATAGCAACTTCAATCTGTTTGGGACGAGCTCAAGAACCTGCTGATTTCATGATTGAGTCTCTCAGTCTGGCCATTGGATTACGGATGGTAACCTGAGGTAAGACGATGTCCTCCGGAATGCTATATGTGCAAAACACGTGATTAAAAAGGAACTCTGCTGTCTTTAGGGCTGTGGGAAGTCCTTTCCATGGGATGAGGCAGCATGCTTTGGAAAAGCAGTCCACTGCAACCAGAATGGTGGTATAGCCTTGTGATTTGGGAAGATCCATGACAAAGTCAATGGCTATGTGAGACCATAGTCGAGACGGAGTGGGAAGTGGTTCCAGGAGACCTGCTGGTGGTTGTCGTGACGTCTTTGACTGTGCACATGCAGCAATGAAGTGTGTGACTTCTTGTAATAGTGCTAGACACCAGAATTGTTTCTGCATGAGGCAAAGAGTCCGATGCACTCCTGGATGTCCGGATGCAGGAGAAGAGTGTAGCCATTGTAATAATTGGGGATGTACAGAATTGGGGACATAGGTCAGGCTCGGAGGTGCTTTAAGACGGGTGCCATGGTGAAGAGGGTCTTCAGATGTGTGAAGGCTGCTGATGCTGTGGATGTCCAGACCAGGCTGCAAGCAGCACCTTTGATAAGGGATGTAAGGGGAGCAGCAACAGAACTGAAGTGACAAGTGAACCTCCTATAAAAGTTTGCAAAGCCAAGGAGATAAAGCAAATAGAACTTTAATCGAGCCGCTCGGAAGCCCCATGTCAGAAATAATTCCTTCAGTGAGGCTTAATGTTTACAAAGATGAGTACAACTTTATAGGAAAAATGACGTAACATCTTATGGCCGTTCATCCAATCAGAAGATACAGGTCCGGGTCCGTTTACGATCTGTCCTCCCGTGAAGAGGTGATGGATACAAAAAGCAGATGTCCGTCTTTGATGTGCACTAGGAAGATGCGATCCCACGGTGGTCATTTACCTAGTGTCAATCGCTCAGTAACAGAAACATTCCTGCCTATCTTGAGAAACGATTAAGTCATAAACAAATTCACAGCAGACATCTGTAGGCTATTTCAGCACTGTGTAATCTTTCATTACTGACAGGAGTTTCTAACAAATCGACCTTGTTGACCCTTTACTTGTCCTGCTAAATCTAATCTGCTCAGTCTGTATACAAACTACTTCTAATGCCAGTATTAATATAAAACATTATAAAATTATCACAAAACACTTTCTTCAACATCCTATACAGAGTCTTCAGTGCCGCACACTTTTTCCAGCGCAGCTGGCACCAGGGGAAGAGGATATCTGTATTTAATGGTGATGTTGTTCAGACCCTGGTAATCAATGCAGGGTTGCAATCCTCCATCCTTCTTAAACACGAAGGAAAAACTGTCAGCAGCAGAAGAACTGGATGGCCGAATGATTCCCAGTTCTAAAGCTTCCTGAATGGAATAGACAGGGGATATACGCATCCTCTGGGTTGGGCTGACCCTGGTAGCAATTCAATGGCACAGTCTCCTTCTCTGTGAGGTGTTAAACAAACCACTATGGATTTATTGAAGACTGCAGAGAGGTCGTTGTATGCAGAAGGACAGATGAAAGGGGAAGACAGGAGGGGACTTTCAATGTGCATGGCTCCACATGAGATAGACAGGCATCTGGAAAAGCAAGGTGATCCCCACTTGATGATTTCACCGTTGGCCCAGGAAATGGTTGGATTGTGATGAGACAACCATGGGAGTCCCAAAATGAGAAACACAGCCAGAACCTAATAGTTGATTATGTACAGCCTTGAGATGGAGTGGAGGTATGCAGGAGATGAGGGGAATGCCCAGTTTCTCTATTGTCGTTCGGTGAATGAAGTTGCCAGCAGATCCCAAGCCTACTACAGCAGATACAGACAGTGTTATTATCCCATCTGAACTTGACATGGATCTCACTCTGAGCCATAGTAAAAATGGGACACTGTCCCGTACACACCGAGGAAGTGGAAGGTGAGCCAGGACGAACAGTGCAAGCGTCGCGGAAATGTCCTTCATAGCCACAATACATACACAGACGTTGATTGACTCTCCTCTGACGTTCCATGGTCATCAGTTGAGTGTGTCCCAGTTGGATCGGTTCATCATGATCTGGACTGGACTGTGACCTGGTGGATAGAAGAGGAAGGGTGATGGTTGGACGTCTCCTTCTGACAAGGAGGAGATTATCGAGACAAACAGCCAGCTGTAATAATTCCTCAAGACCTAGGTCTTCATCCTTGCAGGCTAGTTCAGACTGTAATTCTGTGTGCAGTCCCCTTCTGATTGCGATCAGCAAGGCACTCTCATTCCAGCCGCTGTCTGCAGCCAAGGTATGGAATTGTAAGGCATAATCGGCCACTGAGGAAGTGCCCTGTTCGAGTGTATATAGTTGTTCACCCGCACCCCTTCCCTCTGCCGGGTGGTTAAACACGTCCTTGAAATGGGACAGGAACACCCTCAGGGAGCGCGTGACAGCACCTCGCTGATTCCACACTGCAGAAAAACAAAACAAAAATAAAAACAAACAAATCACCTGGGCCAGATGGTATATTTCCAACAGTACTTAAAGAAATTAGGGAAAATACTTTTAGGCCGCTAACTCAAATATTGCAAAAGACACTTAGAACAGGGGATATGCCAACTGACTGGAAGACAGCAAATGTTATACCAATCCACAAGAAAGGGGACAAAACTGAGCCAGAAAATTACAGACCAATTACCTGCATTACTTGTAAAATGTTGGAAAAAATAATTAGACAAAAAATAGGTTTAGATGAGGCAGATCATGTCAATTCATTGGAGTTTTTTTAACATGCAACTGCAGCTGTAGATCATATGAAAGCATATGATGTGATATATTTAGTTTTTCAAAAAGCTTTTGATAAGGTTCCACACCAAAGACTGATCCTCAAATTGGAAGCGGTAGGCATTCAGGGTAATTTAAGTAGATGGATTATGAACTGGTTGATGTATAGGAAACAAAGGGTGTTGATTAGAGGAGTTTGCTTCTAACTGGAGTGAGGTTGTTAGTGGAGATATCGCTGCTCTAAAGGCAGTTCAGAGAAGAGCAACCAGACTTAGTCCAGGTTTGAAGGGAATATCCTACTCAGAGAGACTGAGGGAACTGAACCCTGGAACAAAGGAGACTATGTGGGGACTTGATTCAAGTCTTCAAAATCATGAAAGGCATCGACCACATCAAACCAGAGGAGCTTTTCCAGATCAGCAGGGACACATGCACCCGGGGACACAAATGGAAATTGGGCTTCAAGGCATTCATAATGGAAAACAGGAGACACTTCTTCACATAGAGAGTCATCACAATCTGGAACAAACTCCCCAGCGATGTGGTTGAAGCTGAAAATTTGGGAACATTTAAAATCAGACTGGATAGGATCCTTGGATCACTTAGTTATTAATGGACACCAAATGAGCACAATGGGTCGAATGGCCTCCTCTCATTTCAAACTTTCTTATGTTCTTATGTTCTAGATGACCATTTCAAAGCCTTCCCGGTCAGGAGGTTGATGATGATGGCTATTCTGGCAGCACTGTCTGGGAAGGCAGAGGGTTGATTAGCAAAATACAATGAACATTGCAATAGAAAGCCCTCGCATTTATCTGGATTGCCATCAAATTTCTCTGGAGTTGTGAGGTATACAGACCGGGTTATTGTAGCAGTAGCAGCAGCCTCAGGTGCAGCAGCAGCAACAGCAGCGGCAGGGGTAGCAGCGACAGGTGCAACAGGCAGAAAGGCTGAAGATGGGCTTGATTGTAGCTGCTGAAGCAGACGATTCAAAGTGTCTGCGATTTGTTACAGTGTAGTGTCAGGGTCAGACAGACGGGCTTCCTGAGAAGCCATGGCAGACTCAATTTGGATTTCTCCGCTGGGTCCATGTTATGGCTAAGTCTACTGTAACATAGTGACTCAGGTATGAGGCATGCAGGTGCAGAGATAAGGGAGTCCAGGGACAGGTGACGGTCAATACCAGCAAAAGCAATGTCCAGGAGGATCTGAAGGCAAGGTCAATAAGGCAAGCAAGGGTCAATGATGAGGCGAACAGGCTGGTAGGGAGACTACGGGAATCTTAGGTCGAGGGAGGGAGGCAGCAAGAAGGAACACTGAGAATAGCAACTCGAGAGAAGACTAGACTTAGCAATGTGTGAAGTGAACGCTGGTGATGATGACCTCTGGTGGCGAGTTGGAGAAGTTTGGGGGGAAACTGTGACAATTACTTTGATTTTTTGAGTTTAATGTAGATTCCATTATTTTGTTCATATTCAATTTTTTGACCGTGTTGCCGTTTTTTAATATATAACTGCTGCTTTACCCTTTCAGTTTTTATTTTTGATTACATGATGTCCTTGTAATTTACTTTCTTAATTAAACTTGAAAAAAGTTATTAATAACCAACACTGTTCCTTCTCTTTACATTACTGTCTTGATTGAGCCCCTGGTTTCACTTTGCCTTTGTTATTAGAAAAGAAACGTTAACCAATAACATGAATCACTCGCCTGATCATATATGAACTCTTATTTAATTCTCATACTTTGCCTGATTCAGTTTTTGCCTGTTCTCAACTACAAACTGAGCAGAATATTCTTATAATTAGGATGCAGATGTTTCTTAACGACAACTGATTAAGATTTAACACTTCAACCTTGCCAATGTTTGGTATCCAGCGGCTCTGTGGGAGTGTTGTAAGAAAATGGGACAGGCAGATTTGCCTTTAACCAACAGCAGCTGTTGGCTTAAATAACAAGAAACTCACTACTGTAATTATTACTAAAGAATATTTCAGACACACACTCACAAACATTTTTGTTTTATTTTATTATGAATTTTGAATCGATTTTCCGAATTATAAACTGCATATTTTTCAATGACCAACAATTTAATAATAGCTTGCACAGTAAGGAACAAATAACCTTTTTGTACTCCTTATATCAGTTATTTTTTAAAAGATATTAATTCAATGATATGTATAAGTAAACGTTCAACAATCTATGGGAACACAATTTCAAGGGTTAAAGGTAAGTAGTGATAAGGAACGTAAACCCCAAATGTTTTAAGCCCCATATCAATAACTGACATAGACAGGAATATGTATCCAGTTCCCCTTCCTTTGCCTCACACAAACTCTATTCCCATTTCCATCAGCTCCTGCAATGTCTCACATGCATTTAATTGCTCCTACAACTTTAAATATCCAAAATATAAAGACATGCTGTAAAAATGGCATATAGGGTAAGAATGCAGTTTACCTAAAATTGTACTAACACAGATCCAACACATAAATATACAGCCATGCTAAAAAAGGGAATTTCCAAACTGTCCGCAGTAGTTTGATTACAAAGTCACAGGCTGATATACAAACTCTGATGCAGAACATGTTAATAATTATTTTTATTATCCGTAATTCTACAACAGGTAAATTCCACAGAATATATACATAAAATTAAGAATTTCATGATTTACCCTTGTAAACATTTGAAAAATTGTTTAGTTTATTCTCGCAAATTATAGCAATCTGGTTTTCTCATTTAACCCTGTAAGCAATTAGTTCTGTTCTCATTCTGTGTTTTTGTACATATTATATTCTCAGGAACTTGATCATATCACACCAATTCGTATATATTCTTATATTAGCCTCTCATCATTAAAAAATGTACCCACCACTAAGCTTATGTATACATTTTGGAGTTATTAGTTCCATATGTTATTTGTAGCTCAGTTGAATCCTGAAACAGGGCCTCATGGACTAATGAAGCTCTCAATGATAACACAGCATGCTCCAAGCGCCTGGGAGGCTGCATGAGTCCCTTTTGCACAACAACCAGAGAAAGCCAATACCAGATCTAGCTGGACTATTTTACCCAGCCAAGGCTGTTATCATTTTAGCCATTCGAGAGCCCCTGTGTGTGATGCACTCAAATATTATTATTATATTTTTTATCAGACGCCCTTATTCAGAGTGACTTACAATTGTTTCAATATATCACATTATTTTTACATACAATTCCCCATTCATACAGCTGGGTTTTAACTGAAGCAATGTAGGTAAAGAAACAATCAATCAATCACCTTGTTGTACCAATTGGGAAATTTGTTCCACATGTAGGGTTCAATAATATAAACACCATTAAAACAGAGACAGCCATACCACATACACATAAAATACAAAAAGAATACAATCCCATTACACTCTTAAAATCATTTAAAAGGAGCAATTATGTGCAAAAGTACAAGAATAAACAGACAATAATTTATTTTTGCCATACATCACAAACATATATTTTTTAATATGACCCTTAGTTTATGGATTTAGAAGAGCAAATGCAATAAACAACATCAAACACAAAAAAATAATATACCACATAAATTAGCATAATGCAGGTATTCCATTATTATTATCACAAATTGTCCATAAAAAAGTGTAACCGATCTAATTAAGCAAAATGATCAACTCACATATCTAAAAGTGAGTTTAGGTTAAATGAAAACTGAAGAGTGTGAGGTTCTTGAGGAGTTTGATATCCATACTATGTGGTTGATATTTCAGGCCATAAGTACTCCTTGTGCAAATTCCTCAAAAGTAATCTTATATGCACACATTCAATAGGTTTATTATAAGTGAAGGTGTGTTGTTTGGATAATACTAAATTAAAGGTTTAATGTGTGCAGCTCAAAAAAAGTGTTATATATTATAATGTAACTCTTTCACATTGCAACAAAAATACAGCTAACAAAATAATCTTTAATACATTAAACTTGAGAGACACATGTAATCATTAAGTTAGGAGTAACAGTCACAGTTGGAAAAGTAAAGTGCTGTGGAAGCCTGCTGTATAACTTAAGAATATGTTTATTTTGTTAGGCTTTTCTTGGTGAGGGGTGGGGTGATGAAATATGATATTTTAAAATATATTAATTAATGCTTGAATTTGATATTCAACTAATACATTTAATACAAACGAAAGGTACACTGAGCTTTATCTGTTGGTCTCCCGCAGAGAGGGCAATTGTTTCTGTTTTCAAACCACAAGCTTATAATAAGATTGAAATTTAATAAATTAAACCTTCCATCTACTGTAAAGAACCAGGACTCAAATTTATGAATTGAGGACTGATTTGGCGAGGAATCAAACAATTAACAAAAAAAAACAGATGTTCGTTCGTCTCAGTAAGTAAAACCCTTGGTTTGCTTGATACAGTGTCCTCCAAGCCTTTAAAATGCAAATATGTATGTTATTTCATAATCTGAACAGCTGCTTATGTGATGATTGATACATTTTGTTTCTAGACAACTACATGATTCATGATTTTTCTTACGTTTGAGCTTTCAGTAACTTTTCAAAATAATGTTTTATTTTCCAATTTCTTGCTCCTATAAAAAAAAATTCAGGGCAGAACCCAGCAACCTCATGTCCTCTTTGTTATTCGTATGTATTATTCTGACCGTACGAAAATATTAACGTGTGTATTGTGGCACAGGGCTCACCGGGCAAGAGAATTCTGCCCTGTCTAGCACTACATCTACAATGTAAATGAACCCCTAAGCTAGGTATGATCAGGTCTGATCATCCTCAAAAGCCACATATTGAATAGAAATATATATTTTATTATTATTAGTCGATTAGCCTGTTATTTATCACTTGGTTTTATCAACTCTAGTCAACACTTTCTGAATGACAGCTGTAAGACTTTATATCCAGATTATGTCAATAATCAACATCTGTTCGGTCAAACAGAGAGTTTCAAAATTTATTTAATGATTAGTAGGCATTTTTGCTCCTGAAGACAACGTTATATCAGGGAGACGTGTATTCTTCTGTTTGTAAACAAAAATTATTAAAATATTCACCTGTTGGTACATTTATGCCTTTTTTCCTGCTGATGAAACAAATGTAATATACAGGAGGTTAAGCTTAGTTTTTGGGAGAACATATTTTCAGGTTTAATGGAAAATGTTACAAATTAGCCTAAAGCTGATGTTTCCAAAATACAAAAAACAGTTTACAGGTAAAAGGGCAAATGTGTATTTGTATGTGTGATATTTGAAAAATAATAATTTAAATTACCTATTTCTGACATGAGTAATGCATAGCCCATTACATGTATTCAGTTGTTTTAGTTGTATTTGTGTTACTATTATATATATTTGTATTGATCTACAAAATAATACTTTGTGTTGGACACATTTCAAGCAAGCTCCTTGACAAAATGTAATTGCTCACCAGTGGGTTTTTTTCTTGGATTTTTATATTTGACTTAATGCTTGCTGTGGTTTTGGCTTTTGCGTAGAGCTGGCTAGAATGAAGAGAAGTCATTGTTTGCTGAACCCAGACTACTTTCCAGGTCATTAAAATTGTACTAACTAAATACTCTTCATATTACCTTTAAAGTACAGAACGAAACATTATTTTTAGTTTGTTGTTTTATTAGAGTTGCTGGAGATGTTTTGCATTTTGCTAGTATTTAGCGATGGATACATGTGTTACACTGAACCAATTAAATTAGCTGAAATATTGGTTCAGAATTTTAAAAAGACCCTAATAACTGGGAAGTGTTGATCCTCAGGCTAATACTGCATTTTAACTGTCTCTTTCTGTCTTTCTCTGTATTTATGTTGACTAACACAAAGTCTGTCTACCTAGTGGCCTAGCTTACTGCACTCAAACCTATACTCCTCAGCATTTATTCCTGCCCTACGCTTCCAACACCCTTGACCTTCTCCCTTCCCCCAGTTTAATAAGTGACGTTTCCCTGTTTTGGTCCTGCAGTACAGAGTTGTGTGGTCGACTGCAGGAAAGTGCTCACCGCCTCCGCAGGATACTTTACATCCCCATGTTACCCCAGCGAATATCCCAACAGTCAGGCCTGCCGATGGACTCTGCAGGCATTTTCAGGCTTCATCATGCAGATCACGTTTCTTGACTTCGAGCTTGAAGAAGCTCTGGGTTGCATCTATGATCGCATTGTTATTAGCAACGGGAAGAGTGACGTGAAATTATGCGGCATAACAGCTAAAAGTTTGACCTTCAACTCCACTGGAAACATAATGAATGTGTCCTTTAATTCTGACTTTAGTGTCCAGAAGAAAGGCTTCAATATATCTTACAGACAAGGTATGGTGATAAATGGGTGACCTCATTATTATTATTATTATTATTATTATTATTATTATTATTATTATTATTATTATTATTATTATTATTATTATTATTATTATTATTATTGTTGTTGTTGTTGTTATTGTTCTTCCTATTTTTGTTGCTGTTAGTTTTAGTTGTATTATTTTATTTAGTATTATTATGTTTTATATTACTATTTTTTAATCTATCATTTTATATACCCATCTTTAAATATTTGTTGGTTTGGTTCTATTTTATTTATTTATCAGGGTCATCGTTTCACCCAAGGCTTGGTAGGCCAAAATGACTTGAAGTACAGTTTGGGGGCCGTTCTTTCACTGAAGTCCAATTATTCATGTTATATGCCCCCCCTTCCCCTTCCCTACAGACCCATACAGATGATGCCTCTGTATGCAATGCCCCCAGTGTGGCTTATATCAATTGTAAATCGAAAAACATGATGTCATGTATGATAACCCTATCCTATCATGAGCAACTTAATCAGTGTTGCTCTAATTCTTAATGCATTTCTTAACAAAATGGTATGCAACATATTGGTGCAGGTTGGGGATGCATTTGCCAAGCAGTTACAGAAACAGGTTTATTGTTCACTTATTTTACTTTTACTAAAAGCAATGACAAAAGAAAGGTTTGGATCCTTCACAAATATTAAGAGATCTCACAGATTCACTTTTTTCAGTTTTGGATGAGGAAGATTTTAGAAGAACATATTTTAAGGTTATGTGAAGTCAGTTATAGTAAATGTTGAATATAAAATAAATCATATATTGTTTACTTGAGAACTCATATCATTAGCCTGTCAACCTGTTGGTTGTTAGTGTCCTTTATTGCAAATTAGCATAACACTGTTAGTCCAGCATTTAAAACTTAAAATAAATAAATAAATAAAATATATAATATTATTATTATTATTATTATTATTATTATTATTATTATTATGAAATTGTATCAACCCATCTACAGCTTAAACAAGAATTCAGAATGCAGAGCAATTTTACTGAAAAGCTACTAGAAAAATTCAGCCAATGTGTCTGTCTTGGTCTGCCAATTTGTTTTGGGTACTGTTACAATGTCAGCCTAGCCAAGGTCTGCTGTGTATAATGAGCATGGTTATTGCAAGGAATTTAGTTTTTGGCATTGTCATAGCATCATTAAAATGATCATTTTAAGAAGCTACTATTCCTTAAGTGCATAAATAATCGTGATAGAATACACTTTTTAAATCTTCAGTTTGATTAAAGAAATCCATTAAAGCTAAAGCATGCTCTGTGTTTTCACACAGGGGCTTCTGATGCAGTTACAACATAAAAAACTTGTAGTGCAGATCCTTTTACAATAAGAGGTACAATAATTCCACATCAGGTTTGAATTATTCATAGTTACATTGAAATTTGATTCTCTTGCTTCCTCAGCTCAATTTTTTCTTTGTCTTCAGTTCAATATATGTCCAAGACAGCAGACTGGCAACAGGCTGTTGCAACTCTCATATTAACCTCACAGTGCCAGTTAATATTGACATGGTGTTTCCAGCTTCAGGGTTACACTCATGTAGCAATGTCACGTCAAACACTGTAATTATACAAAGTCTTAAAGCACTGATTCAAGATTAGCCTCAACTGTGTAGCAAGTGACATTGATTTGCTATGGAGATTTCTCTGCATCACCAGATTGCAGTTTAAAGAGTCAAATATTTATTAGAAGCAATTATCAATAAACAGACATGGATTAATAAAGCTAATTACAGCTTTAAAGGCAGGGAATGACAACAGCAATAAACGTTGGAAGTATACAGCCTTATATATTAATTATAGCCTTAAGATGTCTCAGAATTCTCAGAAGCTGCTGGTTATTTTATTGGCAACATCACATATGCAGAGGAAAAACAGAATAGGATGATGGTGGCCATTATTCAAATGTAGGAGTAACGTACAGTAATTAAGTATAATACATGTTTTAATGGGGCTCTGCTTGGAGGCACAATGGTTGAGAGGATTAAGGGCTCGATTAAATGAAAAATGCAAATCACAGTAGCAGTATGTCTGCAAATGGATATGGCACTGCTAAACTTTTGCAGTATCAAATCTAAAATTATTTCTGTTGCCAAATTAACTTATTTGCATAACAATGCCATGGGAGTGGTCACATTCTAGTAGTGTTAAATCAGGAAAATACTTGCAAGAAAACAGTCTGCAAATGCTCTAGCAGCTCCTCTTGTTTTAGAAACTTCGAAAATTAGTGTGAGCATACATTCTTACAGTTTATCTATCATCTATCACATGTAAAGTAATACACTATTTATTTTACATGAGCACAGCAGTGAGCAGGCACGTGCACAGGTAGGGCTCAACCTGTGCAGAGCACATGCCCTTTTTCCGTGAGACTTCCAAAGTGCTTTTACCCCCGAACACCTGCCCCCCGTACCACACCACGGCATCTCACACCCCGGACCGCACTTCGGCAGCAGTGCCCTTTTTTTGACTTGAGCACATGCCCCCCAAATTGTCTGTGCACGCCACTGGCAGTGAGGCTAAATGTTTAAGTGGGACCTGGCGCATGCTGTCACACTCGCAGACTTGATGTTCACTCTGGCTTAACTTGACTTTCTTCCAGGGGGGACAACGTAGCTGGATTTGTATAATCTACAGTCGCTGGTGAAAGTGAGAATTTCCTGTGGGTTTGGGAGTGAGATTCTCTGACTGGGTCCCAACCCCACCTCCCCCAACCTATGCCACTGTGGCTTTGTCCCTTTTCCATACCATACAAATATGTATTTTTCATTATTAGATATGCATGAATAATTGTCTTCCGATAGCATAAATGGCTTCAAATACGTAGGCTTATTTTGGTAATGCATGTGGAGAAGTCTGGATGATATTTACAGGACTGTAAGACTGTATATGTCTTATTCTTCCTTCTAAATGTGTCTTTTAATTTGATTCATTATTATTATTATTATTATTATTATTATTATAGTATGAATAACATTTCATTACCTACTTAAACTACAAATACAAACTAGACTATTATAGGCCTTCAGATTCTGTACTAATGTAAAAATACACTAAAACAATAGAAGCACAGTGGCAACTTTATTTATTGTCAGATGTTTTTTTTTTTTTTCTACCTATAAATAAATAGCCACTGTCTAGTTAATGTCTAAATTTACTTTTAGGGGGTTGGTAAATATTTATATTTACATATAACTCGAGGTCAATTGCGACGAACTGAAAGCAGTGTACTAAGTGGGGGATGATCCCGTGGTTAATACGCAGCTCTGTACAAAACTAGTACACAATTTAAATACTCATAGTGCAGGATTACATCAAAAATGTTGGCAAAGTGCGAGCGTGAAAAGTCGCTGAAGAGTCGCAGGAGGGGATCTCGCAGCTCAGCTCCTCGCTGAATTAAATCTACAAAATGAGGAGCTGCGAACGAGGAGGAGGCGGATTTTCTGGCGGGGGTTCCAGGATGGGCGGGCAGCGCGAGAGAAGCCGCGAGCCAATCACAGTGTCTGAAATTTGAGTGACAGCGGGGGCGCGAGAGCAGGACGGGCTGCGAGAAGAGCGACGCGTCAATAAATCAGAGAAATCAAAACTGTGACCCACCCGCTAATGGCAAACTACACAACTGTACTCAGCTGCGGCTTCATTTTCAGTAATATGAATCATACATGTAACCGCTGTGATGTACAGGTGTGTAGTTTGCTATTAGCGGGTGTTGTCAAAGTTTTGATTTAATCCGGCCCAACGATGGCGCATGAAGGTACAGAAATCTTCCGCACCGCGCTGTAAATCGAAAGCATGAATCTACCCGCTGAAACACAATTACAAACCTGTACTGTGTAGCGGCTACAAATATGAGTAGGAGAACAAATAATACAATAAAAACAAAAGCCGCCATTGATGACCTTCTCCAGGCGTTATCTATTAGCCGGTGGATCAATGCTGGTATCTTCGGTTATATGTGAATACCAGAACAATGCAAGTATCTTATTCAGGGACGCTTTAAATCAGCGTTTACTTGTCATGTGCACTTTGTATTGCTCTGTTTTGTAAGACTGCCAATAAATACATAAATAAATATAATAATAATAATGTGTAACGCGGTGCATTCAATAAAAACTCACCCACGGGCTAATACAAAACTACAAAATGAACATCATAGTGGTTACATTAATTATTAGAATAAACGAAGAGTTCTTCAAACTGAAGAATGAAGCCGCAACTGAGTTCAGTTCTGTAGTTTTGTATTAGCGGGTGGGTCAAAGATTTGATTAAATCCGGCCCCTATTGACTGCATAATGTCGGTTGATGTGTAATTGTTCACTGGATGTGTCCAATTGTGATATGTTGTTGTGAAGCAAATATATATTTCATGGAGATATTGATATAAGTTGTTCGACTCCGAAATGACTCAGAATCGCTCATTTCAGGTATTTAATTTTCTACATTTTCTGCTGGAGGACCCCCAGACCCCCGCCGTGAATACCTCATTATGCCTCGCCCTCATTTCCCTGGCTACGCCACTGGTCGATACATAGATACTCTTTATAGTACACGTTGTAATATGACAATGTAATATAATTGTGTATATGTCACTTGTATATATGTCAATCTACATCATTGATTTACTGTAGTTTGAAAGGAGCCTGTAGCATGATAGGCTAACGCGGCACATAATTGTCTCCACAGTGAGATGATGTTTGCGTGCAAATCTATTATTCAATTTATCCTTCAGTAGGTAACACAATAACGCTATGCTGTGTCTATCAAACCGATAACGTCTTATTAAAAGGTGATCGGAAGGTCTACAAAGTTCCGACGGATCTGAAAGTGTAGGGCTGGCATCGTCTTCCACGCCTTCAGGCATCGATATCTGCCATTATAATTTTAATAGTCATAATAGTGCACTTTCTCTTGTATATAGATGGCGATATGGTGCGCATTCAATCCAGTTGCGTCATGCGTGTGTGATCTGTGATTAGTAATGAACGATTGACTGATGTTACATTATTACAGGTTTCGTTATGCTGTTGCTTATTATATGCTTATATGCTTATTTATATATGAAATTGGCCATATCTCCCTTTCGAAAACTTAGGAAACATTACATTGAATAGTACGGGTTCTTGTGGCAATTAAATCGACCAATTAGCGGCAATTGCTATTAACATTGCAACCTTCTTTCTATATTGTGTGTGTGTCCATGTAACGGTGCAGAGCAGTACAGTAGTGTATCGTTATCATTTCCGTGTTATATAGGCTGCTGTGTCTAGGATAAAGGCATAACGTTGGCCACCTGCTACTAGATAATTGATTGTTCAGATTATTCAAAAATTTTCTAGATTTTTGTTGTTGTTGTTGTGTTTGTGGGTTTTTGCACCCAACGTGCAGTGCACAAACGTCACACACTTGTATGTGTACTGGCTTGCAAGTTAGACAACCACATGTGCCTGTAACAATATTCTATAAATGTCATCCAGACGTCTCCAGATGCTTTACCTTTTTGTGTACATCTTCATAATAGCAATTATACAGCTGCTGACAGCAGTGCAATTCGATTTAGTGTTCGTGTAGTAGAAGTCGCCTTCACTCCCAAATATACCAATAGCCCACGGGCGTCGCTAGACCCTATTTAGTGGGGCTTCAGCCCCCCTATATTTTCTGTCAGCCCCACTAAAAATATTACGATCAAAGACGAAGCAACGGAGAACACCGTTCAACCTCCGCCCCCATTACACCGTCTTTAGAAACACCGTTTTCCAGACCACATAACTGTCAGTGAGAAGCGCCGAGCAGCCTATAGAGAGAGATGCGTGAACTGTAGAAATACTGTACTGTCCCAACATCGGCTACAAAATGCATCAATCAAAATCCACATTCAATCCGTGGTGAGTGCGTTGTATCCAAATGTATCGTGCATGGAAACACCCCCCTTACATAGGGTATAGGCTGAATATATATCAGTGTAGTGAGTACGAGTGAGGTGCAATAATATACACTCTATAGTAGGCACTTTTCCCACGAAATATCTGATAAGAAGGAATCAATTAAGACATGAAAGGAAGAAAGCAAGGGCAGATAAACGAGTTACACAAATCATGAAATGAAACGAAACGAACACTGACACATTGCTGAACAAAACACAGTATAAAATGACATTCAATATCAACATATTTTCTCTCTGTGCACGAATAATAAGCAACATTTCGTTTGTGTGGATGTTGGGCGCAACACCTGATGTACACAGTACAGTGTACTGTACACAGTTATTTCACTGACACAGCCGCACTGTGAATAAAGCCGGAGCTGCGCTTTCTCTCACTGCGCCTCAACCGCAGAGGCTTTAGACAGCTCTTCAGTGTTTAAAACTAGAGGAGCTGCGAGAGCATTTTCAGGGTGTTTTCTCGCAGATATTTTCTTGATTTAATGCAGCGAAAATGTAACCACTCCCACTGTATTGTTGAGCGTGATTATCTACAAATTTAACCAGTCGTTAATAGCAAACTACACAACTGTACATCATGGGATTTACTTTAAAAATTAGAAGAGAGTAGCATCTAACTAAACACGAAAGCGCGACTGAGTACAGTGGTGTAGTGTTGTAGTAGCGGCTGTGTGAAAGCTGGGTTTTATTCTCTCGCATTGTGCCAGAAAGGAGCTGCGAGAAGGTCGTTTTGCGTCGCAAATGGGGTCAGATGTAATACCACGATAGTTTAGCAGCGCGAATTCCACTCACAGACATGCCGCTAATGCTTCTGCGAGAACTCGCAGCGCCAACATTTTTGATTTAATCCTGCCCCAAGTCCCTAACTGCAGACTAAAAAAGGTCTCCATGGCAACGGACCCCAAAATCACTTCTGTTGCTGTCCAGAGGAGGCTAAATATGAGACTTACTCCAGCTATGGACTAACTATGGATCATACCATAGCTCTTGGTCAGCGAAGCGGTGTTGGGCTACAGTGTTAGAGTTGCCAAGGCCCGACCCCATAGATAGAGAATGAAGGGCGCGTGGTTATATTCACCGGTGAGCATCTCTGATCATCAGATGGCGTTCAGCGATCACAGTTTATTTTTACTTTATTTTTTATCTGGAACTCGTCTCCATTTAGTACAGCCAGAAGTAGCGCTGCAATGCAGAATGCAACTATTTTATTGTACTTATTTGTCAAATCAATAATAAGGACCATTGAAATTGCTATATAAGTGTTATAGAAGAGAAAGGAGTCTAATGGAGAACACAATGCAGAAATCAGCAGAATAAGATGGAGAAACAGGAATATAATATAATAATATTTTGTTGCCTTTTGTTAATAATGTTTTCTTATCAACAACTTTATAGCAGTATGAAATAGATTTTTTTAAATCTCTTGAAAGCTGTAGTTTAAACTATTTTTGGTTATTCCACTTCTGGAACATTTTTAGTCACAGACATAACTTGCATAATTGACACCTTTCATTTCAGAATTAAGTAACATGTAACATAAAATGTTATTATTGATATTACTCCTATTGTTTGTTTTGAGAAATTAAATGTATCTTTTAAGTTGATGAGCAATGGTTATTACCATTAATGAAGTGTGATCTTGCCAAAACATTTTCATAGGTTCAGAATGTATTGTTGAACTAATTTTCTTCTTTCTCACTCAGTTGCAGTATCACTGAGGAATCAGAAAGTATCAATTCCACAAAATAAAGACACTATTGAAGTATCCTCACTTGTGACCATCCCGACTCTTCAGCAGTTCACTTTTTGTTTTGAGACAGCAAGATCAGCAAGAAACACCAAGGATTGGGTGCTTTTCTCCTACATGGACCAATCCTCTAATGATATTCTTACTTTTGGAATATATAGCACAAACCCTGTTTTGAAAGTCCTGAATCAGGATTGTTTGTTACAAAACATATTGAGCGAAGCTGATTTCTCAACACAGATGAAGCTCTTTTGTATCACATGGGATAGCTCAATAGGGACAGTAGCTGTGTATACTCCAGGAAATTATAAAACTTATCTGTGTGGAAATTCTATTGGAGTGACAATACAGAGCAATGGGAAGTTCATTCTCGGGACCCAAGACAAGAAATCTGAATCCTTTAATGGTGACATTTACAACTTCAGGTTGTGGAATTCTGTCATGTCCAATCAACAGCTTACTTCCCTCACCTGTGATAAGAAAGGTGACATCTTTGACTGGGAAAATGAATTCTGGGTTATCCCTTCAGCACACATAAAAACTGAAAGCACGCTAAGCTGTAGTAAGTATATATGCTTTTATATATGTCTATATATTTAAAAAGAACTAATCAGAATTTGTCAAACTGCTGTTCAGAATAATTTGCATAGCATCAGAAACAACTCATACCACTTTATATCACTGTTACCACTAACCATCAAATATTTTATAGAAATAGACTTTCAACATACTATAACAGTCAAACATGCAAAACTCACAAGACGTACAAGTAGCAGTACTTTATTTAACACGTAGTTTCCTTGTGTTAGAATACTGTCTCTGTGTTTGTGTACAGCCACATGGAAGACTAAGCAGAAAGTACAAGAAGGATATCACACAGAAGTACACATTGTGAAATATGAGGAACAAACATGATGTAATCTCCTCGATGTGTGTTTCATAGTATCTAACTTTTCAACTTCTTTCAATCACTTGGTATTATGTTGAGTTTTATGATATTGATAGGTCAGTTTGGTATGAAATACGTTTTTTTATGGAATAATATTGTTGTTTTTAAAAACTTGAAAATCAAATATTGTCAGTGATCCATGTGTTGCAAGATTTAAATCCCATACATTAGAAGTGCTTGCACAAAATTGTGTATCTGGTAAAGAGATTTGGAAAATGAACTTGAGATACACATAAGAACATAAGACGTGAGGAGGCCATTCGACCCATCGTGCTTGTTTGGTGTCCACTCTCCCAAATTTTTAGCATCAGTTCTTTTCACCACAGTTCTGTAAGAACAACTACATGCCTTTTCTACTCTTTTTCCTAAGCGTTATTGGTTTCTGTAATGGTCACATAAAACCAAAAATGGTTTTCAATTGAAACCAATAAAAACAAAGCAAAAGTTAAGAATCAACGTTTTTATTGAGAGACAGGGTGTTAAGTTGCTTCTGGTGGGAAAATAAGAAATATTTGACTTTAACCCTGGGCAGGGGCTCTGTTAAGCTATGTTTCAGATAAGTCTATGTGACGCTTCAGAAATCCTCTCAAAAGCCCCTGGCGCCCCACTGATACCACAGAACCCAGATTTGTATCCCAGAAGTCTCTATACAATAATGATGCATTTCTCTTCCCTAACATCACTGTTATTCTAATTGAATATACTTGTTTGTGAGCTATCATTTCCTTTCCTTTTTTAAATGTATTTTACATTTACTTTTGGGGTTGTAAAATTGGCTTGTTGTTAAAAGAGGAGAACTCCAGAGACTCCAATTAACACAACAGCGTGGCATGGCACAGTAATAACATCAGCAACTTTTGGAGCATAGTATTACATGGTCAATACAAGGTTTCAACTAAATATGCCATTTCATAATAACAGTGGAATCATAATTATAATAATTAAAATAATATGAAGATGAAGAATAGTTATTATTGATATACTACGACTACTACTACTAATTATTATTATTATCAATAATATTCAATAGTATATTATATATAATGAAGGAAAGAAAAATAAGCTGATTTAAAATGTGTGAATGTATATTTCAATAATACAGTAATACATTTTTTTAAATATGTAAAATAAGACAAAAAAGGATGTGCCATTAAAGCAGAACAGAAAGTTAATTTTCACAGTTCTGTAAGAGTGAACAAAAAAGGTATTTGGAGAGTTGCCTGTTCATTTTCATTTAGTAGCAACAGATATCTATGAATGGGCCACTGGCAGATGAGATTTTAATAGTTGAAAACATTCAGCTGAGTCTGTCTTTTATGAGACACTGTCTTCTTGTGTTGAACTGTGAAGCGAAACTGAAAAGTTTAGATACTAAGAATGTTCCAAAATGATGATTTGCAAGACAGAGGCTCACACATACAGTACTTGATTGGTTTTTGATTTTAGCCAGTTTTAATGAGTAGGAACATTTTCTGTTTTCTGGTCTATCAAAACTCGTTTTTGGTGCAGACCTAAATGAAGAGAAGCATTTAAGTGAATTTCAGTTGTTTAACTAATTTCAGTGTGCTGTTTACTGGAAACAATACAGAAAAGATCATCTAGGTTAACATCCTTAACAGACTTGTGGCAGAAAGACTCCAAGGACATGGAGTGTAAGCAGTGAGTTAAGGGTTTTAGGAATGGGTGCTCTAGAGATAGATTGAAGTTTTTCAGCACTGTGCTCGCTGCATTCTGAAGCCTTGTGGTTTTGAAGGAAAATTAACTGCATTTTGAACAGATGAACTGCAAAATTCGACATTTCTTTAATCTATTCACCTATACATGCAAACAGTTTTGAAATGTAAAAGTGTCAATGCAGAAATTGTGAACTAAAAGGTTTTATTAAATCATGATATGTAATGTCTTATATTGGATACCACTACTGTGGCCACTAACATTTGCTTTCAATCATAATGGTGCATATGAGTATTACTCAGAGAACCGTTTTCCCCCAGCTTTTTCACTTCACTGAATATTTGTCAAGTGTTTATTTTGGAAGTATGTGCTGCATTTGGGTGTGGATAACATTACAGAATCGGCAACTAATAACCTCCTTGAGCTGCTCTGATGAAAAATGTCTCAATATAATTGTGTGTTCGTTTTCAATAGGCTTTGAAAATATGTATTTTTATATTTATTATTGTAACATGTTTCCCCAGTTAACTAAATACATGCTGCCTGATAGCTATGGGGGCCAGGTTCAGTGTCATCCTTGGATGCCTGCCTGTGTGGAGTTTGCACTGTGTCCATGTGTGTTTTCTTTTGATTCTCCAGTTTCCTTCCACATCTCAAAGACATGCTGCTTAGGTTGATTTGTTACTCTAAATTGCACTGTAGTTATGTGCGTGCATGTATGTGTGGTTGCCAAACAGTCTGGGCAGCGTGATGAGTTATAGCTAATGATGCCCTTTGGGGAGGCCTCATTCTGTTGTGAATTGATACAGGCTAATGGATGGCTGGATTGATATATATGTATATTTGTTTAATAACCATGGCTGATGCAACTTGCTGTTTCAATGAACTGACTTGAATTACCACCTGCTAATTCTCCATCTTCTTTTTGCAGTCTGTTACCCAAGTTGCACAAACTTAACAACACCTACCCCATCTAGTGGTGAGTTTGCTGCTAACAATCCTGCTTGCTTTATTGAAGTTCTTGCATGTTAATTGCTGAATAATGCACACAGGACAATGTAAATGAATGGTGTTCTGCTTAATTCTCTTTTAAATCCCGCAGTGATCTTCATTTTCCACAGCTTCTAGTTGGGATACAGTTTTTTTATTTTTTTCTGCTGAGTGAATGAGCAGCTCTCTTGGTGTGCCAGACCAGACCATTATTCCTTTTGGACACACCAACACTGGTCATTTGCCACCTAGATTTTTAATAATTTAAACTAAATATAATAATAATAATAATAATAATAATAATAATAATAATAATAATAATAATACACAACAACAATACTCTAAGATATATCAATATAGTGCATAGAAGTACTATATAAATATAGTAGTAGAGAGTGCTCTTTGTCCCGTTTTGACTGGATCGACACTGTTAACCCAGGAATCTCCAAGTAAGGCTATGACTTGTGTGAACCACATGGAATGATCCTCCTTTTGCAATGCTTGAGGCAAATACTAATCTTGCTACTACCAACCAAGCTTCTGAACAACCTAGTCAGTTCTGTCTGTTGTAGCTTACAAAGCAACACACATTCGGCATGTGTTAGTACACTCCAGAATAGCTCAGCAATTGTTTTCTAATCCCATTATAAATCTAGACATGACTCATTAAAGCACATTGTTTAGCCCACTTGAAAACTCTAAAAGTCCAGGTCACTCTGAGATCAGAGCCTGGGAATTTGGACTTGCAGCGTGATTGCTTCCTACTTTTGCAAGTGAGAAAATGCCCCTTTTTAAGTGAAGGGCAGATTGAGTCTGGACACACCTCTGATACACAGTGTGTAATAGGCAATCTTAGGTCTAACTCTGAACCAGTAAGAGAGAGTAGTGGATCTCCCAGACATCATCTTAAATCAGCCTTTTGTCTCCTAGTTCACATACTAAACCATTTTATAGTATTTAGCCAAGGCACAAGGAAACAACATATGTATTGCTAAACCAAATCAATATTGCTTTACTAATACATCAGCCCAAAAATCTAACAGTTTAACATTAAATAGATTTTAATAGTGCTTCTCTTTAGTAGGATACCTCCAACTCTTTAAACTTCACTCAACACAGCAGGGTTGCTATTGTAGGATTGGTTGTCCATAATGCAGTTTACTGATTCTATGATACAGAATTTACAATTTCTGATATGTGAAGGAAACCAATACCCTTTTCAATTTCAATCTGTCACTTGGGCTATATGTTACAGTGAAAACACTTTCTGCATTTAAACTGCAGCTTTGGCAGGGATGAATGTTGACTTTACATGTTGTCTGATCTCAATAGGACAGCATTGCAGTGCTAACATAAAACTACACTGTTTAAAGCTTTTATGGATACATCCTCCTCTCCAAAGTAAAATAAAAAACAGTTATTTTTACACAGGCCCTCTGTCCATATTTAGAATCACAAGACAGAATAAATTATGCAACTGAGGTTAATTTGCTTACATTTATTTTAACATATTGTGAAATACATATAACTGCATGAGGTATTGTGCATTATTTTTGCCTGAGTCCCTGAAATGAGCCACACTCAAGGGAGTAATGGGGGGGTGCCCTTTTTGGGGTTTTGAGCCACTGCCCCCAACAGTGTCTCTGCACTTTACTGAACTAATGTTTCAAGTTGAATATAGCACCCAAAGAGAATTATGGAATACTGAATACCCATGTCATTGCATGGGAAGACTACCAACAGAGCTCAGTAAGGCCACATTCAAGGTGTATCCAGGAGAAGGAAGCCCCCAAGGAACTGATTAAACAATTACACCAGGAGTAAGTGTTGATACAGGCTGAGCTCGGCAGGGGACAAACATAATCAAGAGCAGGGAGCCTAAAAGGGACCCTGTGACTCTACTGAAAGGAAAACATCGTAAACACAATAACCAGGAGGAAGGGCCACCACAGGCCCAAGCTCAACTGTGAACCAATGAATCAGGGAGTCCATAGGAACCCAGGAGACTCAACTAAAATTAAAGCAAAATACCAGGAACAGGGGCCACCTTAGACTTAAGTTCAATTGGAGATTAACAGAGCAGGAGCAGGGAGCCCTGTGCCCAGTTGCATAAAACCACTTAAGTGAATTTCCCCCTTAGTTTTCATCTTAACTTGTACTTAAGTTTAAGTGTGTGGCATAAAACGACGTAACTTAAATTTCTTAGGGGGAAGTTAAGGAATCCTACTTAAGTTGATCACATAAGTGAATATACTTAAGTATTTCCCTTAAGGTAGTTAATGGTTGCAAAAAATTACTATCTTTCATAAGAAAAACTTAAGGGTTGTATTCAGGTACCTGTTAATAATGTCCGCATCTCTGCACAGTGATGTTTCGTGCGTTTAATTACAGCCTCCGTTATTTCATCCCACAGTTTGTGTTTTGTGACTGCTGTCACCTGAGGATTAAATCTAGCCGTCAACATATTTTTCAGTTTACTGTAGTCGTCAATTAAAACTTTTCTTTTAAAATCTTTTCTTCTTCAGACAAGTTTTGTCTCTTTGCCATTTTCTAAGGTGGTTTGTGAAACACTCTTAATGAATCCCCTTAGTTAAGGGGGAAATTTCCTTAAGTGAACAACTTAAGAGAATTACTTAAGTTGTTTTATGCAACCGGCCACGGGGACTCGACTAAGGTGAAACACATGACAAGGAGCAGGGGCCACCAGAGCACTGGGCTCAATTGGAAATGAACCAATTCAGGAGGAGAAACCCTAGAATGTGTCCCATGCCTCAGCTGATGTGACCACAGGATCGCTGATTGAAGAGGCCGATTCTGTGATATAAAGTCAGTAAAACTTCAAAAATGCAAAGCACAGATGTCAGACAAGGGGCCTCCCTGAAAAATGGCCCAGGAGAAAGCCTAGCCCCTAGTCTGTCCACAACACAGGCCTAGGAAGGAGGCCTATAAATAGAGGCCAGAGTTGTAACACATTAATGTGGAGAGCCTTTGGAAAGCACATGTTCCAGCCATAGTGGAGATGCTCACTTCCCGCTGTTGAGATGGACAGTGCTATTGTAACCAGAACCAGGGGATCTGGTGCAGGCGGGACTGCTGGCTGCGCGAGGGGAGGGACCAGGGCAGGTGGACCCGATAGCTGGAGCCTAATTATCCTGAGTCCCAGATGTGATGGTATAGGCACCGGTATCTATGGTGCCTATGATGAGGAGGGAGAGGTGACCAAGAGCAGGAAGTCGAGGGAGACCGCTGATGCTTATGGGCCTTAGGGAAATTACCCATTCTGGACAGCATGATGGACATGGTCTCAAGAGCTGAAGGGGGGTTCATGGGGGCTGAGGGGGCTCTAGCTTGCTGAGGACAACAAGTGACATAAGGAGAATTCCTTACAAAACCCGAGCACACCCTGCAGATGTCTCGACTTGCAAGTTATGATTTTTTCACCACATCCCATTCTATGTGCAATATTCCGTAGTCCCCTTTGGAAGGCATTTCATGACTTGAAAGATAACCTTTGTTTAATGTTATTATATTCCTAATTTATTATGATGAATATTTATCTTAGAGAGAGGGCATGCCATCATTGGATCTTTTTACAGTACCTCGAGTACAAGTCTTATTGACAGCTAAATTTATAATTGAAAAATGTAATATAATGTAATATAATCAGAAATAACAGATGCATGGGGCTCTCTCATCTAAATCTAATAATTAGTCAACAGTTCTGAGGCTACTGTAGGTTGCATTTGTAACTTATAAAAACTAAAGGGCACATGTAGCTTACAATATTAAAGAATAATTCATTTTTCTTGCATTAAATTCAAAAGCAATATGTTAAAAATAAATAGTTACTGTATTGATTAGTATTCTTGGTGAATTGAAGAACATGAGATTATACATATGAGAGAAGATTCCCAACCGAGTTTCATAGCTTTGAACCTAGTCAGCCAAGATTAACATTCATAATTCAATTTTAAATGAAAGGAGTGCACTTTGACAATATTGCTGGTATTTGTTGCAGACCCCCAAACTCTGTGTGAATAAGTGTCTCTTGTTTTTGTTTTGAATGCCTTTCAACTCAGTTTCACTTTGTTTCCCCAGGTCCATGTATCATTGTTGATCTTAAAGAGCATTGTTAAATGCTCATTATTTATTTTAAATTCCACACTTTTTAACAATATATCAAAACATTATTTTGCCTGTTTGTAATGCTTCCCCACAATGTCAAGAAAGTGATGCTTTTCTACCTCCTAAATATTTTTCTTCAGTTGCTTCTTCTAGTTCAGCACCTCACATTTGATACAGTGGCTCTCAAAAGTATTCACCCCTCCTTGGACTTTTAAACATTTCATTATGTTACAACATGAAATCAGAATGCATTTAATCAGGAGTTTTTGCCACTGACCAACACAGAAAATGTCCATAATGTCAAGGTGAAAAATATAATCTGCAAATTGTTCTAAATTAATTACAAATACAAAACAGAAAATAATTGAATGCATAAGTAATCACCCCCTTTGCTATGATACACCTGATTGGGCTGTGGTGAAACCAATTGTCTTTAGAAGTCACATAATTAGTTGAATATAGTCCACCTCTGTGCAATTAAGGTGTGTCACATGATTTCAGGTTAAATACACCTGTCCCTGGGAGGTCCTACAGTTATTTAGTATAATTCCTAACAAAAACTACATACTGAAGACGAAGGAACATTAAAATCAAGGTTTTTCAAAAGCACTAATTGGGTAGGATATAAGAACATTTCCAAGGCATTAAATATACCCCAGAGCACAGTGAAGTCCAAATGGAGAGAATTTGGCACAACTGTAAATCAGCCTAGATCAGGCCATCCGCATCCGAGTATCAGGGCGGCCACCAGGAGGCCTATGGCAACTCTAAAGGAGTTACAGTTACAGTTACAGGAAAAATTGCTGTGTCCAGATGTGCAAAGCTGGTAGAGACGTAGCCACATAGACTCATGGCTGTAATTGCTGCCAAAAGTGCCTCTACCAAATACTGACTGAAGGGTGTGATTACTTATGCATTCAATATTTTTCTGTTTTGTATTTGTAATTAATTTAGAACAAACTGCAGATCAGTGTTGATCAGTAGCACAAACTCCTGATTAAATCCATTCTGATTTCATGTTGTAACACAATGATAGGTGGAAAAGTCCAAGACGGGTGAATACAGTTGAGAGCCACTGTATGTGAACCCATGGAAGTTGTTGTTCAATTAAGCACATAACTTGCTCAAATTAAAGGAACCCTGGTCATTGAGGGCTGAAAAGAGAAGTACATTTTCCTTATACCAGTGGTTTTCAAACTGGTCCTGGAGTACCCCCTGCCGAGGATTGAATTGCTTAATTGACCTAACAAAGCAATATACCATTCAACTAAGTAATTAAGACCTAGGTTGGAACAAGGACATTGAAGGACATTATTTAGTTAATGAATAAATAACAATTTAATTACAAGTTCTAGATAGGGGATGCTGGAATACTGTTTTCAGATTTATTTATGAATGTATTAATAATGTCAGTAAAATATTAGCCAAGAAAAATGCTTGTCAACTGGAAACACTTTCAGACTGCTCAGTTTGTTTACAGTACGGAATTAAATTATTTATTCTAAACTAAACTGCTGCAAATCTACGTAACATTTAAGGTCTTTGCTCAAATCCTTGCAATTGTTGTAATTGGGAAGTGTATTCTAGCTAGAAATAAATGTGTTCATGTATAAATTCATATTTAGACCTGTTTGACTGGACTAGCTACAAGGACACTGATACACACCAAAAAAAGAATACTTTAAGAGCCTGCTGACCTTAAAATCCTGAAGTGGATGCCAGTGACTATATAATGTCTCTATAAATCCATGCAGCATTAATAAAAAATCAGATACAGGATTCCAGTGCAAAACATATCCTTCCTGATATAATTTCCTTCGTTATGTAAATGTAAAGCTAATCTATGGAATAATATAAGAAGTCTAAATATATATTTTAAATGTTTGCTTCCAAGGTACTTCCACAGCTTCTCCTACTGCTGCAACAACTACTAGCTGTACCTCCTCTGGATTTGGCTGCCCAGGTAGGAGAGAGATTGTAATATGAAGGCATTACTCATATTTTATTTCTATGTGCATATTAGAATTTATTGAAATCAGAAATAAATTATTTTAAAAAAATGTGGTTTTATTTAAAGTGTATCTTTCTTGTTTTTGTTGTTAATTTATTTCATTTTACTGGCTAAAAGTGAGAAAACAAAGCTGGAAAATGTTTAGAGACAATGCTATGCTTAGATTCTAATGATAATTTGGGTTGAAAATTTCTGTAAATAATGTGGTTTTAATCAGTCCATCCTACATCTTTATGAAACATGAGTTTCATATTTGCTTGGCTCCAGCTTTTTTTTTCTATCAGTCAGGGCTTGTTTTATGCAGTGTGTGTATGTATTGTGGAGAAATCTTACATTATTTACCCTATGAATGTTGACCGAAGTGGGATTCTGCAGATATTATCAAAAGAGCAAATTAGTTGGTGGGGGGAATATAAGAACTTCTGTTGTGTAAAAAAAATATATATAGTGCATGGTGAATACACATTTAAAATAACATAACAAATCAACTGCCAATTGACTACTGATGTTAAATACATGTTTATACTTATGCTTGGAAATACAGGCATACTTTATTTATTTTTATCTTTACTAAACCAGTTTACATTTATGCCACCCTGAAGAGTTACATCTAAAGTTTGGTGTATACTTTAGATATGTAGAAGTATGATGTATTGAACTTCAACTGTCGAGAACTATAAATTAGGTAAGCTGTGTTAAGTTTAAATCACAATTATTACATAATGCACTGCTCTTGCTGTGTTTTTACTCTGTTTCGCTGTCCAGGACATTATCAAACATCACATCCTGAAAGTAAGCATTCTGGGCTTCCAGTGCAAAATATAGCAAACCACTTTGAAAGCATGCATATCCTTCCTGATATAATATCCTTTGTTATGTCAATGTAAAGCAAATTTTTGTGCCAGTTTACATCAAATTAAGACTTACTGTCAAGTGAGATCAAAGTGGACAGCATACAAGTTTTGACTTGACAATTGCCACATTTTATTTTACAAATAATGGCCAGGGACCTTGCTGAGTGTGGCATGATTACATTGTGCAGCTTTCAGTATGGGAAATCAACACACAACTCTATGTAGTTATTGGCATTGTCTTTGTAGTTGGATATCACATATACACCAATCAGCCATAACATTATGACCACTGACAGGTGAAATGAATAACACTGATAATCTCGTTATCATGGCACCTGTCAGTAGGTGGGATATGTTAGGCAGCAAGTTAACATTTTGTCCTCAAAGTTGATGTGTTAGCAGCAGGAAAAATGGTCAAGTGTAAGGATCTGAGCAAGTTTGACAAGGGCCAAATTGTGATGGCTAGACATCTGGGTCAGAGCATCTCCGAAACTGCAGCTCTTATGGGGTGTTCCCGGTCTGCAGTGGTCAGTACCTATCAAAAGTGGCCCAAGGAAGGAAAAACAGTGAACCGGCAACAGGGTCATGGGCAGCCAAGGCTCATTGATGCATGTGGGGAGCGAAGGCTGGCCTGTGTGGTCAGATCCAACAGACGAGCTACTGTAGCTCAGATTGCTGAAAAAGTGAATGCTGGTTCTGATAGAAAGGTGTCAGAACACACAGTGCATCACAGGTTGTTGCATATGGGGCTGCGTAGCCGCAGACCAGTCAGCGTGCCCGTGTTGCTAACTTCTTGGTGCCAGATACCACAGCACACCTTCAGAGGTCTAGTAGAGTCCATGACTCAATGGGTCAGGGCTGTTTTGGTGGCAAAAGGGGGACCTACACAATATTAGGCAGGTGGTCATAATGTTATGGCTGATCGGTGTATGTACCAGAGGGGCCAAAATCTAAATTTGATGCGATAGTCACAAATACGATTTTTGTATTACAATTACACATGCTGCACCTGTTCAGTATTTAAGAACGAATTAAGTGAGGTATTCCCCTGTTTTGCTCATAATTATCTGTTTGCTTATTTGGAATTAGAGTAAACTCATGTTTGTTATTTTGTAATAATAATAATAATAATAATAATAATAATAATAATAATAATAATAATAAGAAGAAGAAGAAGAAGAAGAAGAATATATTAAATAAATGCTTTGTTACAGCATTAATTCTCATCATACGTTTATTTAGTGTCTGCCCTCATTGGGCCTTTAAATACTTTTTGTAGACTGTTTAAATTAAGTAATTATTGCAAACATGGCAATTCACTTGTAAAATATTTTGTGTGTTTACTTATTTATTTTATTGCACATTAAAATAATAAAATTACAATTAAACAGCTTGTTTTAATAGATGCAAGCTTTGTGTAATTGATGTCGTGTATAGTAGTGTACCTTCGACTTTTCTAGTTTTATTTTTTTGTCATTCTTTACAGGTTACAAGAGAGCACAACTTTGGGCAGTGATTGTGAACTATTTATTTATTTATTTCATAGTAGACAATCAACTTCAATATTAATATTGTTCTTAATTTTGATCTAAAAAAAACCAGATGGTTTTATTAGTAAAGATATGTAAGTAATGTCAGGCAGCAAATCCTAAATTATTGAAATAAATTAGCATTTTATCAGAAGAATAGCAGTGGGGGTAAATATATAAAGTTTGAACCTGCTTAGCAATAGCTTTTTAATTAATTTAAATTAAGTAATACATTATTTTTGTCTGTAGAAGTAAATTATAATTACTGCTCCCAGAATGATGAGTAATGATTCAGAAAGCATTTCAGTATGTTAATTTACTTAAAAAGCTACAAATGCAATCTCTTAATGAAATATAACCTTCTAAATGTTTAGAGATAAATTACTTTATGTAAACTGCAGCACAGTGTTGATGCTATATTCGTAGGAGAGATTATAGCAATTGTCTCTCTCTCATACATTTTTTTTTAAAGAAATTGTCTTTCCTTAGATAGTTATGAAACCATGAAAACAGCATAAAATGCAATTTTACCAAACTGGGGGGATTCTGTCTGGAAAAAAATATTTGCTTCAATAATAATAAAAAAAAAACATTATTAAAGGTACAGGGAATCTCCTGTTCATCCACCTTCTGATGCTTTCATTGAATCGATAAGTGTGTTAAATTATATTTTGTATTCCTAAATATTTGCTCCTATTATGATCTTTAAACATTTCATCCATTTAAGTCATACTTAACCTTTTTCCATCCTTTCATCCAGCCACATTAACTCCTACAACATCCATTGTCATCACTAACATGACTGATACTAATTCACCATCAGATGGTAAGAATAACTTGATTTGTTATCTGTTTTGTTGTCATACCATTTTTAAAACTGCAGTATTTAATTTTTCTGTTTTGTGAGTAGGGTTGGAATTGGGCTTTGGGGATTGGGGAGCTAATACATTTTCTCATCTGTTTTTTCTTCCTTGTTTTCTCACCCAACTTAAAAAATTCTGTCTTTACAGTTTCAGATTTCCTTCATGTAGTGTGCTTCTACTGGCTTTCAATTACTTTTCACTTCAAAGACCCTTTACATGGGGCTGAATCTCTGCTTATATGTTTTTTTGAGCTAGCCAATGGAGCGAAGCCAAACATACTTTGCTGAATATGTACAAGCTCTGGAAGCTTCTATTATTGAAAATAGAATACAAAGAAAACTCGTAGAGAACAACCTAAAACTTTATATTATCTCAAAATAATGTTAATCATCTAAATGTGTATTTATTGTACTTTCTAATATCAAACATTACCACAACAAATGTATATTATGAACACTTATGTCTTTATAATTGTAATTTAAAAGTTCAGAATAGAAACATAAAAGATGTAAGTTGCCATATGCAAAATTGTTCTAGGCGTCCATCCAAAAATGTAAATTGAGTTTGAACCCTTTCCTATTTAGCTACAAGTTTGAGAGTTGCTACCAGTGTTCACATTTTTATTTCTGTAACCTTTTCGTAAACTACTTCTGTGTTCAAACTTTCCATTATAAATTAGATTTGCTTTGGTGCTGTGGTGGTTAGCAGTGCTGCCTCACAGCTCTGGGGTCCCAGGTTCAAGTCTCAGCTTGGGGGCCTGTCTGTGTGGAGTTTGCATGTTCTCCCAGTGTCTGTGTGGGTTTTCTCCAGGCACTCTGGTTTCCTCCCACCATCCAAAGACATGCAAATTAGATTATTGGCCTAATCTAAATTACCCTCTAGGTGTGTGTGTGTGTTGCCCAGTGATGGCCTGGCATCCTGTCCTGGGTATATTCCTACCTTGTGCCCTATGCCTGCTGGGATCAGCTCCGGCTTCCCTGCGACCCTCACCAGGATAAGCGGTTTCAAAACTGGATAGATGGATGGAAATTGCCTTCAGTGAGAAAGTCTAGCTTCAGTTTCTGTTATTAGTTTTGTTTCCCCCCAGAGTAGATTTAGAATTTCCTTTGGCATATTATTTAAAAACAAACCAAAAAACACAATAAATAATAAGGGATTAGATTAGAATATAAATATATTAGGAATGTGTTTGAATATCAATTCAATCATAGACGAAAACAGTGTACACAGTTATTTTGATGTGCTACACTTTGAGAAATAATCAAAATCTCATGGTGTTATATTCAAACTCTTCCCAGCATGCTTGCCCATATCCACCTTGTCCTTAGCATGGGAAATTCTGTTTGTTTTAATGTTTCAAACAATTTAGTTTACATTTGCTTTCCTTTTCATCAGTTATTCAGTCCACTAGTACATTACCTCCAGTCTCCACTAACATACCTACAGCTAACAGCACAGCACATGGTAAGATTATTTTATTTTGTGGTGTTTTTGCCTTTTCAGGGTAGTTACTTTTTCTGTGTACCTTTCTCCATAATAAATCAATGAGATGGGGAATTTACACACAATTAAATGTGTAGCATTTGGCATCCGTGCCGGATGTGTCTGGACGCATCCGTCCTCTGAGAATTTAGTCTCCCAAAGGAAACAACCTCATTAATATAATAAAACTTAATGGAAAATGTTGTGATATAAAGTATATATATGAACAGGGGTTTATATGGGGTGTTATTCTGGACAGAGATGATGAGAGCAGACTACCCTCATCTGTCTAGGATGCAGAGGGCTTGCAGTTAAAAGTAGTCATGCTGCCATGAAGATGGAGATGGGTGTTATTACTATTATTGTTATGAGTAGTTGTTCTAATAAATGTGTAAAAATGCCAACAGCACAGCAATTCCCATTATTGCTTTTCTAAGGCTAAGGCATTATAGCTACTGATGGTTAATGGGGCATGGAGGGAAGTCACTTGATAAAACTTGTCAGACTTAGGCTTTGCATTCACACAACATCTCCGAATCACTTTAGAGCCATCAAAAAATAAAACATGATTGGCTGTATACCTAAAGCATGCAGTATTGTTTCTGATTCATGATTATCAACATATTTTCTGAGTTAATTCAAACATTGGTACTGTGTTGAAATAAGGAGGAAAAAACATTCAAATAACTCAAATTGTACAAAAAAGGACACAAAATGTGTTGTCCATAATCTAATAATATGTAAAAAAAAAAACCCACATTATTCATTTTATTAAATTAGTTATGAACCCAATTCCATTTCACAAACACATATATTAGTCTTAGCACTGGATAAGGGTGTCTGCTAATACAAAATAATAATAATTCTGGGTAATCAATTATAGCCTATGTTAATGTACTAAACAACAGGATTTTGCGTGTAATGCGTTCAATCACAAATATCCGTTAATGTATCAATTAAGCCTTTAAACAAATGTAGCCTATAAAAACACAGGAATATCTTACACTGCAACAACATGGAAATAGCATTTTTTATATATGGGAAGTGGAGGAGATCTCCTGTGATTTAATGAATGGCTCGTGAATTATTTTGCACAGCTGTTGAATTTGTTGCTATGGGAACAATAAGGCAGATTAGGTGCACTTAATGCTCCACCAAAATATAATGACACTTAAGTCGCACACTTTTTTGTGCACTTTTGGAATGAGCACAATCATGCGTCATGTCATGAATACACACTTTTGAATACATGATTTTTACATTTTTACTAACAATTTATAAAGGGTATAAATAAATAGGGAGGCAACATTATATGTGTGTGTGTATACATATATATGTACACTGGATATATTTTATATTTTTAAAAATTCCATTCATTAACACCTTGCTGCTTTACTAACACTCATCTGCTATTCTTATTAGTTTCTGAAACTGCTACAGCCACCTCTAACATGCCTACTACTAATAGCACATCACATGGTAAGAAAGCCTGTGTTTCTATTTTTGGGTCTTCACTGATACTATGTATGAGTAGCTTATTGTTATGTTTTGTAATTCTTGTTCAGCTCAAGAACATAAGCTGACAAGAAAGCCAAAACGCTCAGTATGTGTGTTCTTTCATTTCCTTTTAGTGCATTCTGAAATTGTACTCCCTGTTTTAATTTTGGTCACTCTCAAATTAAAATGTATGTTTTCTTCACCAAAGAGAAAACTACTTTTATTGGAGTTAGTGTGATACATACAATATATTGAAATATTATAGTCATGCTTTTGCTACTGTGCTTTTTAATCATGGTCTAGTGTCGTCGTCATCCCTGTCCACACACACATACACACACATTCACATTACATTGATTCAGAAATACAACTCTGGAAAAAATTTAAGAGACCACTACAAAATTATCAGTTTCTCTGGTTTTATTATTTATAGGTATGTGTCTGGGTAAAAATAACATTTTAGTTTTATTCTATAAACTACTGACAAAATTTCTCTCAAATTCAAATTAAAAATATTGTCAGTTAGAGCATTTATTTGCAGAAAATGAGAACTGGTCAAAATTACAAAACAGCTGCAGTGTTGTCAGACCTCAAATAATGCATAGAAAATAAGTTCATATAAATTTTTAAACAACACAATACTAATGTTTTAACTTATGAAGAGTTCACATATCAATATTTGTTGGAATAACCCTGATGTTCAATCAAAGCTTTCATGCATCTTGGCATGCTCTCCACCAGTCTTTCACATTGATGTTGGGTGACTTTATGCCACTCCTGGCTCACAAATTCAAGCAGCTTGGCTTTGTTTGATGGCTTTGTGACCATCCATCTTCCTCTTGATCACATTCCAGAGGTTTTCAATGGGGTTCAGGTCTGGAGATTGGTCTGGCCATGACAGGGTCTTGATCTGGTGGTCCTCCATCCACACCTTGATTGACCTGGCTGTGTGGCATAGAGCATTGTCCTGCTGGAAAAAACAATCCTTAGAGTTGGGGAACATTGTCAAAGCAAAAGGAAGCAAGTTTTCTTCCAGGTCAACCTTGTACATGGCTTGATTCATGTGTCTTTCACAAAGACAAATCTGCAATTCCAGCCTTGCTGAAGCACCCCCAGATCATCACTGATCCTCCACCAAATTTCACAGTGGGTGCAAGACACTGTGGCTTGTAAGCCTCTCCAGGTCTCCATCTAACCATTAGACAACCAGGTGTTGGGCAAAGTTGAAAATTGGACTCATTAGAGAAGATGACCTTACTCCAATGAAGGGTTTTTGTCTAGGACTTCAGCCCTGCCCCTAGGAGCCTGTTTCGAATCGTCCTCACCGTGCACTTCACCCCAGCTGCCATTTGCCATTCTTTTTGTAGGTCACTTGATGTCATCCTACGGTTGTTGAGTGACATTCGAATGAGTTGTCGGTCATCCTGATCAGTGGAGAGTCGTTTTCGCCCTCTGCTTGTCTGTAGCTTTGTTGTCCCCAATGTCTGCTGCTTGATCTTGTTCTTATGAATCACCGTCTTTGAAATTTTAAGGATGGAAGCAACCTGACACTCACTGTGTCCCTCTGCCAGTAAAGCCAGAATTGAACCCTTCTTTTCCTCACTCAAATCTTTCCTTTTCAACCTTTTTGGCAAGGTCAATAGTTATTTTTTTATTCCAATTACTTTTGGTCCTATTGCAAGAGGATAGTGGAGCAGTGGTTTTTATACTTTTCCTCATTAAATAAGATATTAGGTGATCACCTAATCAGTACCTCATTCAGTAGAATGAGGTGTGCCGGTGTTGGAATTGCCATACATGTTGCCATACATGAGATGCTGATTTAAAAAAAAAAATGCAGTGGTCTCTCAATTTTTTTTCCAGAGCTGTATATAAGAATACAGATTATTTAAAATATATTGATGGAGTATATTCTTTTTTTATTACAAATACCATTAACTGTAGCACTGTTCATATTCTTACACACATATAATTAACCTTTAATACAGAGTCCTTTCTGCTAATAAGATTAAATCATAATTATACATTACAAAACAAGAAGCTGTGCTGCCCCAACCAATTTACTGTGTATGTAATAGCAAGATAATTATAATATAGGTATCCCAAACTCTTAAAAAAAAAAAATGTATTTAAGTTAATTTAATATGTATAAAAACATCAGCATTTTGGACAAACTGACATTCTTCAATTGTATTTATGGTCTCTCAGAAATGTTAAGGGATCTGTAAAACCATATTTATTGTATGTGTGTGAGCCCTTATTAATAAGCTTCAAATAATGAGTATTTGCTTTTTCGTTTCTCACAATAACTGATTTTCATGGAGTAGGAAATTATATACTGGCCACTTTTTGGTTAACTGTCAACTTCACAGAATCCGAGGTGGCAGACTCTACCACACACCAGTCAAGACCACAAGTCATCCCCGGTCCTCGGAGTTCAAAAACATCATTAGGGATAATTTCAACACCTTTAATTTGGCCCATAAGGAAGAAACTGGATGCTGTCACCCAAAGTCAAGACAAGCCAGTAGTGTATCTGACTAAACCTTCTATCACAGCCACTAAACGCCAATCGGCCATTTCCCCTAAGCCCAGGGTGGCCACAACACAGACTGTTGCTAGGAAAACAAAAGAGATGTCTCATAAAACTGCTCATTCAGAAGAGTCTCTCCCATTGCAACAGATGGAAGCCCAGAACAGGAGCGATGATGTGGAATCGTTCCAGGCCACTTCACTCAACAATCGCAAGAATAAACCACTGACTTCATACTGGGCTGTGAAAGCTAACAGTGAAAACAAGACCCTCAATTGGACAGACTCTTTAGAATACCCCTCCGGTTCTGAGCCAATCATTTATGATATAGACCTCAGGGATGAAAGGGACAAGGAGATATTATCTTTTTATGATTTTGATTCCTCTTTTACTGTTCAAAAAAGTCCATTCATTCCTCAGAATGTTTCAAAAAATATGTCAAGTTTCATACAACACAATTCAAGCCTGATGACTAATTCTACCAGAAATGAAGAGCACTTACATAATAGATTATTTCCCCATTTGCTATCTAAAGTGTTGGCAGAAGGTCCACATGAGACTCCACAAAGCACCATGACAGAAATCAATCCTTTCAGCAGAATGTCTGAAAGCACAGGTGTGCAAACTACTTTGCTAAAACTGAATGGCGTCAGTAGGCAAACGGAAAAGATGAACATTCAAACAGACCTAATAACACTGTCATTCAAATCTCTAGATTTACATTCAGAAGCTGAGTCATACTCACATATAATTAGTATCAGACCTTCTGCAGCTTCCATGCTCAGTGCCTATAATTGGCACTCTACAGATGATTTTCCCCAGTACCAAGAAACTGCAATTGCTGTTTCTGGAAATAAACAGCCTATAGAAAGTCAGAGTTTATATCACTTTTCAGGAAGATTGATGAGCAACTCCTTTCCACATCAAAATTATATTTATGAAACTAGGAAAGACTATGCTTTCACATTTTCTTCTAGCAATATAAAAGATGACACCATGTTTGTTACCAATTCTGTAGACATTCCGTCTCAAACTCTCCCACAGCTCCCCAAAACCACTGATGGTGTTTTGAAGGCATCTGAGAACATTCAAAATGTTTTACTACTGATAGAAGCTTCCAGGCCAAATACAGTGATAATCCCCCCTGTTTCTGATGTTTCTTCTTCTTTTAAATATGCTCATTTGGTAACAAGCCTCCCTTCAAATAAAACAGAGTATAATGCATTCATTACTCCATCCTTGAAGCATAATTTAGAATTCACCAAAAAACAAAACACAGAGGATAACACAATGCCATCATATAATACTGTACCTTTAGACCTAGAATACAATATCACACAAACCATGTCAAAAACAACTAGAGAGTTGACTTCAAAGCATTCTTTTAAACACAGTATGACACAATCTCTTTCCAGTGGTTTTACAGAATATAACAATCATTATCCTTCAGCTTCTACTCTGGGGCAGTTGTCACCTTCAATTCATATTTATTTCAGTACTGTCACACCTTACAAGTATCTTGAATCTATAACAAACCAATTTACTGCTTATCAGTCTTCAGCTTTTAATATGGTTTATCACACGAGAGAAGATAAAACTGATATTTCATCCTCATTTAGTAGATATACACCTGTCTTGGAAACCAGGACTATGCCAGAATTGGGGTTTTCAGAGTTAGCAGAGGAGATCTTAATGATTTCAAATCTAGAAAATATAGAAGAGGAGAATACTTCTACAACAGTGCAAGCGACCATGCCAGATTTAAGTGACACTTCATCTTATTTAACTGACAGTACCCACTTTCCATTAACATACTTGCACACACTGAGGGAGTCAAGCACACCACTTCATGACCTGCATAAAAATCTGTCAAGGATTAAATCACTTTCTTCAACACTGTATTTGACTAGTAGCTTTCAGCAGACACCTGTCTATAGCTTATTAGGGTCTAGCAATATGTTTTCAAACCTGAACAATGAATTTCTGCAGAACACATCTATGAGTGTATTTACAAAAACAAACTCACAAGGCCCTCCTGTTAGTGTCACCCCACGGAGTACACAAGGACTGCTTCCTGAGCTGTACTCGGGTGTGACGTCTCAATCTGACAGCCCTGAATTGTCCTATTTTAATCCAATATGGACAGAGCCTTCCCCTATTAAAAAGGAGAAGCCAGTGTCTTTAACCATCCCTTCTATGACAATAACTTCACAGTTTAGCACAACAAATTACACAAGTATAAACCCTGGTTCTACAGAATCCATCGTCACTCCTCAAGAGCCTGCATTTTTCAGAGCTGCTTCCCACAATGAAACATACATGCAAGAATCTACCAAGTTGCCACCCTTTGACCCTACAAGTGAATTTACGTGGCCGACTAAACCTGCAGGAGCTGCGGAAGAGTCATCCTTAGACATTGAGTCCCACGCAATCACAGGCATTACTGTCTCATTCAAGCTGGAGCTACCCCCTTTTACTTCACCATTGGTGGAAGACACATTATTTGGAACTTCTGTTGAAGACAGCCAAAGCCTTGAGAACTGGCTTGATAATCTTGGATTGACCTCTCCATCAGAAAGTGCATTTGTAGGTACAGTGAAATGGAATACCTCGAGTACTGATCAGACATTCATGAGTCAGGCAAATAAAACATCAACCGATGGCTATCATTATGACCCAACAAAAGACCCTCTTTCTTTAACTACTGCACCAAGTGGTGTCATTGAAGTAAATGATGGTCTGCATAAAATAAATATCACTGGAAGTCTGATCACATTGGGAAACACTAAATTACCATCATGCCAATGTAAAGCTCGCTTTGATATTTCATGTCTGTGTGGATATTCAACCAGCAACAGTATGTTTTGAAAATAACAATAGATTTAGAAAGAAAGACAAATCACCTTTGTAGTTGCATCTTAGGTTTGGAAGTTAGTACTTATGTAATATAGCCTTAGATTTATTAGATTAGAATTGTGCTGAAGTGATTTGCTGGGTTTAATGTGAAAGGTGCATCATTTATGGGCTGCTGGGAATTAACAAATACAATAAGTAGTATTGCAATCAGAAGTCTAAGACTTATATACAAGAAACTTGAAAATAATGAATCTGTAAAAAATCTGTACTTTCTATTGGTTTCAAGTTTCCCTTTTAGCTCACTCTCAGGAGACCAGTTATTGTATACTTACAAATAATACGACTTTAAGTTTCATGTAAGTGATACATTATTTTAAATGGTTGTGTGAAGATCTACACTTCTGAAAACTCAAAACACAATGTAATAGAATTGTAGTTATTGTTCATTTCCTGGACTCGAGTCTCCTAAAAGTGAAAAAGTCTTAGTTTACAGTAGTGATGTGTTATAGTCCTGTACTAACATTAAATGGTACTGGGGTGTCCTCTAGTGATTATTGTGTGGCATAGCAGCAGATAATGAATCATATTTTGTAATTGTATATTCAGCATTGTGTTATTGTATTATCCCCCCCATTTCAATTGGTATCATTTAACATTGTAAAGAAAACCACCAAATATATGTCTTGTATGTAAAGCATATAAATCTCACTGCAAACAAAAACTTAAAAAATTGGATTAGAGTGTAATGTGTGCCATAACTGCTGAATAACTGGTTGTATAATTCAGTTTGGTGGCCCCCTTTCCCCCAAATAGATTAATTTTTAACAAGTACCCCCACCTTTATATACATTTATATATATTTTTATATGTCAACATTTGTTATAAACAGTAAATCAACCCCTTTCAAACAGTGATTTAGCACAGCACACAAAAGCTGTCAGTTGCATATTGAATTGTTTTCAGACTCCAATTAGTGCTCTACATAACAGTAATGTTTCCTACACACAACACTTTCTGTTCAATTGATACTTATATGAAAATTTGGTGTATAACATTTGTTAAGTTTGTTTCCTTATATAACAAAACCTATGCATAAAATGATTCATATTTTACAGTAATTGAATTAATTTATTAAATGTCAGTACTCCAGCCCTCAGTACTACACTTACAGAATGAAATTATGTTAGAGCATGTGTGAGCATTTTTGCTCCTTTGTACTTCTGCTATGCAACACAGTGTTTAATTCAGTGGCGTACCGTGGGTCACCAACACCTTCCCTCCACCCCGACCCATCTTTCTTGTAGCAATACTTAAAGCTGCAGATAATACCAAAGACGGTATCGGCGCCCCCCTTGGTACGCCACTGGTTATACTACTCAGAAACAAACAAACATAATGGAATGAGTAATATTCCAAACAAATTTTCTGCAATTATATATATTTTTTCTTCTTTCTATTTTTTTCAACAGAGGGTGTATTCTACAGAATTTCTTTTGTTGTATATGAGTACCAGACTGAAGGTACAGATCTGGAAGTGGAGCAGGCTGTAGCAGTTTGGGTATGACATCTTACACATTTTTAACATAACAAGCACTTTTGTTGGGTTGTGTGTAATTGTAGAAATTGAATTGACTTGTTCTCCATCTTATATGGGCTTTGTTGAATTCAAGAGATTTATACATATACACAGTTGTAGCCCAAGGTATTTACCCCTTTCATTTGAAAAAGTGATATTTGGTGATTTATTTGGTTTAATTAATATTGCTTACTAAACTGTACTTATTCATTAATTGTATATTTTAGAGACAGAATAGATGGTATCATTCAAATAAGCTTACGCTATATATTTTATTTCACAGCTCAACCAAACATTTCAAAACTGGACATACACGGTTTATGTAGCTAATGTCAGGTAAGAGTTTTTCAATTTATTTTACTGGAAGTTCCTTATTCAGGACTGGATTAAATGCAAACAATTTTAGAACTGAGAATAGCTTGCATGAGGAAACAAAACAAAAATATATATATTTGCACAACCTTTTAGTGGCTCTTGTTTCATGCAACAGTGTAGGGCTGGGCGATATGTCTTAAAAATAATATCTTGATATTTTTAGAAGTTTGGAAATGTTCACTTGCTGCCTAATATATCCCACCCACTGACAGGAGTATCAGTGTTATTCAATTCACCTGTCAGTGGTCATAATGTTATGGCTGATCAGTGTATTTCGTTGATTCACTTCCATCGCTTTAAATAAAATCTTAATATAGTGAGCATTGATCGTAATTCCACGAACCCGTCTGTTTGTAAAATAAACATGCAACTTTATCTCCTAATTAAGGACCTCAAAATTACTAATTTACTAACATCAACACACATGATTAGATTAGATTAGATTAGATTGCTCTCTCCTCTTCATTCTTTCTCCCACCTTACTTTGATAAATGAGGAAAGCGATTGGCTGAACAAAACAAATGACTGATAAGTGTCTTCTGCAAGTGATTGGCCACAAAGATTGACAAGCATTTGATTGGTTGCATACAAAAATAGTTACACCTCCCACATTCCATGGTTTCTGGGTCTGCAGCTATACATACATTTGCATAAAAATGACAAAAACTCGATACTCGTGATATAAGCATTTTAAATTTCACCCAAAATAATATATTGAGTATGTTGCAAAAACTTGATATATCGCCCAGCCCTACAACAGTGCAGTGGGTTTGGTGATATTTTAGCTATATTAACACCAAAAATACCCTGCGATAAACTTCTAATTGTCTCGCACCACCTATTTCTTTCTACAACTTGAAAGTTAAAACCAAGGAAAATGGAGTACCTTTAGTAAATAAAAAAATGCAATAAAATAAAACACATTTAAGTTTCTGTTCTCTGGCATTTGTTTGTATTTGATTCAGCCCCTAGTGTTATTCTGTAGCACTTAAATATAGAGATCTTTTAATAGACTGGAACAAGCAAAATGTGTTTGATTTAAGAGCTCACTCTTTAATCTATTAGGTATTTTCCTATACACTTTAAGTAAAAACAGATCACATTTATTTTGTTCATGCAACAATGACAAACCTGCACTGACTCTAATGGGAGTATTACACACTGGATTTTAAATAAGGCCTTGTGCTATTTAATTATGAATGACTTCACTAGCCAAGACCTCAAGTCTGATCTAGCCACTAGAAGAAAATTTATTTAATGAATAATTAAATAATGAACACATCGCCTTCTGGCTGATTATTAATTATTATTATTATGATGGTTATTATTATTATTATTATTATTATTATTATTATTATTATTATTATTATTATTATTATTACACCCTTATCTAAGAGCTATACCAAAATAAAGTGAAAGGCAGTGAATTTATTGCACGTTTGTAATTCTGAACTTCCATTTCTTACTACCAAAACAAAAACAGTGTAAAGGGTGGGAAACATGTTGCTAAAAGTGTGAAGAAGGCGGGGAAGGTAAACAAACAAACAAACAATCAAAAAAACTGTCGACTGATATTTTTTACCTTTTAAGATGGGTGGATGGATTTTAACAGTTTTGCAAAATATTTGACAATTGATTTATTGCTGAAGTGTGATTGATTTGGTGAAGCAATGCGAGACCACTCTACTGCCTCAAGCAAAATTAGAAAATCTTCTAAATTAGTTTTTCAACACAAAAGTGTTTATTTTGATACTGGATTATTTTGCAGGTCTTTTTTGTTTTTATTTGGTACCGGGAAAGTTGATGGCAAGCTTTCCTGGTACCAAATCAAGACAAAACAAAAGAGCATGATAACATTTATTTGATCTAGCCCTAATACTGGGATACCCTGTATTTTCTTGTTTTCCAGTGTACAGTTCATCAGTAGCTTATCCTCAAGAAATGTGCGAAGTGCTACAAAAAGGTAATACTTTGCTGGTGTTTAGTAGTTGGTTTTGATTGACAAATGAAAATATTTTCTTAACTTAAGTCCAGTAGGTTAAATAAGATTATAAAAAGAAAATAATATGGTATTCTAAACCTTGAATTGATGTCGAAATAATAATCTCTAAAAAATACAATTTATCATTCCCGCTAAATATCAAAATGAGGAGTAGCATGTAAATATATGTTCTGGGCAGGAGTTGTATGGCAAGCCAAATTATCATTTAGAGATATCTCTAAATCATTTAAAGATATCTGCAAATATTTCAAGATATCTTTAAATAATTTCAAGATATCTGCAAATCAATTAGAGATATCTGCAAATCATTTAAATATATCTCATTTAAAAGTACATTTAGAGATATCTCTAAATGATTTGAAGATATCTGTAAATGAACAGGAAGTCATTTTAAGATATCTTGAAATGATTTGCAGATATCTCTAAATGAACAGGAAGTAATTTGAAGATATTTTGAAATGATTTGCAGATATCTCTAAATGATTTGCAGATATCTTTAAATAATTTAGAGATATCTTCAAATCATTTAGAGATATCTGCAAATCATTTAGAGATATCTTTAAAAAGCACCTTATTTAGATATCTCTAAATCGTTTGCAGATATCTCCAAATAATTTATAGATATCTTTAAATTATTTAGAGATATCTTTAAATGCATTTAGAGATATCTTTAAATGCATTTAGAGATATCTCTAAATGATAATTTGGCTTGCCATAGAGCTGTGGATTAAAGATGTCCTCATGAATAAGAAAATCAGAAAATCATCATCTTTATACACAGGATACAGGATGCTAAAAATAGGTTCCTATTTAAAATATATTAACTACATTAATCCTTTGGCAATTCTCTGCATACTTTGAAATGTAATATAGAGTGACCCTTCTTCAAAGCTGTTCATATTTATGACATGTTGGTTTAAGCCAATATTCCTTTTGTTTTCCTCTCTCTTTGTTATGGAAGTTTGATATTGTATCAACATTAGTTGTTGTTTTGTTAAGCAGACTTCTACTCTTACAGTAATTTCCAACCAGAATGTATTAAGTACATAAGGATACTAGGTTGCATTCAGCTTAGCACCTGAGAGCTTGTATTTTCATCAGAAGTGGAACACTGAGGGGCAGATGATCTTAGGAACCCTCAGAAGTATATAAAAGTCTGCCTGGCTGTAGCTTAATAATCCTTCCTTACCTCTAAAAATACAAGGAAATAATTGTAATTTGACAGTATAATTGGTTTGTTTTATTCAGTGACACAATTTACAACATGATCTATTGATGTATGTATGTATTTATTTTCAAATACTCCAGGTACATATGTCAAGCATTGCTAATTTACAAATATAACAATGATATCCTTCTACAAGAGGAAGCCATCCAGACCAGGCTGGTGACAAACAATAAAACAATGGGAGGAGGGCTTGTGTTGGACACAGTTGCAGTCCAGCCAGTTGGTATGAAGATATCCACAGCTTAAATCTTTATATAGATTTTTATATGCTTTGGTGTGGACTGTTCAGCTTATCAAATGATTAATGAATAATACAGATTTTTTGCTTGTTTTATTTCTAAATAACAGTTATATGTATGTTTGTGAACTCAGCTACCTACAGGAATAATTTTAAATGGATCGCCCAACCTTTTTTCTTTTACACCCTTTAGAGAGTTCATTCCAAACGCCACAAAAATATATACAAAAAATATACATTATGTAGAAAATGATCTAATGTGTGCGTGCATGCGTGTGTGTGGTGGGGGGCATTGATGTACTAAAGGTTAATATATTTTTGTACTTTAAACTGGACACGACTAAATGCTGATAATGGACTACAGTTGTTTGAATGTACTGTTTCACCACATGTATTGATATGAATGGCTCAGATTTGGCAAAAAAAACACATCAGAATAATGAATTAATAAAGTTACAGTTTCTATGGTTTTATTTTATTCTCTGAACTATGGTGAACCTAATCATGTTAAACCTTTCTAGTTATAAATGACGTACTATTTTCAAAGTACAGGAGTACTGACACAACCTATTTATTTGTAAATGCATACAAAATATATTTTAAAAGCATTAGAATTCAGCAGAAGTTAACACCTTGTATATAATTTAGAGAACTGTGATGCTGAAGAAGACCCTTTCCACTATAAGTGGCCTGAGAGCAGACCAACCGTCAGTCAGTCTGTGCCGTGTTTCCCAAACAAAGCACAAAATGCATCGAGAACATGGTGAGTCACATGACCTGTGCCGCCTTCTTTCTCTAAAGAATGCAGCAGATTTGCTTTTATTTTTATGAATAAAGAAGTGACTTAATACTTTCTAAGAGATGTAATTATGGCATGCAGAGTTATATTATATGGAATTACAAAGCAGAAAACAAACAAACAAACAAAAAAGAAACATTATATCTGCAGTAAATCACCAAACCATAACATTGTTTATTTTTTTATTTTTAGCATGTTAAATTTACAGAATTACACCTCTTATTGGGCCCCACCAGACCTCAGAAATTGCACAGGTGATATTGACAGCATTGCAGTATCTGCAGGTAAGCATAAGATGTACTTCACCACCCCTCTATGAATAAATGCAGTCTATATTACTTGTGTATTATCTACTGTGCCCTGGGTGTAAACTGCCTTGCACCCTATGAGAAATGAGAACAAATTCACTCCATGAAATTGTTGGAGAACACATGCACACTATTCTGAGCTCTGTGAGAACAGCATGTTACTCTTGAAATGTTGTGATATATATAAATTTAAGCACAGTTGGACATAAACTTAATGCATGACATGGTCACATTTGTTTAAAGATGTATAGATTTCAGTTTTGTAATGAGACCAAAAGTGACCTTTAAGTAACTAATGAAGCCTACATTATTTGAACTGGAACACTTCACATCCTGCTGAATATTATTATTATTATTATTATTATTATTATTATTATTATTATTATTATTATTATTATTATTATTATATTTGATTGTCATTAAAAATATTGGTTAATATTGGTTATATATATATATATATATACACACACACACACAGACGTGCTGAAATTTGTTGGTACCCCTCCACAAAAAATTAAACAATAATAATAATAAAATAATAAATAATAATACATGTAAATAATAAAACAAATGAAAATGGCATGGACAAAAATTATGGGACCCTCAACCTAATATTTTGTTGCACAACCTTTAGAGGCAATCACTGCAATCAGATGTTTTCTGTAGCTCTCAATGAGACTTCTGCACCTGTTAACAGGTAGCCCACTTCTTATTGAGCAAACTGCTCCAGCTGTCTCAGGTTTCATGGGTGTCTTCTCCGACTGCAAGTTTCAGCTCTTTCCATAGATGTTCGATAGGATTCAGATCAGGACTCATAGAAGGCCACTTGTCCAAGAACAGTCCAATGTTTTGTTCTTATCCATTCTTGGGTGCTTTTGCTGTGTGTTATGGGGCATTATCCTGTTGGAGGACCCATGAACTGCGATTTCGACAGAGCTTTCTGACACTGGGCAGTAAGTTTCGCTCCAGAATGCCTTGATAGTCTTGAGATTTCATTGTGCCCTGTACAGATTCAAGGCACCCTGTGCCAGGCGCAGAAAAGCACCCCCAAAACATAACTAAGCCTCCTCCTTGTTTCACTGTAGGTATGATGTTCTTTTCTGCCATTCGCACTATCCTTCTGTTCAGTCTGGGGTTGATTTTCCTCTTGCGGCCACGCCCAGGGAGGTTGGCTACAGTTCCATGGACCTTGGACTTCTTAATAATATTTGCAACTGTTGTCACAGGAACATCAAGCTGCTTGGAGATGGTCTTGTAGCCTTTACCTTTACCATACTTGTCCATTATTTTATTTCTGATCTCCTCAGACAACTCTCTCCTTTGCTTTCTCTGGTCAATGTTCAGTGTGGTGAACACAATGATACCAAACGGCACAGTGACTACTTTCCTCCATTTAAATAGGCTGAATGATTGATTACAAGATTGGAGACATGTGATTCTAATTAAATAAACTAGTTAGTTATTACTAATTCGTTTGGAATGTCACTATAATCCAATGATTTATTATCTTTGCTAAGGGGTACCAACAAATATGTCCGTGCCATTTTAGAATATCTTTGTAGAATGAGCAATAATTCATCTCTTTTCACAGCTTCTTTGCTTTATTCTATGACATACCAAAGGCATGCAAGTATACATGATGCAATAGCTTTTAATTTAATCACTTTTCAGGAGGAATGAAGCAATATTTCATTGAGCTATAAAGGTACCAAAAAATTGGAGCACGTCTGTATATACACATTTAAATAATTAACCAATATCTTTTATGACAATCAAATATAATATTATATATAATATATTATTATTATTAATAATAATAATAATAATAATAATAATAATAATAATAATAATAATAATAATAATAATACTTGTTTAATTTGTGTGTTTAAACTGACATTTTTTTATTTTGATCTGGAAACTTGAAATATTGCAGCCATGATCTGTAATTAATATAATTTGATTTTATAATAGACAATGCTGCTGATGTGGCCACTCAGTTGGTGGACATAACCAACTATGAGCTAACAACTGAAGAAGTGACAAAAATTGTGACGAAGCTGAAAGAGATTATTAATGTGGCAAGGATCAATGCATCCCTGGCTACCACTGTTGTGACAGTGTTTTCCAACGTATTGACCAGCTCGGACACCGCTTTAGCTGCCTCTTCTCCTCTGTAAGTAGATTATTATTATTATTATTATTATTATTATTATTATTATTATTATTATTATTATTATTATTTCTTGGCAGACGCCCTTATCCAGGGCGACTTCCATGACTTAGATATATACTTTATTGTTAGGCAGCTTCAAGAGTTGATATGTATCTAAAATCAATTAAAAATCTCAGATCTAATTATGTTATTCAGTAGCATATTCTTAATTTTTAATTTGTATAAAGCAAATCTAAGATGGCAGTACCATCCTTCTGTTGTTAATTAGATTGTCTTCAACCTCCTTCATATAAATGAATGTTCTTAATTTTAAAGGAAACACCCCTAAGCTGTATGTAAGTGAGTTAAATACGAAAAGATTCTTCAGAATAAAATCCAAAGCTCTTGTATACCACATTTATCAAAGCAAATTACTTTTTTTAAATCTAGCTCACTACATTGCTGTCTACAATATAGAACAATATTACTGAATTACTAGGCTGTGTGAAGGATTTTTCAATCGCAGCATTTATTGATAGTATGGATCGTTCAGTAATTACAAACAAAAATAGCCACCTTCAAAACTGCTGTGTATTTCAAAAATATATAAACATATCAGATGTTATATATAGTATACTATTTTATACAGACTAGATTCCATTCCTCATGCTACCCTTGGGCATTTCATTAATGTTGCAAATGATCAATTTATTCCTTGTAAATCACACTTGACATCCTTTTTTCTTAATTTCTTGCTTCTGGCTAGCATTCTTTCCATTCTTATAAATGTCCAAGTTCCTTGTTCTGGTTTTATATCTCTACCTCTTTTCCCTTGTGTTTCTGTTTTCCTTTCTGTAGGACAGATACGTTCTGTAATTAAGCTGTATTAGGATAAAAAGGCGACTTCATATGCCATTTTTATGTTGTACCTCTGTTCTGTTTGATAAATAAAAATACATTAAACATTTTTAAACGAATATTTAATGAAAGTTAGCATGCACATCGTACTTGAAAAACATTTTTTTTTAAATATCTGTGTCTGTCAAGAGGTATCCAATAAAAGTATGTCCTACAGCCTTGAAATATTCAATTCTGATCCATGGTTTGTTCAGGAATCCCCAGCTGTTGCACAAAATGACCCATACCCCACTAGGATTACATGTGATAGTCAATTATGTAAGTAAATTATCAACCAGACAAAGAGAATTCACCTTTCATTTTAAAGGGCACTGAAGACAGTGGATGAGCTGGCACTGAAAATCCATTTTGATGAACCCTTCCTAAGAATCCCCTCGAAAAACCTGGCTCTTGGTATATCAGCATTGAATTACAGTACGTTTAATGGCACATCATTCAGTGCAACAGCTCCTGGCAATGCCTCAGACCTCCAGGTACAGTACAACAGCCACAGTAATGTATTTTCCATTACACAGATTGAAGGGTCCTTTGTTAAACAACAAGCTATCATCAAGTATTCAAATCTTAATGGATAAATAACGGTTCGTTGGATTCATCTTTATAGATATAGAAATAATTTGGCAAAGAAGCATAAAAATAACATACTTTCTTTAAAGAAAATACAGAAATACACATTTTAACTTTAACTTAAAATAAGCAATCTGTTTTTGAACATAATGAAGCAGTCGGATACAGTAGTAATGGATATGTAATGAATATGTAAACTACACTCACCTAAAGGATTATTAGGAACACCTGTTCAATTTCTCATTAATGCAATTATCTAACCAACCAATCACATGGCAGTTGCTTCAATGCATTTAGGGGTGTGGTCCTGGTCAAGACAATCTCCTGAACTCCAAACTGAATGTCTGAATGGGAAAGAAAGGTGATTTAAGCAATTTTGAGCGTAGCATGGTTGTTGGTGCCAGACGGGCCGGTTTGAGTATTTCACAATCTGCTCAGTTACTGGGATTTTCACGCACAACCATTTCTAGGGTTTACAAAGAATGGTGTGAAAAGGGAAAAGCATCCAGTATGCGGCAGTCCTGTGGGCGAAAATGCCTTGTTGATGCTAGAGGTCAGAGGAGAATGGGCCAACTGATTCAAGCTGATAGAAGAGCAACTGTGACTGAAATAACCACTCGTTACAACCGAGGTATGCAGCAAAGCATTTGTGAAGCCACAACACGTACAACCTGAGGCGGATGGGCTACAACAGCAGAAGACCCCACCGGGTACCACTCATCTCCACTAAAAATAGGAAAAAGAGGCAACAATTTGCACAAGCTCACCAAAATTGGACAGTTGAAGACTGGAAAAATGTTGCCTGGTCTGATGAGTCTCGATTTCTGTTGAGACATTCAGATGGTAGAGTCAGAATTTGGCGTAAACAGAATGAGAACATGGATCCATCATGCCTTGTTACCACTGTGCAGGCTGGTGGTGGTGGTGTAATGGTGTGGGGGATGTTTTCTTGGCACACTTTAGGCCCCTTAGTGCCAATTGGGCATCGTTTAAATGCCACAGCCTACCTGAGCATTGTTTCTGACCATGTCCATCCCTTTATGACCACCATGTACCCATCCTCTGATGGCTACTTCCAGCAGGATAATGCACCATGTCACAAAGGTCGAATCATTTCAAATTGGTTTCTAGAACATGACAATGAGTTCAATGTACTAAACTGGCCCCCACAGTCACCAGATCTCAACCCAATAGAGCATCTTTGGGATGTGGTGGAACGGGAGCTTCGTGCCCTGGATGTGCATCCCACAAATCTCCATCAACTGCAAGATGCTATCCTATCAATATGGGCCAACATTTCTAAAGAATGCTTTCAGCACCTTGTTGAATCAATGCCACGTAGAATTAAGGCAGTTCTGAATGCGAAAGGGGGTCAAACAAAGTATTAGTATGGTGTTCCTAATAATCCTTTAGGTGAGTGTATTTTGCCTAGCAAGAAAAAGGACCTTTCCTGCTTAGAACATGGTGTCAAGAATGGAACAAATGCATATAGTTTGAACTATGGTTTACATTTCCATTCTTATTTTTATTTTTCAGGTGAATTTTAAAATGGATCAACAGGACTCAATGGCTGTGGTCACTCTGCCCTCAACCTTGCTGAGTAATTTAAGTGAAACAGATATAGAGGCTGTTTCTAGGATACAGTTCACATTCTTTAGCAAAACTGGACTGTTTCAGGTGAGTTAAAAATATAGACATGTGAGCTTTTGAACAGGCAATGAAACAAATATTTTAGGCTTTCTTTCTTTCTTCATTTATTGTATTGTAACTCCAGTAAAAAAAAAACAAAAAAAAACAGTTGTGTGTGATATGTTTAAAAAAGAGCATTTCTATAATGAAAACCTGTACTGGAAGTACTGGAAGTAGGTTCTCAAAAATTGTAATCAATATCTGCAGTATTTTTTAAATAACAATTTTGATTAATTTCACATTGCATTTTATATGTGTGAACCAAAAATATAATAATTTCATAAATGTGTTTTATTGTTCAGGATGAAAAAAGCAATGGACATTCCTTAAACAGTTTTGTGGTGGCCACCAGTGTTGGTAATGTTTCAATAAGTAATCTGCAGGATCCTGTCAGGATACAAATACAACACATACACTACCAGGTATGAATATAAAACTAAAATCGAATTATATACACCAGAGTTTTATACAATGGATGTTACTATTTTTGTTAATATATTTCTATGTTTTCATATGTTGTGAAACACTTTTGATATGACATAAAACAATTAACTTAAATGTTTACATTGTCCTTGACCCAAACTAAAAACAATTACATTTAAAATGTTTTTTTTTCCTCCTTTCAGTCACAGCCAAAGCCTGTGTGTGTATTCTGGGATTTTACTATAAAAAGTAAGTGATATTCACAATCTTTGTCATTGTTGGGAGAGAAAGGTATTTAAGTAAGCACATTTTAACCATCACTTTTTTTGACCTAAACATAAAATTAAATTTTACATAACATAATTTCTCACAGCCAAGAATATAGCAAACTACTTAAAATCTTAAGTGTATTATTCATGCATCTGGGCATATTGTCCAACCCACTATGGGAAGATATAGATTATATAAACAACAAAACTATGTGCAGTAAATAATTTACGGCTGTCCTTGTATATTCGGAATCTAGTTCCCTGAATGTAAGTGCTGATTTATACTATTTCTGATATTTGTATTATGTTTGTCTTTTCAAGATGGCAGTGGGGGATGGAATACAGAAGGCTGTACTGTGAGCCCTGAATCAAATGGAAACCAAACCATATGCTTGTGCAATCATCTCACACACTTTGGAGTTTTGATGGTGAGATACAGCTGAATAATATAGTGCAATAGTCTGAATTTTGCTGACTTTACTCAGTGGATTAATGTATCATAAAGGACAAATTTCTAGTTATGAACAAGGCTGTTAAAATTGGACACATATCTCTTTGTCAAACTAACAGATTACTACTAATACATCAAATAATATGAATTACCAAACAGAATTTTACTGAAAGCAGAACAAAATGATGAATAGGTCTTAAAGAATTCCTAGCTGTAAAATCGAATTGAGTTTTGTATGAGCATTAATAATTCAAATATAAGTCAATAGGATTGTCCATATTTAATCTGAACAAGGTCAAGTGCAATTTGTTGTCCTTTCTTTTTTTATGATTGCCAAGGAAAGATCGACATTCAATTTCAAAGGAGATTCCTTTCATATTAAGCACAGTTTTAAGCATTACCTTGAAGGGTTACAGCCTGTTGCACAGGAAACAGACATTGCACTCTTTGCTATTTTACAATCAAAATAATGTGCTCCTTATGGTTTTGTTTGTCTTTTGTTTAAGACCCTAGTACACAAGAAGATTAACAGCAGCTGTAGGTGGCAAATAGCCAATGTGTGTATTGATTGCATTTTTAAAAGATTTGAAGCATTTTTCCCCCCTTTCTGGTTATAGGACATTTCTGGAACTGCACATCAGATAGATGCGCAGAACACAAAGATTCTGACCTTCATCACTTACATTGGTTGTGGTATCTCTGCTATATTCTCTGCGGCAACCCTACTCACGTATATTGCATTTGAGTAAGTGTAATAATGACAACCCAAGACATTAATTAAAATAACAGTCCAATTCAGAACCTAAACATATGTAATCTCACTACCACAGGACTACCAGCCCAATTGATTTAATTAATTACTAGAACACAATGCTGGCAAAGTTCATAGGAAAAGAAACATCTCCACTCAGTATTACCTGTCAAAGTTCAGAAGTGGAACAATGTCCATCTAATACAAAAATACTGTTTTGATTAGATCTTGTAATATGGCATGCTCAATATTTGATTCCAAAGGGAAAAGAAAAGGTTCAGTTGGATAATATTTATCCACAGGCATGGAAGAAATTCCAATCCCTTATATTATGACAGAGATCTAAATCTCAGTTTTCCAATAAAATCTGAAGAATGCCACAACTTTTTAAACTATAGTCATAAATAAATTGACGAATCCAAATGCATCATCATTTGGCTTGGTCAGTCCACGTGTCAGCCACATGTTTATTATATTTCATTATTTCTAGAAAACTACGCCGGGACTACCCTTCCAAAATCCTAATGAATCTCAGCACTTCCCTGCTGTTCCTTAACATGGTGTTTCTGCTGGATGGCTGGCTGGCTTCCTTCAACGTAGAAGGACTTTGTGTTGCCGTTGCAGTCTTCCTGCATTTTTTTCTCTTGACTTCCTTTACTTGGATGGGTCTTGAATCTATTCACATGTACATTGCCTTGGTTAAGGTGTTTAACACTTACATCAGGAGGTACATTCTCAAGTTCTGCATTGTTGGATGGGGTAAGTTTAAAGATAGCAAATTGTGTTCAGTAAAAATGGCTCTAAAAAGTTTCCTTTTTTAAAGATTTTTGAACTTTAATAAGTGAAATTTTAAGTTTTAATTAAATAAGATTTAACTTATGAAGTTGCATTGCTGCCTTGAAATTAAGTTATCATGTATATATTTGTTTTTATTTTATTTTATTTTTTAGGTCTCCCTGCCGTGATAGTAGCTATTGTTGTTGCGATCGACAGGAAAGCCTATGGAAAGGAATATTATGGAAAAGGAGAAAATGGGCAAAGCTCTTCTGAATTGTAAGTCCCTTTGAACATGTCTCAAATATATGATTTAAAGGAAGGGAAAATTGATCTGATATGCCTTGGACATTTTTTGAAAACAGCAGGATGCTCAAATCTAATTAGCAAATCAGAATTATAAGAATTACGACATATAATTTTGTGTGTAGTGATTCCTAAGGATTCATCTTTACTAATCATACTCAAAAGTACAGTGCAATCTTTCATGTGTTTCAAAAATTAATTGCTTCATCACTCAGCCATTTGCGTAGTTCCACAATAAAACCACAGAATTGTCTGCGTGTGAGTGAATTTACAATTCATGATTCACAACACCAGACAGAGATAGAGCCTTGCATGTTGACCCGTTCACAGAAAAGGTCTTATCTCACGAAGGTGATCATCATACATAAGTAGAGCCTTGTATTAGAACTTTCTCTATTCCTTTTCATCTCTTGCCAACTCATGACTAGAGCATATTGTCTCGGGACTTGAGTTTTTAAATTGTATTTCAGTCCTTGAACCCCTGCCAATATTGCGCCCCATTAAGCTACCTGTTGAGCATTCATTAACAATCATCACATTGCTTTACCTTAGTTATCTTTATTTATCATTCAATTACTACAAATGTACATGCATTAACATGTTCAATAAAAGAATGGCGACAATGGTTAAAATGTATTTAATCATGGTTTTGTTAGTAATAAGTAATGTCTGTATTATTCAGACAATGTTTAAATCAATGATGAATTACCAGGAACACATACAGGTAGTGGACAAAAAAATTAAAATACCTGGGTAAATGAGGGACAACAGTTATATTGAAAGCAAGCACTTCCACACAGGTGTGGCTCTTACGTTAATAAAGCAAATAACATCCCAGCATGCTTAGGATCATGTATAAAAATGCTGAACAGGTCTGGTTGCCTATAATTATGGCTAGCATGACTGCAAGTGGAGACCTCATTGACTTCGAAAGAGGGGCGCATTTGGCAGGAGTTTCAGTGACCAAGACAGTTCAACCTGCTGTTGATTCAAGAGCAACGGTTTCTAAGGTGATGTCGGTATGGACCTCCAATTGGAAAGACAATGTCAGCAAAGGGCAACAGTGGATGGAATCGCATGCTCCAGGATCGTGATATCAGTGCATTGATGGCCATGGTCTACTGCACAGTGCAGAAGGTGATATGGTCAGATGAGTCACGAGCGCATGTGTGGTGCCAACCTAAAGACCTCTTCAGCCCTTAGTGCTTGGTTCCAACAGTGAAGGTTTCTGGAGGTTCTGTAATGTTATGTGGCACATTATCCTTGAATAGTTTGGGTTCACTCATCCCCTTAGAAGGCAAGGTCAATGCTAATCATTAATTAATGGTACTCAGTGATCATCTTCACCCCATGTTGCAGCATTTCTTTCCTGCTGGCAGGGGTGTCTTCCAGAATGACAATGCACCCATACATAGAGCACACGTGGTCATCCAATGGTTTGATTAGCATGACAATGATGTTATCCGTATGTCATAGTCCTCTCAGTCACCAGATCTGAACCCAATCAGGCATTTATTAGATATTCTATAATGACACCTGAGGCAGCATTTCCCACCTCCATGGACCAGGCATGAGTTGATTGACTTGCTTGTGGAACAATGGTGCTGCATTCCTCCTGCAGAATTCCAGACGTTGACAGACTCTATGCCACAGCACATACAGGCTGCATGTGGTGGCCCAACACCTTATTTAGTGACTTTACATTGGGGTTTCCACTTTTTTGTCCACTACCGTGTACATTAAAATTGTACTATGTACAGTCGTTCAGTCTCAGCATGGGTACTTCAATATGTACAGTGCCTATACAAAGTCTACACCACCTTAAACTTGTTTCACATTTTGTTGTGTCAGTGCCTTAGAGTTTCATGCATTTAAATTAGGATTTCTCCACTTATCTACACACCATACATTTTTAATGGGGAAAAACATTTATTTTGAAGATACATATGTATTAAAAAAACAAAACTGAAATATCATAATTGTATAATTGTATACTTGGGGGAAGTAATTACAGCAGTGAGTATGTTGGAATATAGGTCATGATATTTAATTTGTTTTGCCATCAGTAGTGATACAAAAAATAAACCACATTTTCAACCAGTTGACAATTGTCTGATGGTAGAACATTGCACTGACAGCTAGCATGTCATTTGCATCTGGAAGTCCTCCCATTAGATTCAATTTCAGGGTCTGATTCTTACTGTTAATCAGGCATAGACAAATGTTTAACATATGCAAAAGATAATGTCGGTACAATATTTTTGAATTATATTTGTGAAAACTGTGAGTTGCCCTGATTAATGGTGTCTACTAATAAATAAATAAATAAATAAATAAATGGATTAAAGAAGAGGAATTATTTCCAGCTTCAACATGAAATATGATTCAGTTCCCTGGATGCTCAAATAAGAATCTTGTCACAATGTTTTTACAAAGTGGACAGTAGGAAAAAATATGTTATATATATTTAATTGGTATATATAGAACTTTTCTTTCTGCGAGTGGAAATCGCGCTGTTAAACTATCGTGGTATTAAATCTGACCCCATTTGCGCCCCAAAACGACCTTCTCGCAGCTCCTTTCTGGCACAATGCGAGAGAATAAAACCCAGCTTTCACACAGCCGCTACTACAACACTACACCACTGTACTCAGTCGCGCTTTCGTGTTTAGTTAGATGCTACTCTCTTCTAATTTTTAAAGTAAATCCCATGTTGTACAGTTGTGTAGTTTGCTATTAACGACTGGTTAAAGTTGTAGATAATCACGCTCAACAATACAGTGGGAGTGGTTACATTTTCGCTGCATTAAATCAAGAAAATATCTGCGAGAAAACACCCTGAAAATGCTCTCGCAGCTCCTCTAGTTTTAAACACTGAAGAGCTGTCTAAAGCCTCTGCGGTTGAGGCGCAGTGAGAGAAAGCGCAGCTCCGGCTTTATTCACAGTGCGGCTGTGTCAGTGAAATAACTGTGTACAGTACACTGTACTGTGTACATCAGGTGTTGCGCCCAACATCCACACAAACGAAATGTTGCTTATTATTCGTGCACAGAGAGAAAATATGTTGATATTGAATGTCATTTTATACTGTGTTTTGTTCAGCAATGTGTCAGTGTTCGTTTCGTTTCATTTCATGATTTGTGTAACTCGTTTATCTGCCCTTGCTTTCTTCCTTTCATGTCTTAATTGATTCCTTCTTATCAGATATTTCGTGGGAAAAGTGCCTACTATAGAGTGTATATTATTGCACCTCACTCGTACTCACTACACTGATATACACTCACCTAAAGGATTATTAGGAACACCTGTTCAATTTCTCATTAATGCAATTATCTAACCAACCAATCACATGGCAGTTGCTTCAATGCATTTAGGGGTGTGGTCCTGGTCAAGACAATCTCCTGAACTCCAAACTGAATGTCTGAATGGGAAAGAAAGGTGATTTAAGCAATTGTGAGCGTGGCATGGTTGTTGGTGCCAGACGGGCCGGTCTGAGTATTTCACAATCTGCTCAGTTACTGGGATTTTCACGCACAACCATTTCTAGGGTTTACAAAGAATGGTGTGAAAAGGGAAAAACATCCAGTATGCGGCAGTCCTGTGGGCGAAAATGCCTTGTTGATGCTAGAGGTCAGAGGAGAATGGGCCGACTGATTCAAGCTGATAGAAGAGCAACTTTGACTGAAATAACCACTCGTTACAACCGAGGTATGCAGCAAAGCATTTGTGAAGCCACAACACGTACAACCTTGAGGCGGATGGGCTACAACAGCAGAAGACCCCACCGGGTACCACTCATCTCCACTACAAATAGGAAAAAGAGGCTACAATTTGCACAAGCTCACCAAAATTGGACAGTTGAAGACTGGAAAAATGTTGCCTGGTCTGATGAGTCTCGATTTCTGTTGAGACATTCAGATGGTAGAGTCAGAATTTGGCGTAAACAGAATGAGAACATGGATCCATCATGCCTTGTTACCACTGTGCAGGCTGGTGGTGGTGGTGTAATGGTGTGGGGGATGTTTTCTTGGCACACTTTAGGCCCCTTAGTGCCAATTGGGCATCGTTTAAATGCCACGGCCTACCTGAGCATTGTTTCTGACCATGTCCATCCCTTTATGACCACCATGTACCCATCCTCTGATGGCTACTTCCAGCAGGATAATGCACCATGTCACAAAGGTCGAATCATTTCAAATTGGTTTCTTGAACATGACAATGAGTTCACTGTACTAAACTGGCCCCCACAGTCACCAGATCTCAACCCAATAGAGCATCTTTGGGATGTGGTGGAACGGGAGCTTCGTGCCCTGGATGTGCATCCCACAAATCTCCATCAACTGCAAGATGCTATCCTATCAATATGGGCCAACATTTCTAAAGAATGCTTTCAGCACCTTGTTGAATCAATGCCACGTAGAATTAAGGCAGTTCTGAAGGCGAAAGGGGGTCAAACACAGTATTAGTATGGTGTTCCTAATAATCCTTTAGGTGAGTGTATATTCAGCCTATACCCTATGTAAGGGGGGTGTTTCCATGCACGATACATTTGGATACAACGCACTCACCACGGATTGAATGTGGATTTTGATTGATGCATTTTGTAGCCGATGTTGGGACAGTACAGTATTTCTACAGTTCACGCATCTCTCTCTATAGGCTGCTCGGCGCTTCTCACTGACAGTTATGTGGTCTGGAAAACGGTGTTTCTAAAGACGGTGTAATGGGGGCGGAGGTTGAACGGTGTTCTCCGTTGCTTCGTACGTCTTTGATCGTAATATTTTTAGTGGGGCTGACAGAAAATATAGGGGGGCTGAAGCCCCACTAAATAGGGTCTAGCGACGCCCGTGGGCTATTGGTATATTTGAATATATGGTATATGGAGTGAAGGCGACTTCTACTACACGAACACTAAATCGAATTGCACTGCTGTCAGCAGCTGTATAATTGCTATTATGAAGATGTACACAAAAAGGTAAAGCATCTGGAGACGTCTGGATGACATTTATAGAATATTGTTACAGGCACATGTGGTTGTCTAACTTGCAAGCCAGTACACATACAAGTGTGTGACGTTTGTGCACTGCACGTTGGGTGCAAAAACCCACAAACACAACAACAACAACAACAATCTAGAACATTTTTGAATAATCTGAACAATCAATTATCTAGTAGCAGGTGGCCAACGTTATGCCTTTATCCTAGACACAGCAGCCTATATAACACGGAAATGATAACGATACACTACTGTACTGCTCTGCACCGTTACATGGACACACACACACAATATAGAAAGAAGGTTGCAATGTTAATAGCAATTGCCGCTAATTGGTCGATTTAATTGCCACAATAACCCGTACTATTCAATGTAATGTTTCCTAAGTTTTCGAAAGGGAGATATGGCCAATTTCATATATAAATAAGCATATAAGCATATAATAAGCAACAGCATAACGAAACCTGTAATAATGTAACATCAGTCAATCGTTCATTACTAATCACAGATCACACACGCATGACGCAACTGGATTGAATGCGCACCATATCGCCATCTATATACAAGAGAAAGTGCACTATTATGACTATTAAAATTATAATGGCAGATATCGATGCCTGAAGGCGTGGAAGACGATGCCAGCCCTACACTTTCAGATCCGTCGGAACTTTGTAGACCTTCCGATCACCTTTTAATAAGACGTTATCGGTTTGATAGACACAGCATAGCGTTATTGTGTTACCTACTGAAGGATAAATTGAATAATAGATTTGCACGCAACCATCATCTCACTGTGGAGACAATTATGTGCCGCGTTAGCCTATCATGCTACAGGCTCCTTTCAAACTACAGTAAATCAATGATGTAGATTGACATATATACAAGTGACATATACACAATTATATTACATTGTCATATTACAACGTGTACTATAAAGAGTATCTATGTATCGACCAGTGGCGTAGCCAGGGAAATGAGGGCGAGGCATAATGAGGTATTCACGGCGGGGGTCTGGGGGTCCTCCACCAGAAAATGTAGAAAATTAAATACCTGAAATGAGCGATTCTGAGTAATTTCGGAGTCGAACAACTTATATCAATATCTCCATGAAATATATATTTGCTTCACAACAACATATCACAATTGGACACATCCAGTGAACAATTACACATCAACCGACATTATGCAGTCAATAGGGGCCGGATTTAATCAAATCTTTGACCCACCCGCTAATACAAAACTACAGAACTGAACTCAGTTGCGGCTTCATTCTTCAGTTTGAAGAACTCTTCGTTTATTCTAATAATTAATGTAACCACTATGATGTTCATTTTGTAGTTTTGTATTAGCCCGTGGGTGAGTTTTTATTGAATGCACCGCGTTACACATTATTATTATTATATTTATTTATGTATTTATTGGCAGTCTTACAAAACAGAGCAATACAAAGTGCACATGACAAGTAAACGCTGATTTAAAGCGTCCCTGAATAAGAGACTTGCATTGTTCTGGTATTCACATATAACCGAAGATACCAGCATTGATCCACCGGCTAATAGATAACGCCTGGATAAGGTCATCAATGGCGGCTTTTGTTTTTATTGTATTATTTGTTCTCCTACTCATATTTGTAGCCGCTACACAGTACAGGTTTGTAATTGTGTTTCAGCGGGTAGATTCATGCTTTCGATTTACAGCGCGGTGCGGAAGATTTCTGTACCTTCATGCGCCATCGTTGGGCCGGATTAAATCAAAACTTTGACAACACCCGCTAATAGCAAACTACACACCTGTACATCACAGCGGTTACATGTATGATTCATCTTACTGAAAATGAAGCCGCAGCTGAGTACAGTTGTGTAGTTTGCCATTAGCGGGTGGGTCACAGTTTTGATTTCTCTGATTTATTGACGCGTCGCTCTTCTCGCAGCCCGTCCTGCTCTCGCGCCCCCGCTGTCACTCAAATTTCAGACACTGTGATTGGCTCGCGGCTTCTCTCGCGCTGCCCGCCCATCCTGGAACCCCCGCCAGAAAATCCGCCTCCTCCTCGTTCGCAGCTCCTCATTTTGTAGATTTAATTCAGCGAGGAGCTGAGCTGCGAGATCCCCTCCTGCGACTCTTCAGCGACTTTTCACGCTCGCACTTTGCCAACATTTTTGATTTAATCCTGCCCGTGATCTTTACATACACAATTGATTGTTATTATAGAGTTTAAATGTATGTTATGTTTTTTTTTGTTTTATTGTATATCAAACCCATACAAAAACCTGTTCCCTTTCAGCTGCTGGGTGAAAAACCAGGTGGTCTTCTACGTCACCTGTGTGGGTTACTTCAGCATCATGTTCCTCATGAACGTGGCCATGTTCATCGTGGTGATGATGCAGATTTGTGGAAGGAATGGTAAAAGGAGCAACCGCACCTTAAGGGAAGAGATTCTGCGCAATTTACGGAGTGTTGTCAGTTTGACATTCTTATTGGGAATGACCTGGGGCTTTGCTTTCTTTGCCTGGGGACCAGTTAATCTCGCCTTCATGTACCTCTTCTCCATTTTCAATTCACTGCAAGGTAAGTGATCAGAGAAGGTAGTCATTCAGAATTTGGTACTTTGAATTTGAATGGAAAGAGCAAGATTATAGCCATCATATAAAATACAGGAAATATAATAATAATATAGCATTTCACTGGTTTTAAACAATGTAAGTCACCTTGGATAAAGTCAATTTACTAAATAATGTAACTTAATAATAGATCCATTGTATTAAAAACTTGTTTTCTTTAATTCAGTGTCAAATAATTGGTATCATGTTATCCTCAGAATTACATCATTACATGCATTTGAGTACATCTGAGATTAAGTGAATTTACATTTCCACTCATATTGTAAAAAGGTGTTCTTACACAAAAACACAACAGTTCATTTTGAAAATTGCTTCATGGTTCCTACATAATTGTGTCCTGTTTTTCATACTTTGAATATTAATGAATATTTGCTATCCTATTTAACTATTCTAGTAACTTTTCAAATTATATTGATAACGAACACACCAATGCATTTCGCCTTTTGAAAAGCATTAATGTGTAAATTGGGTTACTACCATCTTTATACTCCAAAAGTCATGATGGATTTAAAAAATAAACCTAAACAAATACATATATTCTGCATTTAACTGTTGTTATGTTGATATTATTGAGTTTGCATTTGAAGCAGTCTTTGTTTTATGACATTAAAACACAAAATACATCTCAAATGTGTAATTATATGTCAAGCAGAAACACAAAACATGATATAATGTAATGCAACCTCTTTTATGAGCAGGTATTGATCTTTGTATTCCAGCAGAGGTCCCCTCTGTATTTTGCAAAAGATTCTTGATTTAGCAATTTCCTTTTGGTCAATTATTTTGATAGAACTATTCTGTAATATGAGCTGAACATTAATTAAAGTTAATGATTCCAACTAACTTTCAATAATATCTTTTACAATAATAACGTAAAAACATTCACTTTTTTAGCTTTCAATCTAAATTATGACATGCCAATGCATTTTAGAACTGCACTTCGGTGTGTATTAACTGTAATACATACTTAATATCAAATTTAAAACTACTTATTTGTTAAGAAACAATCTATTTTTGCATATATGGTTTTAATAGGATATGCATCAATAACTAATGTTCTATGTTTCTTGTTTGTTTGTATTTGCTATAGGTTTATTTATATTTATTTTTCACTGTGCTTTGAAAGAAAATGTGCAGAAACAATGGAGACGATACCTGTGCTGTGGACGATTCCGTCTAGCGGACAATTCAGGTAAACGCAGGCAATCTGGAAGGTATTCTGTATTACTAAATAGAAGCATATAGACAGCTGTTGAAGACATGTATTCAACGGCAGGTCATTAGAAGATTAGTTTGGCATTGTCTGCACATTACAACAGTAACTTCCCATACCAGCTTAGAAATATGTTCCAGTGACTAACTATTTTGAACTATGTTTATACTATTAAAGCCCATGTTGTATCTCTATTGAAGTTTAGTAAATCAAACATGTGAATGGTTTATGATTCCTGTATCAGAATCTGCCTCGGCTTCCTTAAACAAATGTCATTCGTATAAGTCACAGACATTTGTTTATGTTTTATTACAGATTGGAGTAAGACAGCTACCAATAACACCAAGAAAGTTAGTTCAGATAACCTTGGGAAGTCCTTATCATCGAGTTCCATTGGGTCCACAACTGCTAATTGGACTTCCAAAGCAAAGTCTACTTTAAATCCCTTTTCAAAACAAAGCAGTAATACAGGTAAGGTACTGTGATGTCTGGGGAAACTAAAATAAATACATTCAGTCCCATATAGATGTCTCTATTAGAGTATGTTGGAAAAAAGCCTCTCCAACATTTCAGTTTTTATTACATGTGGACAATTAGAAAAAAATATCTAAATATCTAATTAAACAAGATTCATTTTTCAAAACAGGATCATCTGATGTTGGATGATGGACCTTTTTAAAAGGTATAATTGCTATGATACTTTGTGGCACAAACTCTTGATGTAAAGTCTTAGCTAAAATTACCCAAACATAAACACTGCTCATTATTTACAGGGCCTTTCCAAAAGATGTAAAAATATGAATGTTACATTACATAACTAGTTGCATATAGAAAGCTTTAAAAGCAAGGCAAAACAATTCCTGAATTTAAAAGACAAATATTTTTTCATAATATGTGCCATTTGCTAAGGGATTAACTAATGAGCTTGTACTTTCCCTCTGTATTTATATCTCTGTAATATCTGTTTTGAAGTATCCTATTTAGGTGCTTCTGATATTTGTATACCTAGGTAGGGGGTTCAGTCTTTATGACCTTAAATCTTAATCTTAATGCTCTTCCATCTTAGTTTCCTTCTGCGTTTTCATATCCAACTTTTAGTTTTAGTTTTTTAATCTCTTAGAAATATGCAAATACATGGCTCTGCTGTGTTACATTCTTCTGATGTCTAAAGATTATGCTTCTGAGCTGGAAACAACAGTATCAAAACAAAAGGATCTGTCAGTGAACAAACAACCATTTGGAGACAAGCTTTTCTGTTCCACTAGAGGGAAATAATTGTGTGGACAAGTTGTATTCAGATATGAAAGTTAAACAATACAAGCTGTACAGATGGGTTTTTTATTTTTTCCCCTCTCTTCTCTCTCGTGTTAGCCCCCAGCCTTCCTTCCATATGTGGTTGGCTGCCCTTTGCTTAATTTCCTGAAATGCTCTGTATAAGATGCTCATTATTGGCAAGGTTGGTGTTCTTCTCATGACCTGGAGCTGAGTTAAATTCAGATAAGGGAGCTGTAACTCAGCAGAAGAGTATAAACCCAAGGACATTTTTGTATGGGGATGGTAATTCGGCTCCAGTTCAACACAAGAATACGACCCTAGCCAATAACAAGCGGATAAACAGAACACTTCAGGAAAACCTTAGACAACACAAGAAGACTGTGTTGTGTAGAGACCTTACTGCAGAAATCGAAATCACTTTTAAATTTCACTGTGAAAAAGTAAGACAAAACAGAACAACAAAAACAATCCTGCAGGGTTGGAAATCAAACAAGGAAATTTATATTATTGAGTAATTATGAACTATGTTCATGGTTTGTTGAGATTAATGATCATTCTGTTTCAACCTCTAATCATCATAGGTTCATACAAGTATCTTGAGCTGAAATGAAATAACATAACCTACCTATCAGGATCCCTACTTATTTCTTTGTCTGTTTTTTGATCCACAAATTACATGCTGTAGTAGTGACATGATACTCGTTTCCACTGAATATCTAAATTTGAAAAGGTCCTGCAGGAGGAAACATCTTTATTAATGATGATAAGTAAATTACTTATTTTAATGTAATAAAGCCGGATTAACAGAACAGATGGGATAATTAATATATATTTTTCTATTACTGATGAAATATTTTGTTCATATGCAAGATGACATTGATGTGCAACATTCAGTTTTGGAGCTTGACAGATGATTACTGGGTTGTCATAGTGTTCAACATGATAGGTGATGTGATAACACACTAATTGATTCACATAAACCTATGTCTCAAAATATCACTGTAATCAAACCACTACTTAACTCACCTTTGTCACCTTGGGAAGACAGGTAAAAATACCAAAACAACAATGATCATCATCCAAAAACTTGCTGGGTTGCAAAATCTGTGTATTTCTGCCCAAGCATTGATCTATTCAACATCTGAATACTGTGCATCTCATTGTGCCACACCAAATTAATTGACTCAGTGTTGAGTGTAATATCGGGAACATTTAAGATCAATCCTAGTCCTGTGGCTTTTAGTACTTTCAAATATTGCCCCTCGTTCTATTCGATGGGTTGCAGCAACACACAGAAATCACAAGCATAAACAAAACCAGACCTTTTAATTCCCACAGTTCTACATCATCCCCCAACTCACCTCATGGCTCTTTAGAATCTGTTTGGACATGATTTAATCTTACTGCATGGCACACATTCATTCTTGAAGAATGCCTGGGCAGAAAACACCATATGAAATAAACATCATCTTGGACACAACATTGCAGCAGCCAAGTTCTGATCTTCCCCAGAGCATGTGGACAATCCTTAAGAGGATATGGACTAGACTTAGGTGCTGTGCCCATGGTATATTCTAATAGCACCTTAGAGTGTTGTCTGTTTGTGGGGCACATTACATCCTGTCCCTCACATACTTTTGTAGGCGACATCCAGGAGTTGCATCTACTCTCTGGAAGGGCAATGGACAGGTTGAACAACTTACAGATAGACCTATAGTTTATGCTTCACACTGCCATATGTAAGAATACAAAATACAATATTTTTGAAAAGGCTAGTGTGGCATTTAGCCAAAAACAGTTTAAAAAAAACAGACATACAAAAACCATAAAGAAGAATCTAACTCTTATTTGAGTCTATATAACACATAAAAGAGTACTCTCACTATTTATATAGCTATAAATCAACTTCTGGGCTGGGACCCTCTTGGATTGCACCGCACAGCGTCACTTTATATGTAGGATGTAGTAAGGTGCTACCCCTCTCTAGAATTTACCATGCATGTAATTTTAATATTTCTGTTGTGTAAATATTCTGTACAGCAGAAATGTAATTTTAAAAAGTTGATTGCAGTACTATACTTAGGCCTGTGTGCTAGATATATTAGATAGTTATCTGTGAAACAAACCTAAACACTAAACATCTTCAGAAAGGTAATTATTAATTTAAATGTAGCTACAGCGTAAAAGGTTTTCAATTAAAAACATGTATATTGAAACTAGTAGCGATGCTTATAGGTAGGTAATGTTTTTTTTTTAATATGTATATTGTTTATATAAACCCTTTAAGTATACAAAATGGATCTAGTATGGAATTGGGTATCACTTCTCTTTGAAATGGACACTCATGCCAGTGCATTTCAGACACAGAATAAATTAATGAATACATGAAATGCCCCTTCTTTGGGTGGGGTTTGTGCCGATATAAAAATAGAAAACATCTACTTTGATACTTTTGCCATTTTTGTTGTCATGATGTGATTAAAAAACTGACATTCCTGATCCTTTCATTTATGTTTGTGGTGTAGATAATGCCCTCTAAGTCGTTCCAATAATCAGAAGGAGAACATTTGTAAAGGTAAACTATATCACAGTCAGCTTTGCTCCATGCTTCTTTATATATTGTGACTGCCCACTACCCCTCCCAAAAACAAGAAGTGTAACATTTAGACCTTTCAAAACAAAAGCCCAGTTATCAAGCTTTTCAGTGTAACTGCCCATTAAGGGGCACTGCATACCACAGCATGTGAAAACCAATCACTACACTAAAATATACATTTTAGGATAATTTGCATAGGAGACAATAGTCAGGTGAAATATACATTTGATAGCTCAGTTTGATAGGTCTTAATGTTACTTTCTCTCATACACCATTTATTTGCTTTCACAGCAGCTTTGTTTTTTCCTTTGGATTGTTATTTTAATGTATTTGTGCTTTGCTGTTTCACTTGCAATTTCAAGGCTCATACTGCAACACTGAAATGTCAGACGAAAAAACACAGTGTGTGCACTCCAAACTACTTTGAGAAAAACAGTGCTTAAATCTTTTAATTGACACTGCTGTTATATTTTTATAATATTCGATTGGAGTGCAAACAAAACAAGAAAGCCATGCTCCTTGACACGAATAACAGATTAACCCTTGACAAAATCATAACAGTGCACCTTGTATATGGTTTATATTGTAACTATTACCTTTTAAAAAAGCGTGGAAACCTACCTACTTACAGTTTTTTTGTTTTTATTAACTTGCCAGATCAACCTGCTAAAGAAAGTTCTTAATGCAAGAGCCCCATTAATTTGCAATCTATTGCCCACTGCTGAAAAGTTTTCAGTTTCAGTTATCTCTGGAATATACACCGATCAACCATAGTATTATGACCACTGACAGGTGAAGTGAATAACACTGATAATCTTGTTATCATGGCATATGTCAGTGGGTGGGATATATTAGGCAGCAAGTGAACATTTTGTCCTTAAAGTTAATGTGTTAGAAGCAGAAAAAATGAGCAAGCGTAAGGATCTGAGTGACTTTGACAAGGGCCAAATTGTGATGGCTAGACGACTGGGTCAGAGCAACTCCAAAACTGCAGCTCTTGTGGGGTGTTCCCGGTCTGTAGTGGTCAGTACCAATCAAAAGTGGTCCAAGGAAGGTATAGCGTAAGGTACACTTATAAATTTCAATTAAAGAAGTGAATTTATAGTATCACCTTATCACGAATCCTGGAATCTTGTAGAACTCAATTTCTGTAATAATTAGACGCAGACACCAATTCCAAAGATATAAATTGTCAAATTTATTCAAAAACAAAGACTAAATGTAGCACTACACTAATTATACAAAAGGGAAAAACTAATTAAAATTCAACTCTAGATCAACAAATCAAAGACAAATCACTTCCGTGACCAAATCAAAGACCATGGGATCGCATATGATATCACACAAATCGTTAAACAAAAAAGGTTATAAACACATTGACTACAATACTGCTTAGTGAGACGAAGGTGAGTCACTCATTAGTATTGTTAGTCGGACATCAAATAACTACGCAGGTTAGTATTTATGTCAGGTAATTTCTCGTTATATATATATCAGTCTCATTTACGTTTAGGTGCCTAGAAAGATCCTATCATTACTTGTTCCACAATTTCCCTTAACTGATTATTATTCAATGATTAAGGATAGGCAGGGCCACCAATAATCTAATGTCTATTAACATGTGTCAATTTCAGACTAAACAGTTAAACAGGAATGAGAAGATATTTCTTGGCGTTGACAGATTTTATTTCTAAAATTATCAACAAAACAGTTTAATGCAACACACATTTATATTTAAGAAAACTAAATGATATTACACATTCTAGAGTTATGAATCACAGATTAACATTTCTAATTGATTTCTCAAATGTCATGAATCATGAACTCCAAACTGTTAAACTTATCTGAACTTCGTCGCAGAGAGGCCTCTCTGGCTTCGGGCTCAGATAACAGCACACGGAACGAGGTCCGTGTGGTTTGGAACAAAGACTGGCAAAGACTTAGTTGGTTTCTGGTTCTGGTTCTGGCAACAGAGCTACAGGTTGAGCTGTGGCAGCGAGTTGCTGGTTCAGGTGAGAGAGAGAGAGAGAGGCTGTGCACTGTTCTTTATAGTCTGTCAGATCAATAGGTGATTGGTTCTTGAGTTTTTGAGATTGGATTTCGGTTTCAGCCCCCAGTGTCCTATTGGAGGGGGGCTTGATTTATGACTGATGTCAATCCATGCTATCTTTTGGAAATGCCGGTTGGTCCGGGTTCATAGCTCTGTGTCGGGATTTCGGCTCTGGTCCATTTCAAAGAGTTTATATTACCTACAGGCCCCCTTCCCCAGACATCTCACAGCAGGATTCCAAACTATTTGGCCTATTCTCGGTGCCATCCACCCAAGACTGTCACTTTTGATGTAAACCAGTTCCCAGCTGATGAGTTAAGGAAATCTGATAACTTTGGGGGGGAGAGGTCTTCTTTAGATCAGTGCTTCAGCTCAGAGCTAAAATGCTCTTATTAAAATACACCCAACATAATGCTACAAAGGACCGGCGACAGGGTCATGGGCGGCCAAGGCTCATTGATGCACGTGGGGAGTGAAGGCTGTGCATCGCAGTTTGTTGCATATGGGGCTGCTTAGCCGCAGACCAGTCATGGTGCCCATGCTGACCCCTGTCCACTGCTGAAAGCGCCTACAATGGTCATGTGAGCATCAGAACTGGACCACGGAGCAATGGAGGAAGGTGGCCTGGTCTGATGAATCATGAGTTCAAGGTCTTGACTTGACCTCCAAATTTTTCCAGATCTCAATCCAATCGAGCATCGGTGGGATGTGCTGGACAAACAAATCCAATCCATGGAGGCCCCACCTCGCAACTTACAGGACTTAAAGGATCTGGTGCTAACGTCCTGGTGCTAGATACCACAGCACACCTTCTAGTGGTATATTGGAGTCCATGCCTCGACCGGTCAGGGCTGTTTTGGTGGCAAAAAGGGGACCTACACAATATTAAGCAGGTGGTCATTATGTTATGGTTGATCGGTGTATGTGGGGGGCTGCCTTCATCAATATGTGCATTCAATGCCATCGCTAGCACAGTGCTCTTTATTGCACCACTTTTCTCAAAGTACTTACAAAGTATTTGTTTGTCTATTTAATGCTTTGACTCCTACACAGGGTTTGCCCTCAAGAACTGTATAACACATTGGAAGATCCATATTAATTAGAAAGGAAATCACAATGGGACGATTCCAGTTGTCTTTTTTTTGTAATGTGTTTTGTTTTTTTTTGTTTGTTATGTTGCTTATAGCATGTTACTGATTGAATTTTGTAACATGCTTTGCCCTTGCCAGGCCCATTTATGTAGCTAGTTAATCCAGATGATGAAGCTGTTATACCAAACTGTAACCAAGAGTACATTTATAATAAAAAAATATTGCAATTATAAATGGGAAAAATCATGGTCAACAAAAAGCAGGCAATTACTCATAAATAGATCTGAAATGAGTTGAACAAACCTTAAAGGGACTTAAACACAAGAACCAATATTAATATAATGCTAAAATAGGTGATGTGTAATGTGATCTCCCAGTGCCTATAAAGTTTACACCTCCCTGAACTTTTTTCACATTTTTCTTTTTCGTGCATTTTTATTTCCATGTATCTACATACCATACTTCACACTGTTAAGTGGAAAAAGGTATTATTTTTATATATATATAATACAAAACTGAAATATCATAATTGGATAGGTCTCCACTCTCCTGTGTAAATATTTAGTGGAAGCAGCTTTGGCAGCAATTACAGTTCTGTTGGGATAGACTGCTACCAACTTTGCACACCTAGATTTGGCAAGTTCTGTCACGTTCCCTGGGGAGCGTAGATGGACAGCAATCTTCAAGTTATGCTACAAATTCTTGATTAGATTTAGGTTGGGACTCTGAATGGGCCAGTAAAGGACATTTACCTTTTCGTTCCTTAGCCACTCCAGTGTAGCTTTGGCTGTATCCTTCTGGCCATTGACATGCTGAAAGGTGAACTTCCATCCCAGTTTCATCTTTCTTACAGAGGGCAACAGGTTTTCACCAAGGACTATTCTGTACTTCGCTCCCTTCATTTCCTCTTCTATCCTGACAAGTGTCCCAGTCCCTCACAATGAGAAACATCACCCTACCATGATGCTACCACCACCATGCTTCACACTAGGGATAATGTTCTTTGTGTGATGTGTTGTGTTTACACCAAACATAATGTTTTGCATTAGGCCAAAAAGTTCAATTTTAGTTTTGTCAGACCACAAAACTTTTTGCTACATGGCAACAGAATCTCCTCAGTGTTTAAGGTGTGCTTTCTTGAAAAATGGTTTCCTTCTTGCCACCCTACCATACAATCCAGATAGTGTTGTCACATGCACACGTTGACTAGTCTTGGCCTCTTAGTAGCCTCTATGATCAGTTTCCTACTTGCTTGGTCATCCAGTTTGGAGGGATGGTGCTACACACCTCCTACTTCTTAATAATTGTCTTGACTGTGCTCCAAGGCATATTCAAGGACTTTCATATATTTGTTTTTATACACATCCTCTGATCTATACCTTTCAACAACTGTGTTTACGGAGTTCTTTTGAAAGCTCCTTGGTGCTTATGGTTGAGTCTTTGCTATGGGACCAGTTTTATATTTAATCACATTTGCAACAATAGTAACAGATGTAGTTACAATTGTGTACTTACATATAACATTTATCTTTTTTACACATTAAGTACACTCTAATAATGCATATTTACACTGTTCTTATGCGTAACTACAAATGTAAAAAGCCTCTGGATTTAGACATTACTCAGAAGATAGCCTGATGTAAAGACAATTAGCAACAATAAATTGATATGTTTTTATGTATTACCACAAAAAATATTAGGAAGAGTAGGATAAGAAACCTAAACAGAAAATAAAACAAAGCTTGCATATCTTTCAACAAACCACAAAAGTCTTCTGGGACTAACTGACCTTCTCTTCCATGTCCTATAATACAACAACAACAAAGGCTATCAAAGTTACAAACAAACATATGCATATAAAGCAACAAGTACAGAACAAAAGCTAGGGAGCAACACAGAGTGAATGGTGACACAACCCCCTGTGTATTCCATATTGCAGTCAATCCCTCCTCTTCAGCTGGAGAACATCCACGTTTTATGCTCCTCAATAAATCGCCAGCAGGTGCACTCACTCATTCAATCAGCGCCTCATAAGAAAGCACTATAAGACTTGCAGTACCAGCAATTACTAGAAGGGGGCCAAAAGAGGAATGCCACATAACAATATATATATAGAATGTATATAGAAGTAAGACATTTTTTTTTGCTCAGTCCAGAGTGATGAGTCCCAATAAATGGCAAAGTGAGGTGGTGCGTCAAAAAGCAACACTAGATAAAGCAGACACCAGGGGCAGACTGCTGCATGATGTTCACATTGGTCTATATGCAGCTTTGTAAAACAATTGCGTTCACTGATTTTCCATGGTAATAACAATGCCCCACCCCCTTTGGGTAATATGTTTTGTTTCAGATAACCATGGTTTTGTTGTATTGTTTACACATTGTAATGTGTTTAAGAACTGTGAATTCATGACAAAAAAATGACTAATAAAAATCTGTAGTAAATATGGAAACTACCACTGCACCTAATACACCAGTCAAGGCCATGGCTGGTGTTATTAACTTTCCCTAGCACAGTTAAGTCCATAAAAGTATCAGTCAATGTACTTAAAAAGAAAATGATCATTAGTTAAAAAATAACATCAAACATCCAACAAAGCAGTAGAAAACAGATCTAAAATTATTTCTGTGAGATCCCAAGTGAGTCCTTCTGGATCGATCTAATACTTGTGACCATGAGTGGTAGCACACTAACATGAAATTTGATTAATCAGGGTTACAATAATGAACATATTCTTAGAAGGTCACTGTAATACAAAATGCTCTAATATATGTATATATTTGAGCTTTTGTTTCAATATATGAAAAAGGAAACTGTTAGAAAAATAAACTTACTAACAGTTGTTTCTGTGATTTATTTTGTTTTAATTTATTAATTTGTATTATTTTTTTCCAGATAAAATGTACCCAAACCAGAACAACCCCAAATTCAACTCAGTGGAGGTTGACCCCACCTCCATCATTCCCGTGCACCAGGTCATTGATAAGGTGAAAGGGTACTGCTCTGTGCGCTCTGACAACTTCTACAAGAATATCATCATGTCAGACAGCTTCAGCCACAGCACCAAGTTTTAGAGTAATTCCCCCATTCGTTTGTGAAATTTATGTGAAAGTTCTGTAAAAGCTTACATTATCTTAGCAGTAAAATAAAGAGGATGGAATGTGTGGATCAAGGACTGAGTTTAAATGAATAATCAAAGGCAAAGAAAATACAACACTAACTGTATAGATATGTAGAAAAAAGTAGTGTGAGAATTACATACTGTGATGTTTTTAAACTGGTTATTTGTTCTGTACATATTTGTGATGTTTTGCGTGCATTTTCTAATTGTTATGTCTGTTATTCATCTGCAAACAGCAGATATATTTTTCTGTCATTTCCTTTCTTATGTATGGCTGTTTCACCTGAACTTGAACCTTCAGATTATTCTCAGAATAGCATTACAAAAATAGGACTTCAAGTTGTGGAATATTTCAAAACCGCAGATATTGGATATTTAGTTACGGCACTGTTGGTTTCTGAAAAGGGATCATCTTACATTTCTGTTAAATTCCTTCTGCTGTTTTGTTCATGAATGTTATTATTCGTTTGAAAAGCACTGTATGTATGCTAGCTTTATAATGTCAATATCTGTGTTCTTCATATGTTTCTTGGTTTGACCTGAAGGTGCCTTACCACTGAATGAGATACAGTACAAAATCCATTAAAAAACAAGATACAAATACATTGTATTTGGTTTCTGGGGAGCAGATGTCTGCCAGATAATTATGGATTCCAAATGGCTATCCCACAAAGAACAATATAGATTTATATTCCAAAATCAGTTTATTACAGATAATGGCCTTCTACCCTGTTGTACATATAGATAATTGTGTAATTATTCTTATCCATATCTAAGACCTTATCCAAACCTTTAAACTCAAGATGAAGTCCCAATGAAATTAACTGATTTTTCACCACTGTCATCTATGGGTTGTTTATAGTATATAAATAAAGTGTAGATGTTCAAATCAACTCACTGGACAAATATGCAGGATAAGGAAGATTAATGTCTATAGCTCAGAGACTGACAATTCTGATTTGCAACTCACCTTCAGTGTATCAGCAAATGTCTTAATATTGTGATGTATACCAGAATTTGTATTTGAGACTTGTATTTGTCATTGAGGGTTTTAATTAAAACCCCAATAAATGAATAATTGAAAACATTAAAATTGTCTTTGAGATGTTTGTAGAAGAGTTCTTAAACAGAATGTGTTTTTCAATGAAGAAAGTTTTGTCTTTTACTGTCTTACTGTCTTATACTGACTTTATACTATGAATACATTTAAGCTTATCAGTATTTTGGTGACACTGAGATGCAAGAATAATTTCCCATTTCAGACTTCTCCCAGCCCAATTAGCTTTGGTTTAGGTCAGAACATCAGAGGTGTTACAATCAGATAACAATCTCTTTAATCACCTTGAGAATTTAGTACCAAGGAAACATGTTAAAACAATAATCCTGAAGATAGAAGACTCAGAAAAGACATGGGTGTGTCATAGACCTGGATGAAATAAGCTGATACTGACCATCAAAATCAGGAACAAATCAGGAAGACCACAAAAACTTTGTGAAATAGATACAAATCTAGTAACCAAGCAATTAGTTACATATTAACATCACTGCAAGTTGCTCTTTTACACTCACACACAAATGTATATGTATGTGTGTGTGTACGAGCTGAAAATTTCTCACAGCACTATATGTTAGTCTGATATCTGTGATGAATATACTGGTCAGTGTTCTGTTCCACAAAGTTTAAACCCAGTTTAAAGTCACAAATCATAACCCGGCACTGGTTCCTCTTCCATTCTGCCAGTTTCTTACACAAACTGTGTTTGCCGCCAAACAATTCTCTGGCCACTCATTTCGAATCGGAGCCGCCTTCCACAGCACAAAAAGGAATACCAGATCACCTGATTAACTATCTCAGACGTTGGTCATCCGAAGTTCATCAAACATACATTCGATCCGACATCTTGGACCTCCAACTAGCTCACGCAAATATCTGCATCTAAAATTGTGTGTAGGCAGCACAAGGATTTGTTTCACACTTTTGGGGGTTGATGGTCTGGACCCGGCTCATTCCCATATCGAAAAGAGTAAGCCAAATCAAATCAGATTACATCCACAACACCCCCCACACAAATCGGAGTTGTTAAACTACTGAACTATGTATTAGCAGGATAAATAGGAATGTCTGGAAACAACATTGAGGTTTACATAAAAATATAAAATGCACCCACATACATACATATATTTATATATATGAATCCTTTCCTTGTTATTCAGTGTTGCAAACACCTTTGCGAAGAAAGAGATTATTTTTCTAGTTACGGCAAATCATAAGTCAAAACGATGAAAATTACACATTTTGTTAAAGGTTTTGATCTAGTCTAGGCCTCAGATCAAAATGTTACTTAATTAAAAAATTAACACAGTGAAGAGTGTACAAAAAACCTATGGATGGAATTGAAGCCTTCTTTTACAGCATGGCTCAGAGTGTTAAACTAATGCCCCCACGTTTGCAGTCACAAGTGAAGAATGCTGTATGTCAGATTGTGACGGATGTGGAATTAAATTTAATAGCTGTCCCCAATGTACCAGTACTTCTAGCCATACTCTGTCTTTGCCTCATTGTTCATCTGTCCCTATACCCCCCTCTGCACCACAAAATTTTCCCCCCTTTTCTGTCCACTTTTAATACTTCTTCCACTTCTTGTCCAACTGAAGAATAACTGTTACCAGGCATTATAAAATAAACTTTTGAGAGAGGGAGAGAAAGAGAGAGAGAGATTGTGGCAGCACTAGATCCCTGCCTTTTTCATGTATGTGTGTATTATAGTTTGCCCGCATTGTTCTTCAATGTAACGATTGTCTATTTTCTTGAGTCGGGCCAAGGTTGCCTCAGAACTGCAACAATTGTTTAGTTTAATGTTGCTTCTGTTTGATACTTCCTCTTTAATTTAATATTTTCCTAACTTAGTTATACATTAATCATAACATGAATTATTAATTATTATACATTAACTAATAAATAAATGTTATACATTATTTTTAAATTGGCATGGATAATCCTCAGAGGAAAACCAACGAGACGATGGTGTGTCAGCTGGATTGTTTATTCGGAATACTTTTATTTTTTTTTCGCGGGAAAGGGGAATTGTGAGAAGCGTTTGTGTGGCCCGGGCTTAAATGTTGACTTCCAGAGCTGTTAAAAATGGATTAGCATTCTCTTCAAGGGTGAAAGAGACTATAATAACATTTAAATTATCTAAAACTGACCTTCCCATGCTGCTGTTCTTTGTCACATTATCCAAAGATGTGTTTTAGTTTATTATTAACTATTAACTATTAAAGCAATATTTTCATAATCACTTTCTAATCACTTTTTTATTACAAAGTCTCTTTTAAGTTTCTGCTATCAGCAAGTATATAATATTGTTTATTGACACATAAATATGTGTATACTTATTACACAGGAAACTTCATGGCCGTTAAATATATTATAAGGTACATATTCAAACACCACGGGTGAAGAAACCCTCTTAAAAAGACGAAAACGGCAGCGCAGAAGTTGTGTTGCAAATGGAAAATAAATCTTTATTGCAGGCCGGCCCAGAAGAACAACAGAGCGTACGTGAGGCAGTCTTGTTTTCAAACAGCTTTCTTACAGTTCTCTTCTGGTTTTTGCAATTTATACAGTTGTAAACAAAAGGTGAATAATGTCCAATCAGCAGAGGGCAGTGTCCCGGATGTGCATGTAGGTTGGCTCAGCCCTCGCTTCTCTACTTCCTCTCCCTCCTTTGGAGGGTAGTGTTACCAAGCAATGGGGCAACGTCACCGTTTCCTTCCGCAAAGCATTCTGGGGTGTGCAAGAGACTGTAGGGGGAGAGAGTTGTTCCACGTGTTTTCACACGGGGAACCAGACAGAGAGAAAAGTGGCTGTGCAGGGAGAGGGGAGAGAAAGACAGAAAGAGAGACACAGACAGACAGACAAAACTATACAACACAATATTTTACATATTCCATTCAAAGAAATATATACATATTCATATACATTTGAATATTTATGCAGAGCTGATATGTCTTTTATTGTATTTACATTTCTGACAAGACCTCAGGTCTTTCAACAGGTATAAGAATTTGTATTCCTTTATGGCAATTAAGATCACGCAAAGGGGCTCTGCTATTCCAAGAACTATTAATCTATCACAAAGTCTAAATGTATACCATATTATGTATGAGGTGACCATAACCTTGCAGTTTTCTGTACTTTTTCTCTCCACTGCGGGTGTCTCAAACTCAATTCTTGAAGGCTATAAAGTCTTCTGGATTATGTTTCAACTGAAGGTTTCAATAATTATATTGTTTTATCAATTAAACACATTTTCCAGTTGATTATTTTGGTTATATTTACAATACCTGTAACATAATTAGTAGCTTGCAGAGAAGTATTCAGTTCATCCAGGTAATCAGCTGACCAGATCAAGTGAGCAGGAAATGATGACCTCAGGTGGTGAACAATGGAAGTGTGGAGTGGGGATGACACAGTACCCCACCCCTCAGTCACTGGTGGCTCCCGAAGCCCAGGGTCTGCGGTGTGGGGGTCTACCGCGAGGTCAGGGCACAGGGTTGTCAGGATGAGCACGGTGAAACTCCTGGATCAGGGACAGGTCCAAGACATCATGAGCAGGAACCCAGGACTGTACCTCCAGACCATATCCCGCCCAGTTGACTAGGTATTGCAGGCAACCTGCCCAAGGCGAGAGCATAGCAGAGATTGCCCCCGATAAACCAGTCCATCATCTACATCCAAGGGAGGCGGAAGTGTGCCTAGAATACTGTCAAGGTCCGTGTGATGGCACCTCGTTGCAACCACACCACCACCGCCCACTGCAAGGCTTTCCCTGTCAGAAGGGTGATCATGAAGGCGTGGGTTGGTTGGTGAAATACAGGGAGCACTGCAAAATAAATCCCTCACATGTCTCCGGATTGCCATTATATTCGAAAGCGTTAATCTCCCTGCTGATACAAAAAGAGGAGGCCATTCGACCCATCGTGCTCATTTGGTGTCCATTAATAACTAAGTGATCCAAGGATACTTTCCAGTCTATTTTTAAATGTTTCAACCACATTGCTGGGTAGTTTGTTGCAGATTGTGAAGAAGTGTCTCCTGTTTTCCATCTTGAATGCCTTGAAGCCCAATTTCCATTTGTGTCCCCGGGTCCATGTGTCCTTGCTGATCTAGAAAAGCTCCTCTGGTTTGATGTGGTCGATGCCTTTCATGATTTTGAAGACTTGAATCAAGTCCTCACATAGTTTCCTCTCAGCTGTGCAGTTATTATTATTATTATTATTATTATTATTATTATTATTATTATTATTATTATTATTATTATACGCTCTTATCTAGGCATTACCTATTAATGGATCAATGCTGATGTGTTTGCTCATATGTGAATAACAGATCAATGTAAATCACTTATGTAGTGTGGTGCAGATTAAATACAAACTGACACACTGGCTACAAAACTGTACATATAGCTTAGTAGTTACATTTACCATTAGAAGAAACTAGCAAACTAAAAAATAAGCCATAAGTTTACAAGTGTGTCATTTTCTATTGTGTGTCGAGGTGTTAATCCCAGCTGTGGACACAGTATTGTGATATATGCCTTTATTGTAATGTGATGCTGTATCATCATGTGAAATTGAACAGTGATGTATAAATCACTACAAAATATATAATTTTAATATCACTCAATGCCATTTTCATTTGTTTTGAAATATCTGTTATATTAGTAATCTACTGTTAGCTAAGAGGCAAATAAATGTACAGACTTTTTGCAGGGTGTCACAAAGGGCAGTGCCTGTACTCTGTAGTACAGAACACCTGCACACTTGCTATATTTACACTTGTATCATTGTCTAAATTGCATATTTATACACCAATACTCTGTATAGTAATATGTCCGGGTGGGATCAGATCTTAAATGTATCTGCTACGTTGTGCAAGATTGAACAGGGTTTTTTCATTTAATCATACACTTGGATGTATGCTGGCTTGCCAATTAGGTGACCATATATGCCTGAAACAGTATTGCGTAGATATCATCCAGTGTCTCCATATGCTTTATCTATTCAGGTAAATATTCATAATAGAAAGCAATAATACTGTATGTTTTCGCTACAGACACTTTGACGACATTGGCATTCAATGCAGTGTTCATCTCTTAAAAGTTGCTTTCACTTCCATATATACAGAGAGAGGGGTGCATTATTGAAACTCTGTACTGATATGTTCAAACTTCAATTACAAAATGCATACATTAGAATACACATTCAATCCATGGTGAGTGTGTTACTTTATCTAGTTGTATGGTACTTATTCTGTAAAAAAGTATAAAAATGTTTACATGGATTTCTAGGAGCTATCTGGATTTGCCAACAGTGAATGCTTAACTTTAATACAAATATGTAGCAAACCTATATAAACTGATTATGGCCTGCATTACACTTGGCCTTCTGTTGGATATACCCTGTCTGGAATAAGCTGTTTTTTCACTAGTGAATCCATTTTCTCCTGTTACCACCTTTTCTAACTTGTAAAACTTTATAAAATAATGCCAAATGTATCATACATGGAAACATTCCCCTTATAAGGATATAGGCTGAAAATACATAACGTTGTAGTGAGTATGAATTATTACTATTATTATTATTATTATTATTATTATTATTATTATTATTATTATTATTATTATTATTAATTTATTAGCAGACGCCCTTGTCCAGGGTGACATACAAAGTATAAGCACAATACAAAGTGCAATAATACAGTGCAATTCAAGGCATAATACATTTTACAAATTCACAATTTACACAAGTGTATACGAGATATACAGTAAACTATTGTCTTACATCCTAGAATGAAAAAGCTGATCAGTGCAGACAAGATGTTAAGTCAAAGTTAAGAGCTAAGGGAAAGGGAGCATAGGGGATTTCAAAATAAACAATACAAGTACTAGTAAAGCAAGGCAAGTAGTATGACAAAACGTTGTATCAGTGTTATCTTACAGGAGAGTAAATTACTAAATTACAAGTATTGTCTTCTTGAGTAAGCTCCGGAAGGAGGTCAGAAACTCTGCTGTTGACTTCAATGGGAAGGTTGTTCCACCACTTAGGGGCCAGGGATGAGAAGGAGCGGCTCTGGAGGAAGGAGAGCACAGAGGAGGCAGAGTTAGTCTATTCATTGTTTTAAATCATCAACCCTGCTTAACGAATTTGTATTTCTGCTAACTATAGCCACCAGCCTTGTCTCTGTCTGCTTGTTGCTCTGCCTTCTCAGCTCCTCTCCCTCTCCCTGGCTGAGCCTCGCTTGGTTTACCTTCTTTAGGGTTTTGGAACAATGTCCGACTATCAGACTTTTTTTCTGCTTGTATTGGGTTGTACATTAGCTAGGATAATAATACTGATTGGATGGCTGTGAAGAACCCAGTCTTGATGCACAGAGGATAAATGCATTTATTTTACATAGTAGGCCTGAGAGTCTCTGACATGGAAGCTCTCCACCTGAGCGGAGTCTCTCTCTGAACAGCAGAAGTTAACAGCTTTCATACAATCCATGACGTGGTTCTGTAGGTAGGGTCCAGTCACAGGTTTCCAAAAGTGTTGTCTTGAGGTCAGGTCCCTGACCCTTGTAATGTTTGTGGTTGTCTTCCTGAGGAGGGGGGTCATCATGGAAGCAGGTGTTTTCCTGTTATGGCATGCAAACTGCCCAATCTCACAGTTTTCTTTGAGATGGGCAATGACAATGGTAATCAATCACTATAATGTAACATCTTAAGCTTTGAGAGAAGAACAGGAAATCCACAAACGGAAACTAAGCAAACTCGCAACAGTGGGCTATTTATCTGTTTGGGTGTTCCTCTTATCATAATAAACAGAAGTCAAAGTGGACAGAAGAATATCTAGAGGTTATGCCCTGAACAACTGCTTGTCGCTAGCTCGATAAATCTAATTTGCTTGGTCTGCATACTATTATTAATATAAAACATTATACAGTTTATATAAAACATTAATACCGGCTCTTCAGGCTGCATGGATTATCTTTAATTCTAGCGAACAGCAACCCACTACTACTTTTGCTGGATCATGCAATTTGCGCTACTCTAATCTCTGCACTATGAAATCTAATATAGACATGAACATTTAAATAAAATGTATCTATGGACATGATCGATCAATCACAGCCTGCAACGCGAGCAGACGGACTTCTTGCAGTGTGATGTGCACAATATGGAAAAGTACCATCAAACTAATTCTTATACAGAAACAGTAATTCTTATATGATTATTAAAATAATAATAATTGGACCATCAAAAGATTCAGGGCTGGACCAAAAAGATTCGGGGCTGAAGCCCCAGAAGCCCACCCCTCCATAGTAGGCTACTACTCCCACGAAAGATAGATTTTGAGAACAACCAACAAAAGCAAGAACAGACTAAATGAATGAATGAATTAAACATAAGTAATGAACAAATATGTAAAAAAAAAAAATGTTTTATGAAACGAACCCTGACACATAATAACAAACACAAAAATTTTGAACAAAACATAAAATCACATTCAAAATCAATGTATTTTCTGTCTGTGCATGAACAATAAACAACATTTCGTTTTTATGGATGTTGGGCACAACATTGAATTTGTGATGCGCACTGTACACCTTTATTACGGTTAATGTAAGCAATAATATTTCCACTGTACACACAGAGCTGTGGAGGCATGTGAATAAACCTATGGAGCACCACCTATGCAAACCTGGGCCAAATGGGCTTCTTTATATGTTGCCATAATCGTGAGAGTCTTTAGACAACTTCGACATTGTACATCATGGCATTTACATAAAATGTTTGAAGAAAGTAGCATCTTACTAAACATGAAACGTGACTGAGTACAGTTGTGTAGTTTTTTTAGTAGCGGTTGTGTGAAACTTGTGTTTTATCCCTCGCTGCGAGATGGTTGTTTAGCGGCACAAATCGTGCTAGATTTAATACCATGAAAGTTTAACCGTGCAATATCCATTCGCAGACATTCTGCTAATTCTTCTGCGAATGACTCGCAGCGCCAACATTTTTATTTAGTCCTGCACTTAGTCTTTCCTTTTGACATTCTTATCAGAAAAAGAATTTCCTTGCAACAAGAAAAAAATATTAGTTATACCAGCTGCACAAGCAAAAACATACTGATTTCTCTTGGTGTGAGAATGTATCGAGATTCTTATCAGAAGGAGATTTTTCTTGTAACACAAAAAAAAAATCTATTTCGACCAGTTCATAAGTTAATACATGTTGTGTTTTCTTGGTGTAAGAAATTGAACTTAATCACAGCAAAGTAAAATGTAACTTAACCTTAAATAAAGATGTAAAACAGTAACTTCAGTTCCAGGTTATATTATTCATGTATTATTATGATTTATGTATGTATGTACTATTTTCATTAAACATCGCCAAGTCAGAGTGTTTTCCTCTTGTGATGCTCTGGACCAGTTAACGCACATACTTAATAGCATGAGCAAGAATTCAGAGACGTTTTTAATATTGGAAAAATAACTAACAAAGATGGCAGACCATCAATCAGCGATAAAGAGTATGTCCCCTGAATCTCTACACAACTGGGTCACTCAAACTGCTGTCAATATTTATCTACTGAAAAATTAAGATGACCTTAGGGTGATTGCAGACTTTACTGGTGTTAAGTAACTTCCAACGCATTTGTAGCACCCAGGTCCTCGGCGGGGCTGCTACATTCTCGCCCACTTTTAAAGAAATGTGTCCTCAAATCAAAGCAAACAACGTGTAAAATAAATACCCATCACCAAATCATTCTTCCACCCCTATACCCATGCAGGCAAGCTTCTTCTCAAAGTAAAGCCCCTGCCAGACTAAAGACAAGTAAAAACACACTAACAAGTTTAAAATATGGCAGCCGCACACAACCGGTTCACTCGGCTCTTGTGCAGGATGGGGGCACATCTTCTCCCCTGACCTCAGACGACCTGCCTTCTGCCCCCATCTTGCTCTTCAGGTGGTGTGCGACATCCTCACTAAAATACAATGAAAAACACACCTATTGTAACCCAACTCTTATGCGCCACACCAACGTCGGAAGCCCTCACCTACAAGGTTGCCGTTGGCAGTGGGAGCCCTCCATCTTCACTACTTCCAGTGGACTACATCGCCGCAGCCTCAAGTAGGTGTGGCACTCTCTGCAGCAGGGTGCTGTGGGGTGTGTTCTTCTAGAGCTCTGTGCCACCCCGCCAGCCACCCCAGCCTCAGTACCACCCTCACCCACTTGAGCTGGCACCTGGGCTCCATATACAGTGGGGGGAAAAAGTATTTGATCCCCTGCTGATTTTGTACATTTGCCCACTGACAAAGAAATGATCAGTCTATAATTTTAATGGTAGGTGTATTTGAACAGTGAGAGACAGAATAACAACAAAAAAATCCAGAAAAACACATTTCAAAAAAGTTATAAATTGATTTGCATGTTAATGAGGGAAATAAGTATTTGACCCCTTCGACTTAGTACTTGGTGGCAATAACCTTGTTGGCAATCACAGAGGTCAGACGTTTCTTGTAGTTGGCCACCAGGTTTGCACACATCTCAGGAGGGATTTTGTCCCACTCCTCTTTGCAGATCCTCTCCAAGTCATTAAGGTTTCGAGGCTGACGTTTGGCAACTCGAACCTTCAGCTCCCTCCACAGATTTTCTATGGGATTAAGGTCTGGAGACTGGCTAGGCCACTCCAGGACCTTAATGTGCTTCTTCTTGAGCCACTCCTTTGTTGCCTTGGCTGTGTGTTTTGGGTCATTGTCATGCTGGAATACCCATCCATGACCCATTCTCAATGCCCTGGCTGAGGGAAGGAGGTTCTCACCAAAGATTTGACGGTACATGGCCCCGTCCATCGTCCCTTTGATGCGGTGCAGTTGTCCTGTCCCCTTAGCAGAAAAACACCCCCAAAGCATAATGTTTCCACCTCCATGTTTGACGGTGGGGATGGTGTTCTTGGGGTCATTCCTCCTCCTCCAAACACGGCGAGTTGAGTTGATGCCAAAGAGCTTGATTTTGGTCTCATCTGACCACAACACTTTCACCCAGTTCCCCTCTGAATCATTCAGATGTTGGCAAACTTCAGACGGGCCTGTACATGTGCTTTCTTGAGCAGGGGGACCTTGCGGGCGCTGCAGGATTTCAGTCCTTCACGGCATAGTGTGTTACCAATTGTTTTCTTGGTGACTATGGTCCCAGCTGCCTTGAGATCATTAACAAGATCCTCCCGTGTAGTTCTGGGCTGATTCCTCACCGTTCTCATGATCATTGAAACTCCACGAGGTGAGATCTTGCATGGAGCCCCAGACCGAGGGAGACTGACAGTTATTTTGTGTTTCTTCCATTTGCGAATAATCCACCAACTGTTGTCACCTTCTCACCAAGCTGCTTGGCGATGGTCTTGTATCCCATTCCAGCCTTGTGTAGGTCTACAATCTTGTCCCTGACATCCTTGGACAGCTCCTAATCTCAGCTAGTTACCTGTATAAAAGACACCTGGGAGCCAGAAATCTTGCTGATTGATAGGGGATCAAATACTTATTTCCCTCATTAACATGGAAATCAATTTATAACTTTTTTGAAATGCGTTTTTCTGGATTTTTTTGCTGTTATTCTGTCTCTCACTGTTAAAATACACCTACCATTTAAATTATAGACTGATCATTTCTTTGTCAGTGGGCAAACGTACAAAATCAGCAGGGGATCAAATACTTTTTTCCCTCACTGTACCTCCTGCTAATAATGATCAGAACATTATGCAGGGAAAACAGAATACTGTATTCCGTGTAGAGCAACCACAGAGACCAATTTTCTTGTCATACCATGGACTTGAAAATGTCCTGTTGTACGTTTTCCCTTTGTCTTTTGTTGTCCTGTACATAATATGTTGTGTATAATAATTGAGTTGGTAAATATGCAATCATTAGAAAACCTAAATCTTTAAAGAAATACACAAATGATGTTGTTCAGAAATAGCCTAATATAAAAGTTGGTCAATTTACTGTAGTTAATAAAAAACGTTATAAAACTCAATAAATAAATATGTAATGCTTACACAATTGTATGATAGAGTTAATCAATAAAAGGTGAAGAAATCAGTTTAATTATTAATATTAACTGAAATGATTTGTTTTAACATATTAAGGGTCAAGCAAACAAATGGTAAGCAAGGCTGTTTTTACTAGTGCTGATCCATATGTGAGGAGGCTCAAGATGTAAAAATAAAGAGCCAATTGCAATATGCACACCTTACTTTAACAATTATTTAAACTTAAAATAATGAACAACCTAAATGAGTGCTACCCTACTGAATAGCACTGAAGGCAATGTGTTGGCAGATGGTCTGGAATCATGGTCAAATTAATTTCAGGTTAAACACAATGCAATGGATGAGTAAGTTACTGAAACTCGTACAAGTGATGGGCATCCAGAATTACCTTCCACTGCTTGCATACTGCTAAAAACTAATGCCCCGTTTCCACTGGCGGACGCGTCCGGACGCTTAAACGGGTGTTTCCACTGGCTAAGCATCTGGACGTGTCCAGACGCGTCGGTGTTTTGTGGACAGTTAAGTATCTGCTGTGTCCGTCACGCCCACTAAGGAAATATTTCCGCCTCTGAAAGTGAAGACGTGTGCTTGATTTGCAGACAGACAGGGAAGAGATCAGCTACATTATGTCGGAAGATATAATCTCAAGTGCCGTGTGCGATCATGAAGAAATTACAGTTTTATTAGCAGCATGGAGTGAAATCCGCGTACAGAAAAAATGACTGCTTACAGTTAATATCCGGGTGTAATAAAAACTTGGATTTCACAGGACCGGTGCAGTGCCCTGACTAGTTAAGAATAAACTGAAGGATAATAATCGGAGCGGTAGCAGCTGATTGTATTCATATTTTATGAACAACTGGATGGTGTTTCATTTTGTGAATTGGTGTGAAGGGACAATCCGCAGAGACAGTACACTGTAAAAAATATGCATAACTTTACATGAGAAAATACTGTATTTGCTCACGGAAAAATGACTGTAATTAAAAAATTTTATGGAATATCCGTTATATTACGGAGTAGTGCATTGTGGGATAGCTCGAGGAGTAGGCGGGAAAGGGATTGAGAGTAATTTCATTTTCTACACGCAAACAACTTCCTCGGTTTTTCTGGTAAGACTGAAAATAAAAATGAAATATTTTGAAATGTAAAGGCATATAAAACACATATACTTAAATGGTCATGTTTCACTAAATTAAATTCACTGAATTACAGTTTTTTTTTTTCGCGCACCCTTGTGGTCAGCCCGCGTACCATAGTTTGGGAAATGCTGATGCAGACAAATACGTGGGATGTAATAAAAATACAATTCCTTTAGTTAATTGCGGCTTCTAGCTCAACTTCGGAAGGTAAATTCTTATTTTTCCTCATTCCTCATTTTCCTTATTTAAGTTTCTGTAATTACCTTATTTCTTGTAATTACATTTGATATTTAAGGGTAGCTTACCACACAAGGAAAAGTGAACTACATGTTTTACCACAGACTATAAGATGCATATTGTATTCTTTTTGTTATTGCTAATTGTTTTAAAAAGTGTGGTATATTCAAATAATAATATCATAATCAAATTAAATTAGCCTTATCCCATCAATAGGACTGACTTTTTTATGTTTTTTTAATTTAAAAAAAATTGGGACCACTGCTGTAGAGATGCAGCAGTGTATACTATGTGCTGTTTTGTTTAGACTTTTCTTTTTAAGCCGTTAAACATTAGCTATTGCATACACAATGTTCAATGACTTTTCAGTCACTGCTTACTTTATATAAGACACTGCAGGCAGCATAAAAATGTGCATAATGCACAGTTTTCTTGTGGATTTCCAACTTGTGGTAGAAGGTTTTCAACTATTAATTCCTTTAATAGTCATGTTACAAGAGTTCACCATAACTTGAGAGCAGAAGCATGTTCAAATACACGACACAATATATCTGTAGCTTTGAAATGCTCCTGGGATTGTTGCGGTAAAGAATGTGGAACCTTTAAAGAGCTTGTAGGTCACATGAATTATCATCTGAAGGAGGGCCTAGAGGTTATTTGTCCATTCGAGGGATGTGGCAGGAAGTTTACATTGAAGTCGACATTTACTTCCCATATATCTAGATATCACAAGGGCTGGGGCGTAACAAATATTTCTTCAGCCTATCTGAGTGATGCTGTAGAACAGCCTCATCTATGTAAACAACAGCCATATCTACATATAGAACATCCCACAGAAATGGATAACCTAGCTGAGGTAGGAGAGGAAGAACATAGCAGTGGTGAGTCATTGTAAGAGACATACACTGAGTTGTTCCAGCCTCAACGATCACGCACATGGTTAGTGAAATGAGAGCTCTCCAGGAAATACAACAAGAGTCCACAATTAACATATTAACATAATGTCTCCATGATACTGGTGTAACTGACAAAATTATAGAAAATGTGGGGAAAACCATATCTGAACAAAGCCCTGTACAAGTGGCACTTAATCATGGAGGTCTTAGTACCCATCATAAGAAAGTTCAATTCTATAAAACAAAATTCAATTTCGTGGAGCCGCTACAGATTTCTTTGGGTAGGAATGACAAAGGTCAGCACAGGCACTTCCATTACGTTCCTTTAAAATAAAGCTTACAGGTACTGCTTAAAGACACACACACCATGAGTCAGATTTCAAATCCACTCCCTTCCAATACAAGTATATTGCAAGATATAAGTGATGGACATGCTGTTAAGTCCAATGAATTGTTTGCTTCAGACTGCTGCAGGCTTATCAGAGTAGTGGGAGTTTTTTTTCATCCCCTGTGCAGATTATGGACTCCACCAAGTTCTATGCAGAGATGTATGAGAAGTCTGTGAGGGATGCTGTGGAGGACTACATGTTGTCTTCAGAAAATGCAGTATTTACTGATAAGGTTACAGTACAAGGCACTTCATATGCAGATGGTTTGCTTGTTGTACTTGATTATGATGTGTGACTTAAGGCTGGGGCAGATAGCATGCATCATAGTATAAAATGAAAGTGAGCTGCTTTTTGTTCTCCAAGAATAGATGGCTAACATTGTACCTGATCTTGGTGTGTATGAAGTAGAACACCTTAGCCAGAGTAAAGTCATTTGTAAAAGCTCTTCTATGTTTCATGACAACATGCCTCTTACATTTTATCACGAGGGGGAAAACGGCTTTTACCATTGAAGCACAAACCTGTAAACGATGGAAAGAGTGAAAGAGCTGCTGAAGGTGGCACTGCCATCCCTCTGTGAAGACACAACTGAAAGCCTACTACAAAGGCTGCATGAGATTGGGATAGAGTGTATAGATGATTTGACCCTGGTAAAAATAGAAGACCTGGAGGGAATTCTGAGAGCAATTCAAGGTCGAAAGCTGCTTCAAGCATTCATAGCAGATATGTTATTTTTTTTAAGTATTGCAATGATAAAAAGTAAGTAGCCTATACAATTTATTCCAATGTACTTAAATTGATTGATGTGTTTTCTAATAAAATGGTGATGATTTCTTATATTGACACTGTTAACTTCTTGGGTATAAACATTTGTTTAATGTGATGTGTGTTGTATAGGTATGTAGTATTTACCGCAGAGATTTACATAGGCAAGGCAGTCTGAAATGGAAAAGCCTTCTGGAATATATAATATTTGGTGTATGTGGGTGTTTTATAAACATTATTAGGCACAACGTCTTATGATTTCTAAAATGAATGCTTATTTTGACTTTATTTTTGTTTGTTTTAACTTCAGGACCATCAGCTGCTGTTGAATCACCCTGTACAGCTGGATTAAACAGATCGCCTGAGATGACTACATCAGGAACCTGTGTTGGGGACAGATTTGAAATTCCATGGCACAAAATGCCACCTGCTCTGATCCAAGCTTTAACTAATCAAAAAAGTCCAACTCCAATGCTTAGAAAATAAATGGTGAGAATAGTTGTGAATGAATTGCTAGCTGTACAGAACAGGCTTGGCAGAAAATATCTGAGGGAAGTAGCAAAGGAAATTGTACTTAAGTATCCAGCTTAATTTCGCGATGTGAGTTGAGACTATACGGTTGGATCTGGCTATGACTTTTTAATGCTGCAATTGGAAAACATAGTTGAAAATTGCAAAAGACCATTAACAGAAAGGAGTCCAACTCAAAAGGAAAGTGGCAGTGGATGGAAAAGAAAGAAGTTATGTGACAGTTATGGCTGTGTCCAGTGGCAGCCTGGAGTTTTACCTGCTAATGAAACAGAGCAGAGTCAGCTAGAAAGCAAACAGAGTTGCAGACTGCATTTCATGAAAAGCATCTCTCCGATACAAGTGTGAAGCAGCTAATGCGCAAGACTTACTACAGTCACCGTTTATCTTGGCCTTATTGATTTGAGGCCTCTTTGAGCATTTTGAAACTCTGATGGGGATTCCAATTCAAACTAAATTGGCAGAGGAGCTTTCCCCAAAAGGACCAACGATCACAAAATTAACCCAACAAGCAAAAGCACTGAATCACAGCAATCACTTGGCCTGCTGCTTCCTTTGGCTACCTACTTGGGTGACAACCCTACAGAACTGGTCATCCTTAAAGAAGTTAATTTTATTTTTTATTTATTAAGTGATTGAATAATGTGTCAAGTTATAAAATTCAATTACCTGTTCTAAATTGTAGAAGTTATTTGTTTCAATTATGTAAATGGGTTTAGTGCCCAGTCTTGGACTCTACTATATTGAAAACAGACAGTCAAGGCAAATTGACTAACAACTAAAGGGAAATACCACTGATTTTAATTTTGCTTTATGGCCTGATCAGCCAGAATATGACAGACCTCTACAATATGCATTTGAATCAGATACAATAATGTAATATTTTATTTGTATTTTTTTACTTTATTTCATAAAGGAAATTGAAACCACCAGTTCCATAGTGAAGGCAGACCTTCCATCCACCCCATGCATTGTTGCCCTTGGTAAGTCAATTTATAGGAGAACATTTACCTCTTCTTTCACAGATCCTGATTAGCACTAATCTTAGACTACCAATGATTTAGGTAAGTAAATAGAACTAGTGTTAATGTCTGTGAAAGCCCTCCTAAGTGTTTTGCTCCTTGTGTTTTAACTATGTATTTAACTACAACTGAACATTTACATTTTCACAATTACTTTCAATAAATCAAGAGGAACATCTTCTCTGAATCCACTACTTTAGGAAATCTGTTAAGTCATTTTGTGACTTTTGCTTAGTAATTGTATTTTTCAGGCGAAATGTTGCTGACTGCAGGCCACTACATGGTTGCTGTAGATCAGATCATCGTGAATGACCACCTTCGTTCTCCACTGACTGCCTTGAGCTTTTTCTTTGCTACATATTATGTATTAAATATTCAGTATCCACATGCTAAATCCCTTGCACTGGAATTCATTCAAATGTAGGATTTAGTCTACTCCACATACTTTCAAATAATGTATAGATTTTGTGGGGCTTGTGGTATGCTAGTGTAACCTAATTCATTATTTTAGGTTGGGCAATTTCTGTACTGGCTGTCAAAAACAGGACTAGACTCTGCAATTCTGATAATTAGTATGTGCTGTGAGGACGATGCCCCTATTTTGCCATTTTGTATGAGTTTAAGTTAAGTTAACACCAAGAAAAAATACCATGATGCAGAACACTTCCTGTTTTAAGCGTTTTAATCCAAATTATAATTTGTTTTAAGACCTGTATGTCTATTTAGGTTCAGAAATAAACTAATAGTGAGTACCTGCAAACATATTCCACATGTAATTAGATGTTTTAGAGGGCTAATTAAATATTTGATTTGTATTTTTGATTAAGCTCTCGTCAGAATAGACCCAATTATTGACAGATTGTTGCTCTTTTTTTAAAAGTGTCAAGCACTGACATATAATATACTGATAACTATGAAGTATTGAATGACTAGACAGACTAATTTACATATGCAGTAGATTTCAACATGATTCATTAAGCTGTTGATTGGTTCTTAGTTTATTTGGTTCAATACTGACCAATAGTTTGTCGAAATCATTGTGGAAGAACTTGACTGGCCTGCACAGAGCCCTGACCTCAAACCCATCCCACCTTTGGGATGAATAGAAAAGCTGACTATGAGCCAGGCCTGATCGCCCAACAGTGCCCGACCTCATTAATGCCCTTAAAAATTGCTGAAATCCCCTCAACAATGCTCCAACATCTAGTGGAAAGCCTTCCCAGAAGAGTGGAGGCTGTTATTGCATCAAATCAAAGGGGGTACCAACTCCATCTTAATCCCCATGATTTTGGAATAAGATGTTTGATGAGCAGGTGTCCACATACTTTTGACTGTGTAGTACTTTGACCCCCTTACCAGTATTTTTGGAAGATGTCCAGTTATTTTAAGTACTGTAATCTATTGAATGTATCATTAAAAATGTTATCAGTGTACAATTTCCCGTCAACCCCCCCCATCATCTTCTAATTGCCAGCACCCCCTCTAGGTTGACATTTCACAAACCCCCCCCCCCCACCAGGGTCCGGTATTTTCGTATCTTAAAAGTGTCAAACAAGGTGCAGGGGGCATGACTCCAGCATGTGACTTTAACTCCCTGGCAACCAACATTTGGACAAACTAGTCAGGACATTTCAGATAACAGATGGCTATAAAATGAGGTTAATTTAGGCAGATGAAGAATTTGGTTGGAATAAAATAATTTGGAAATACTTAAAACTTAAAATGGACTTTACTTCTTTTGCAAGTGGTTTATAAGAGATGCCCTGATATTATAGAATCACTTCTTGAACCGTGAGAAAGTGAAGGTGTCATATAATTACAATTAATAAAAAATAATGTATTACGTACTAATAGCTGGAGTGAGAACTGATCTTATTTTATAACCTCCAACACACAACAATACCTATGAAGTTAAATATTTTGTTAATTTAAGAAAACTGGACTTAATATCTGGGTGAGTTTAATGGAGGTGGAAAGAGTGGAGCTTGACCTCAGCTTCAGCTCCAGGCTCCAGAGCGCTCCGATGAGCTCCACTCCGGCTCCAGCAATGCCAGCTCCAGCTCCGCACCAGCACTAGAGCACACCTAACAAGAACTGTCCAGCTCCGCTCCAGCTCCGAGTCATGGATCTGACTCCGGGCTTCGGAGCCGGTGCACAGCCAACCCTAAAGCAGACCCTGTATCAGAGTCTGCTTCTGCTGCAGAGGGAGCAACTCGCTGACAATCTGAAACATAGAGACACACTCAGCCCTCGGCTATTGACACGGCAGACACTATTATACCCGTGAGGTGACACAGCTCCTCGCCTCTCCCTCTCCGTGGGCCAGGTGTTGGAAAGGGAAAGCAAGAATAAAGGACTCAATATCGCCTCGGGTTGTGGCAGCAATACAAGTATGACACAGACACCCATCAGCGCATGACTCTGGACTTTGTGGAAGGAAGACTGTGGTCCCGCTGTGGAGACGGCAGGGCTGGACAAAGACCTCACCTGGATGAGAGCATCATAGGAGTCTGAGCCCAAGTATGTCATCCGTCTTTTACTGGTCAAAGTCACCACGTTTTAAGAAGGAAAAAAGGTTTAGCCGAAACATAAGGCTTAGTACACTGTCAGGCGCAGATACACACTACAATTCCAGAAATGGGCAAGTACACTCAAATGCCCAGCTGTAGAAATGGGTCAAATGTCAAATTAATATGATATATTGTAAAGAATTATAAGTCACCATGAATAAGGGTGTCTGCTACAAAATCAAGTCATCATCAGCATCATAAATAAACCACTCGGAACAATAACACATTACTTACCCATAACAGGGGGAAGGTTAACTCAGATGGGTATAGAAGCCATTCCCAAGTTGGCCTGAGAAAACCCTCCTACTCCCATACCAGCATGACTGCTCCCACGTCTTTGCTTATGTGCAAAGCAGGGTTCCAAAGATCTTAAACCTTTCTAATAAAGGGTTGGGCCTTGCTCGCTCACACACTCTCTCTCTCTCTCAGTCAGACAGACACACACCCCCACACACGCATCAACACACATGCACACGCACACAATGTATTTATTATAATTAAGATTATTGTATACATATTTTATCATAAACACCACATAATCTGAAATATTACTGTAACTATTGTAGCGTTATGATGGGTTATTTTGATAAGAGCATTTTAGCTCTGAGCTGAAGCACTGATCCAAAGAAGACCACTCCCTCCAAAGTTATCAGATTTCCTTAAAGCGTGGGACTGGTTTACATCAAAGTGACAGTCTGGGAGGATGGCACCAAGAATAGCCCAAATAGTTTGGAATCCTGCTGTGAGATGTCTGGGGAAGGGGGCCTGTAGGCAATAAAAACTCTTTGAAATGGACGAGAGCCGAAATCCCGACACAGAGCTATGAACCCGGGCCAACCGGCATTTCCAAAAGATGGCATGGATTGACATCAGTCATAAATCAAGCCCCCCTCCAATAGGACACTGGGGGCTGAAACCGAAATCCAATCTCAAAAACTCAAGAACCAATCATCTATTGATCTGACAGGCGTACAAAGGACAGCGCACGGTCTCTCTCTCTCTCACCTGAACCAGAAACTCGCTGCCACAGCTCAACCTGTATCTCTGTTGCCCGAACCGGAACCAGAAACCAACCAAGTCTTTGCCGGCAACAGAAGAGTTAAACTGGGAGAAGTAGATTGAGCCGTACGAAGAATTCTTTTAAAGGACTTTATTAAATAAAGAACTTTACAGACTGCGCATGCCCGCCTGTACCCATCTGATCAGTGGAGTTTTACAGCTGGACAATTGACTAAGTCGACTGTATACGAAAGTGTCAGTCATTTAAATAGCTATTTGAGTCTTAAGAAACTCGACCCTTGGAACCAAACAGGGCCCTGCTTTCCTCAAAGACTTTGTCTTCAAATAAGTACAGTGAGAGACCCTGCTTGCCAAGAAGATTTTGTGCACAACCTTGGAGCCTTCAAACCAGTGGAAAATCTTTTTGGAAAAGACTTTGTTTCGTGAAACCCCAACTTCCAGGTGCATCGACTGAGTGGAAGTTCTTGGACAAAGCCGAACCGGACTGCCTTTGTTCCAAACCACACAGACCTCGTGCCGTGTGCTGTTATCTGAGCCCAAAGACAGAGAGGCCTCTCTGCGACGAAGTTCAGATAAGTTTAACAGTTTGGAGTTTGTGATTCATGACATTTGAGAAATCATTTAGAAATGTTAATCTGTGATTCATAACTCTAGAATGTGTAATATCATTTAGTTTTCTTAAATATAAATGTGTGTTGCATTAAACTGTTTTGTTGATAATTTTAGAAATAAAATCTGTCAATGCCGAGAAAATCTTCTCATTCCTGTTTAACTGTTTAGTCTGAAATTGACACAAGTTAATAGACACCAGATTATAGGTGGCCCCGCCTATCCTTAATCATTGAATAATAATCAGTTAAGGGAAATTGTGGTAACAAGTAATGATAGGATCTTTCTCGGCACCTAAACGTAAATGAGACTGATATATATATAACGAGAAGTTACCTGACATAAATACTAACCTGCATAGTTATTTAATGTCCGACTAACAATACTAATGAGAGACTCACCTTTGTCTTACTAACCGGTATTGTAGTCAATGTGTTTATAACCTTTTTTGTTTAACGATTTGTGTGTTATCATATGCGATCCCATGGTTTGGTCATGGAAGTGATTTGTCTTTGATTTGTTGATCTAGAGTTGAATTTTTATTAGATTTTCCCTTTTGTATAATTAGTGTAGTGCTAGATTTAGTCTTTGTTTTTGAGTACATTTGACAATTTATATCTTTGGAATTGGTGTCTGCGTCTAATTATTACAGAAATTGAGTTCTACAAGATTCCAGGATTCGTGATAAGGTGATACTATACCTTATGCTACACTATGTAACTGTGTTTTAAATGGGCTCTGGATTCAAATGCAATAAAAAAAGTAACTTCTTTTTCCTAATGTTGTTGTTGTTGTTGTTGTTAATAATAGTAATGTTATTATGATGATGATTAATTATTATTATTATTATTATTATTATTATTATTATTATTATTATTATTATTATTATTAATAATAATAATAATAATAATAACAATATAAATAATAATAGTATGCATGTACTTAATAATAATAATAATAATAATAATAATAATAATAATAATAATAATAATAATAATAATAATAATAAAGATTAAAGTACCTACTTTCAATATAAATCACAGTACAATGTTTCAGCCCTACATGGTTTCAAGGCCATCAGTGACAGATTCCCAGCTGCCTCAGAGGCAGCGTGTGTTGTGTAAGAAGAATGGCTAAATATTGGCAAATCTAGGTGTGCAAAGTTGGTAGAGACCTATTCCAACAGACACATAGCTGTACTTGCTGCAAAAGGTGCTTCTATCAAGTATTAACTCAGGGGGTGGAGACTTATCCATTCACGGTCAGCCCTGACCAATTTGGTACCCTAGGCAAGATTTTACCTGGTGCCCCTTGCATCGCAGCCAATTCCATCACCAATCATTGTGTTCATACATTCACACAGAAATTGCACAGCTTTATGTCTTTGAGATTTTCTTTATTTTAGAAACAAAAAAAACCCACAAAATGAAAAACAGTATTAAAGAAACAAGTAACATAAAACAAATTATAAATACAATATAAATAAGAGTACTGCATGAAAAAACTATATTACAGAAACCTTAGTGCAATATGCATAATGTAGTATTATTCTACACCCTTACTCACCTTGCCTTTCTTGCAGCAAACAAGTGACATAAAATGAATTATAAATAAGTGAATGGTTCATGCTGCACACTTGTAAGAAAAAGTGTATTTCTCTAAATTATGTTATAGGTTAGGTTATTCCCCAAACACCTGAATAGTCTTTCCAACATTCCCTAATGAATTTAAGGTAAAAGTAACTGACATAAATTCTAGCTAGCTAGCTATTTAAATGAGCGAACGTTACTAGTATAGTCCAAAGTAAGCTAGCTAGTAGTAACACAGCTCCAACGGTAGCTAAGCAATTACATAAACTATAAATTCATCACATCACATGACCTCTGTCCTTATCCTGTTTTTCCTCCTCTTCTCTTCTTATTTTTTTTCCCTGGGCACTGGAGGGCTTTGGTCTTTTTTTACATCGTTTGAAGTAGGCTACTGATGCTAATTTATCATGTTTCACGTTCAGTGTCAGTCACTGCTTCAGATAACTGAACTCGCCCATCCCCCACAATTAAGTAAGTCTAACTGTGGGGGAATGATGCGCCAAGCCGGGTTGATGCTGCGGGCAACCCGGGTTATATGGCCTAATAAGTATTTAAGTATAAGTATAAGTATTTCGAATAATAGTATTAAAATAGTATTAGTAAAAAATTGTAAAATTATAAAAAAAAAAAAAAAAAACTTCACTCATTTGTGTGCCCCTATGGATGGATGGCGCCCCTAGCATTTGCCTATTCCGCCTATGCCATGGGCTGGCCCTGTATCCATTTATGATATTTCAGTTTTGTATTTGTAATATATATATTTTTTCACAATAAAACCCCCCACAGTGTGGAGTATGGTTTGTAGATAAGTGGAAAATGAGTCACTGACACAACATAATGTTAAAAAAGGTTCAAAGGGGTGTAGACTTTCTAAGGCACTGTATTGTTATATATAACCGTCAATTATTTCAATTCCTTTTATTGAAAACCAGAACTTCCACCCTGGAGAGAAAATGCCAGACAAGAATTCTGAGTGCTGTCTTTTTAACAGTGTCCTCTACTGGTGATCAGATATGAACATCATGAAATACATACACATTTTAGCATACATTTCCTTCCAGATAATGGTTGCAAAAGAATACTAGTGTTTACAGTATATACAAAAGATACTTTCTCTCATGATAGTTTGGCTGTATACTGATGTAAATATAAAATCTGTAATAAACACATTGTGATTAGACGTTTAAAATTAAAAATATTAATAATACAAATCCATGTTACATTAAGTAGTGAATATGTTACACACTGTTGTTTTGGCAACATATTTACTATGTATATCTACCTACAAGTAAAAACACTTAAGCTTCAATCCTTGGGAAGTATCTGGATAATGCTTTGTTTGTGTAAACTGAAATCATGTGGTTTCTGGTTCAGCTTGTTGATGGTTCCATTTCAGGGAGAAAGATATACAGTTCTGCTGTGACATTCTTTTATATGCATTTGTGTTCTGCATTAAATGATAATGTGTTTCAGCATTAATGATAACTTAATTATTCTTGGGATTGTTTCAAAACAGGTTATGGATGGTGGAAGGTTTTAATAGGTAACCATCTTCAATGGCTACATTTATGGAAACTGTGGTAATTTTGATCATTTGATCATTAACTATGTGGCTGAATATCAGTGCTTTAGAATGCCAGATTCATCAACATAAATCTGAGGACTTGTTGGCTGACTGGAAATCATTTGGCTTTGAAACCAAACCAAAGCTGATCTGGATCTAATAAACGCTTGTGTGAATTGTGGTCAGCCTTAGTTATATTACAGAGAAAACAGTGCCATAATAAGATACTTGCACCCAAATCTGGCTCTATTTTGGAAGGGAAATGTCTAGGTCTTATATGTAATTAACTTTAATTAAACCTCTGATTTAAAAAATAAATACTGTCACCCTGAAGCCAAAAACAGTATATCTGTATCTATATAGTAGAGTTTGTCTTGCAGCTCATCCCCCACATTTTCACTGAGGCGAGCCCAAATGGCAGATTAATCGCACTTCATAAAGTTATCATAAAACACAGAATGTGACTTAGGGAGACCCAGGACCCCATTGGATATTATAGTAGGGGCTCCTGCTTGCCTTGTTTTGCCTCTCCCCCTGACAACCATTTGCTCATATGACATCCTGTCTGGGTTTCACTATCACTTGCCATGAGCAGATGGACACTTAGAGCACCAAGTCATTTTAAAAATAACAATACAATTTGGAAGAAAAAAAATCATCAACATCAACATCAAAAAACCACAAGCTATGCAGCAAGGGGTCATCATCTAACAGAACAATTTTCCTTGTTATTTTTTCTTTCTGACATTTTACAGAGAAGATGAGATTAAGCTTAGTGTGTAATCTTGTCCTCTCCAAGATCCTGTGGGCTTCAACCTGGCAGAGCTGCAGGCCGCTGGCAGTGACTTGAAGACTTATTTCCTCCTGGAACATGTTTTGAAGGACAGCTGACTCTGAGGTGGCTATGCTGTTTCCAATTTGTGACAATGAGGGCAACTCTTGGGCAAACACCATGCTAACAAATCCCTGCTGTGAAAGTCCTACAGTCATAGGTCCAAACCTCAGTAACCACAGCAGTGGGTGCCATTTGCTTTAAAAACAGCCTTTGGGTTGGGGAGTAGAACATTTTCTGGATAACACCAGTTCCAAGTGTGAAATCCATAGAAGAATAACTGAATTACATTAAGGACAGAGTAATTAATACATATTTTAGCAGTAAACTAAGGAGTGGGGGGAGTTGGTTAATCACAAGTTTTGAATACCACAGGGTTGTTAGACTCAGATCCTCAGAGCCTCCATATTTATTCAGACCCTTGATGAAGTGAAAACTAAAAACTGATTTTGCAAGAATATACAGATGTCTGTTTTGCTTTTATTGCCATTATGACCAACGGCCTGCAAAAGGCAGACACAGAATGCAGTAACAAGGAACCTGATCTGCAGGGGAATACCCCAGCTCCAATGCTGCCGCTATTGTATTTAATAGAGGGGGATATTGATATTGATGATTCTTAGGATAATTTTTGTTAGGACAGTTTATTTATTTATATGTAGTTCTAGTTAGAGTAAGGATTTTAGGCTTGTAATCATCCAGCATACAATAAAGATGATTTTAGTTTTAAGATAACCCCTTGTGTGTAAAGAAAAGGAAATAAAGATTGTCTTACCTGTACATTCTCTATCCATGTTGGTTCTCTGGGAGACCTGGGTCAGAGCCTGCGTGGAGAGTTTTAGAGGGTACTGTGAGGTTTCCCTCCTCACCATAATAAAATATAGGGGTGGTGTAGTCAGGTGGTTACTGGTTTAGTGGGGGGATATAGGGAGGTCCACTCCCCCCCCACCCCACTCAAATAGCACAAGAGATTCTAGCTGTCTTGTTCCGATGCAAACGATTCACCCGTATGTCTACGGCAGGAAGATTTAAATAGAGACTGAACACAATTGGAGGATATTGTGAAGAAAATACTAAGCATGGCATCACCATAATGACAGAGATTTCTGTTGGCCTGCATAAGTATCAATATGATTTTAAACAAGTAACAGGGAAAAAGCTATTGGTCACTTAAGCTTTGTCAGAGGTGCAACTACCAGAGACAGACTACAGTATTGAAGATCAAGCAAAATAACAAGCACACTTGTTGAAAGAGCATTTTTCTATCGCATGTGACAATACCAGGAATTAAAGTACAGGCCTTTATCCTCAAAGAAGAAAGACTGGTTATACCAGCACAAATGTGTAGTGAAATGCTGAAAAGAACACATGAAGGACACCTCAGGGTGGAGCTTGCAAAATAAGAGCCAGATATGTCATGTATTGGCCAGGTATAAATGTTACTGATATGCTCTTTGCCAAAAACAGAAACCTCAGCAACACAAAGTGCCGCAACAACCCTAGCAAATAGTGTCTACTTACATTGATGGAAAGGATCTAATAGTAGAAGTTTATTCCAGAGTCTTTTACTTCATCCTACTAACATAATGAACAAGCAATATAATTATCTCAGTCTACCTTTGTGAGACATGGGATATCAAGTAAGGCAGTATTAAACAACTTTAGGTCATAAATACCTACAATTGAATGGTCTTAATCAGAGAACAGTGCAGTCAAGACCTTGCTCAAGAAAGCAGACTGAAACCCCAGACTTATATCTTGCACTGCTGGCTTATTCCAATGCACAGAGAGGACATGATCTATGATCACCTGTACAGGCAGTAATGGGCAGAAGACTGCAGACAAGACTGCCTAAACAGTTAGGTCCATCAATAGTTGGACAGTGACACAATTGTCATCATTTTGGCTCTGTGCGCCACCACAATGGATTTAAAAGGAAACAAGTATAGACTTTCATCTTTAATTTAAGGGTAGTTACCTCCAAATTGGGTGAATGGTGTAGGAATTACACCAATTTTTCTATGTGGTCACCTCATTTTTAGGGGCTCAAAAGTAATTGGACAATTGGCTGCTCAGCTGTCTCAGCTGTTTCATGGCCAGGTGTGTGTTATTCCCTCATTAGTTCAATTACAGGTAAGCAGATCAAAGGTCTAGATTTGATTTCAAGTGTGGCTTTTGCATTTGGAATCTGTTGCTGTTAACTCTCAATATGAAGTCCAAAGAGCTGCCACTGTGAGTGAAGCAAGCCACCATTAGGGTGAGAAATCAAAACAAACCAATCAGAGAGGGAGCAAAAATATTAGGTGTGGCCAAAGAACTATTTGGTATATTCTTAAAAAGAAAGAACGCACTGGTGAGCTAAGGAACACTAAAAGGCCAGGAAGACCACGGAAAATAACTGAGATGGATGACAGAAGAATTATTTCCCTGGTGAAGAAAAACCCTTTCACAACAGTTGGCCAAATCAAGAACACCCTCCAGGAGGTAGGCGTATCTGTGTCAAAGTCAACAATCCAAGAGAAGACTTCAACAGAGTAAATACAGAGGGTTTACCACAAGATGTAAACCATCGGTAAGCCCCAAAAACAGAAATACCATATTAGAGTTTGTCAAAAAACATCTAAAGAACCCTGTACAGTTCTGGAACAACATCCTATGGACAGATGAGACAAAGATCAACTTGTACCAGAATTATGGGAAGAGAAGAGTATGGAGAAGAGAAGGTACTGCTCATGATCTGAAGCATACCACCTCATCTGTGTAGCATGTTATGGCATTGGGCATGTATGGCTGCCAAGGGAACTGGTTCCCTTGTATTTATTGATGATGTGACTGCTGGCAAAAACAGCAGGATGAATTCTGAAGTGTTTAGGGCTATATTATCTGCTCAGATTCAGCTAAATGCTTCAAAACTCATTGGACAATGCTTCACAGTGCAGATGGACAATGACCCAAAGTATACTGTGAAAGCAACCCAATACTTTTTTAAGGCGAAGAAGTGGAATGTTCCGCAAATTCAATCACCTGACCTGAATCCAATTGAGCATGCATTTCACTTGCTGAAGGCAAAACTGAAGGAAAAACGCCCCAAGAACAAGCAGGAACTAAAGACAGCAGCAGTACAGGCCTGGCAGAACATCACCAGGGAAAAAACCCAGCATCTGGTGATGTCTATGGGTTCCAGACTTCAGGCAGTCATTGACTGCAAAGGATTTGCAACCAAGTATTGAAACTTAAACGATTTAATTAATTATTATTATTTTTATTTCTTGGCAGACGGCCTCATCCAGGGCGACTTACAACATAAGTGCAAAACAAAGTGCAAAAATACATACAATCATTACAAATTCAATTTACATAAAACATAGCAATTCAAAATATAATACATTTTACAAGTTCCAATTTACAATTTACACAAGCAAGTACAGTATGTGAGGTCCTAAATCCTGGACAGTAAAAGCTAAGTGCTGTCAAGATGTAGGGTCACAGTCAAGGGCTACGGGAAAGGGAGCAAGGAGGAAAACAAATCGAAAACACAAGAAGCATAATAAAACTGTGACGTGCTATCTAGCGGGGATAAAAGGACTAATACTACAAGTACTTTCTGAAAAGATGAGTCTTAAGTAAGTGCCAGAATGACTCTGCTGTTTTGACTTTGGTGGGCAGGTCATTCCAACATTTAGGGGCCAGGGATGAGAAGGAGCGGGCTCTGGAGGAAGGAGAGTGGAGAGGAGGTAGAGTTAGTCTTCTGGCGCTGGAGGAGTGTCTGAAGGTAACTTGGTGCAGTGTGGTCGAGACAGCGGTAGGTGAGGGTCAATGTCTTGAACTGAATGCATGCCGGTATCGGGAGCCAGTGGAGGGAGCGAAGCAGTGGAGTAGCGTGTGCGAATCGTGGCACACAGAATACCAAACGAACCGCAGAGTTCTGGATGAGCTGGAGCGGGCAGGTAGTAGTTGCAGGCAGGCCGGCAAGGAGGGAGTTGTAGTAGTCCAGGTGGGAGAGGACCAGTGACTGAACGAGCAGCTTAGTCGAGTAGTCGGTGAAGAAGGGACGGATCCGTCGTATTTGCTCAGGAAGAATCTGCAGGTGCGTGATGTGCTGGGTGTAGGAGAGTGCAGGATCGAGGGTGACTCCTAGATTTTTAGCGGAAGAAGAAGGAGAGAGTGTGGTGGATTCCAAGGGGATCAAGATGGGGAGGTCAAAAGAAGGTGAGGAAGAGTGGGGGAAAAACAGGAGATCCGATTTGTAGAGGTTGAGCCTGAGGTGGTGTGAGTGCATCCAGGCGGAAATAGCAGACAAGCAGGAAGAGATGCGAGAGGGGATGAGAGGGTCAGAAGAGGGAAAAGACTGGGCATCATCTGGGCATCATCAGCGTAGACGTGGTAGGAGAAACCATGGGATGCAATGAGGGGGCCCAGGGAGCAAGTGTAGAGATAGAAAAGGAGCGGGCCCAGGACGGAGCCTTGGGGAACGCCTGTGAGGAGAGGTTGGGGGGTGGATGAGGAGCCTCACCATGTCACTTGGTAGGACCGGTCGCTGAGGTAGGAGGAGAACCAGGTGAGAGCAGTCCCAGAGATTCCAAGGTCAGCGAGGCAGGAGAGGAGGATGCAGTGATCAACAGTGTCAAATGCTGCGGAGAGGTCAAGGAGAATGAGGACTGAGGAGAGGCCGCCCGAGCACAGCTGAGGGAGTCAGTGACTGCCAGGAGAGCCGTCTCAGTGGAGTGAGCTGTGCGGAAGCTGGATTGCAGAGGATCAAGGAGGTGGACCGCCCGCTCGAGTGTATTTCAGAGGAAGGGGAGTAGGGAGACAGGGCGGTAGTTCTGAGGAGAGGTGGCGTCAAGGGTTGATTTCTTGAGCAGTGGGATGACAGCAGCTTGTTTAAATGCAGAGGGGAAACAGCCAGAGAGGAGTGAGGAGTTGAGGATGGATGAGATGAAAGGGAAAAGATCAGGAGTGGTCGCTTGGAAGAGGCAAGAAGGGAGAGGGTCCAGGGCACACATTGTAGGTTTGTGACGTAGGAGGAGAGCAGCAACTTCAGCATCTGAGAGAGGTGAGAATGAAGAAAAGGAAGCTTGGTCGGTGGGAGGTTTGGGTGTGATGGGAGAGGAGGGTGGAGTATTGAAGAGCCTGCGGATGTCTGCAATCTTGGAGGAGAAGAAGGAGGCAAAATCATCAGCAGTGAGAGATGAGGGAGGAGGAGGGGGAGGGGGGGCATGGAGGGAGGAGAAGGTGGAAAAGAGTTTGCGGGGGTTGTTTACAGTGGATTTGAAGAGTGATTGGAAGTAAGACTTCTTGGCTGAGGTGAGAGAATGTAGACAGTAGAGAGCGGTAGACTTCAAGGGCAGCTGGGAGTTTGGTCCTGTTCCACTTCTGTTCGGCGGCACACAGACTAGTTCGGGTTGAGCGGAGAACAGCAGAGAGCCAAGGCTGAGGAGGGGAGGGACTGGCAGGATGAGACATGAGAGGACAGAGAGAGTCAAGGGAGGAGGTGAGGGAGGAGAACAAAGAGGAGGTAGCACAGTTGACAGATAGATGGGAAAAACAGTCAATGGTAGGTAAGACGGAGAGGGCAGTGGAGGCAAGGGTGGAGGCGGAGACAGATCGGAGATTACAGCGGAAGGTGACAGAGGGAGTGGGTGGAGTGGGGAGGGAGGGGAGGGAAAGGGAGAAGGAAATGAAGTGGTGGTCTGAAATGTCCATGGGTGTCACAGAGAGTGTTGAAGGGGAGCAGCCTCTAGAGAAGATGAGGTCAAGCTGGCGGCCTGCCCTGTAAGTGGGGGGAGATGGGGAGAGAGAGAAGTTAAAGGAGTGAAGGAGAGGAAGAAGTCCGACACAGTGGGAAGGGTTGGAGAGGTGGATGTTGAAGTCTCCCAGGAGGATGGTAGGTGAGGACAGCGAGGGGAGGGAGGAGAGAAGAAAGTCAAGTTTATCCAGGAAGGAGGTGAGTGGACCGGGGGGACGGTAGAGAACTAGAAGGAAGAGGTGAGAGGGAGAGGTGATTTCCACTGCATGGAATTCAAAGCTGTGGGTCAAGATAGAGGAGAGAGATGGGAGGACAGAGAAAGACGAGGGGAGTGGGACAGGACGAACAGAGAGGATAATGCAGCAGGGGTGGTAGAGTTGTCCGGGGAGATCCATGTCTCGGTGAGAGCGAGGAAATCCAGAGACTGGTGGAAGGCGAAGGCGGAGATGAAATCAGCCTTGTTGGAAGCTGAGTGGCAGTTCCACAGCCCCCAGAGAGTGGAATAGAGGGGAGGGAGGATGAGGGGAGAGGCAGAGAGATGAGGTTGGAGGGATTAGGGAACCAATGGCGCGCAGGTGCATGCCGAAAAGACGGAGAGAGCAGGACAGGAATTGGAGAGATCGTCATGGTTGCCTGTTGTTGCTGTGCAGTGTCTTCTCGCAGTCTTCTCCTCGCTGGAGTCCCCACAGCTAGAGTCCCTGCCATTTGGAGATGGGGCCCTTCAGAAGGGGGGCACTGAAAGCTGCTGGCACTGACTGCTGGCGCAGAGGGGTGGGGGGCTGGTAAATACGACACCTGTAACTAATTAGGACAGTGCACACCTGTGTTGCGTTGAATGACACAAGGCTGGTCAGGATGGCCCTCCCTCCCACGCAGGACTGCTAATGCATGATTATGTTAGTTTGTCCAATTACTTTTGAGCCCCTAAAATAGACAGTTCTGTTTTCTGTATGAAAGACCTGAGGTCTTGTCAGAAATTTTAATACAATAAAAGACATATCAGCTCTGCATAAATATATACACCATAACATAGCCATATAGCCATAACATTATGACCACTGGCCTAATATTGTGCAAGTCCCCCTTTTGCCACCAAAACAGCCCTGACCTGTCGAGGCATGGACTCCACTAGACCTCTGAAGGTGTGCTGTGGTCTGGCACCAAGACGTTAGCAGGAGATCCTTTAAGTGCTGTAAGTTCGAGGTGGGGCCTCCATGGATCGGACTTGTTTGTCCAGTACATCCCACAGATGCTTGATTGGATTGAGATCTGGGGAATTTGGAGTCAACACCTTGAACTCGTGATTCATCAGACCAGGCCATCTTCTTCCATTGCTCCGTGGTCCAGTTCTGATGCTCACGTGCCCATTGTAGGCGCTTTCGGCAGTGGACAGGGGTCAGCATGACCCTGACTGGTCTGCGGCTACACAGCCCCATACGCAACAAACTGCGATGCACTGTGTGTTCTGACACCTTTCTATCAGAACCAGCATTAACTTTTTCAGCAATTTGAGCTACAGTAGCTCGTCTGTTGGATCGAACCACACAGGCCAGCCTTCGCTCCCCACGTGCATCAATGAGCCTTGGCTGCCTATGACCCTGTGGCCGGTTCACCACTTTTCCTTCCTTGGACCACTTTTGATAGGTACTGACCACTGCAGACCAGGAACACCCCACAAGAGCTGCAGTTTTGTAGATGCTCTGACCCAGTCGTCTAGCCATCACAATTTGGCCCCTGTCAAAGTCGCTCAGATCCTTACGCTTGCCCATTTTTCCTGCTTCTAACACATCAACTTTGAGGACAAAATGTTCACTTGCTGCCTAATATATCCCACCCACTGACAGGTGCCATGATAACGAGATTATCAGTGTTATTCAATTCAGTGGTCATAATGTTATGGCTGATTGGTGAATATATATATATATATATATATATATATATATATTTCTTTGAATGTAATACGTAAAATATTGTGTTGTACAGTTTTGTCTCTCTCTCTCTCTCTCTCTCTCTCTCTCTCTCTCTCTCTCCCCCCCCCCTGCACAGCCACTTTTCTGTCTTTCCCTGATTCCATGTGCAAAACATGTGGAACCACTCTCTCCCCCGTACAGCCCTTTGCGCATCCCAGAATATTTTGTGGAGGAAACGGTGATGTCGCCCCCGCTGCTTAGTAACCCTACCCTCCAAAGGAGGAAGAGGAAGTAGAGAAGCAGAGGGCTGAGCCAACCCACGTGCACACACAGGACACTGCCCTCTGCTGATTGGACATTATGCACCTTTTGTTTAGAACTGTATAAAAATGCAAACCTGGAAGAGATCTATAAGAAAGCTGTTTGAACACGAGACTGCCTCGTGTTCGCTCTGTTGTTCTTCCGGGCCGGCCCGTTATGTCCTTTTAAGTGGGTTTCTTCAATGTACAACACAAAGAAAACTTTTATATTTTTAATATTTCAGATTTTCATATTGTATGCTTGTTATTTGATTGCATGTACAAGAGAAATGTGTTATGTTGTGTACATCACAAATAAAAAAAAAAAATCAAATACTCTTCAAAATGAAAACAAATTAACAACTTCCTTCAAACATAATACATTTTTAAATAGTTTATTTAATATAAAATACAATATATATTGGTAGAGGCACCTTTGGCAGCAATTACAGCCATAAGTCTATGTGGATAAGTCTCTTCTAGTTTTGCACATCTGGACAAAGCAATTTCTGAACATTCTTTGCAAAATTGCTCAAGCTCCATTAAGTTGGATGCGGACCTTTGGTGAACAGAAATTTTCAACTCTTTCCACATATTCTGAATTGGATTGAGGTCTGGGCTTCAACTGGGCCACTCCAGGACATTGACCTTTTGATTTTAAGCCACTCCAGTGTGGCTTTGGCTGTATGTTTGAGGTCATTGTCCTGCTGAAAGATTAATCTTCTCCGAAGTCCCAGGTTTCTTGCAGACTTCAGCAGGTTTTCTTCCAGGATATCTCTGTATATTACTGCATCCATTTTGCCCTCTATCTTTATAAGGTTTCCAGGCCCTGACGCAGAGAAGAATGCTGCCACCACCATGCTTCACAATGGGGATGGTGTTCTCAGGATGATGTGCGGTATATGCCAAATGTAGCACTTAGCATCGAGGCCAAAAAGCTCTATTTTGGTCTCATCAGACTATAAAATCTTCCTCCACTTGATCTCAGAGTCTCCTACATGACTTCTGGCAAACTCTAGCTGAGATTGGATGCGAGTTTGTTTCAACAAAAAAGGCTACTTTTGTGAAACACCCACGCTATTGTTGCTCAACTCAGTCTTAAAAGACTGACTTGTAACTTGTTGGCCTACCTGACTACTGCCCTTCTTGCCCAGATACTCAGTTTTTGAGGACAGCAATTGCAATTTGCAGATTATATTTTTCACTTTGACATTATGGACATGTTCTGATTTCATGTTGTAACACAATGAAATGTGGAAATGTCCAAGGGTGAATACTTTTGAAAGCCATTATATATATATATATATATTGTAACGGGTTGGGGGGCCCATCACCAGAAAGGGCTTGTATGTAGGCGGGGTCTGGTCTTGAAACACACAGTAGGGAGGCAGGTAGAGGGTACAAAACAGGCTCGCTGTTTTATTTGCTCCCCTCAATGGCAAAACTAACAAAACAAAACCTAGCTCTGTTTGAGCACTAACTAAACATAAATGGTCCCTAACTACAAACCAAAAACTACTAACAATAATAACAGTAAATGCCCGGGTCGGCAGAGCCGAACACCGGGCAGACAGAAGTACAACAGGGGCAAGGCAGGTTCCTAATCAAAGTCCGTAATCAAAGTTTGTTACCGGTGGGAGGTTGTCAGACAGTCTGGGGTTTAAGAGGGAGAATGGTCCAGGTCCAGAAAAAGGGTTGTTAGCCGGTGAATCCATAAACTGTGAACTTCTCCCTTCTTTCTCCTGCTCTTCCACACTCTAGCTTTCTTCTCTCTCCATCGTCTTCTCACCCTCCTGTGCACCTTTCTACTCCAGCCAAGCATGCACACACTGGTTAGTTTCCTGCTTCCTTTTATAGGGGAAGTGGTGGTCTGGGCTATGGCCATCAGGAGCCCTGCTGGCTTCTGGGGTGTGGAGTCTTGGAGGAGAGGTTTTGTAGTCTCCTCCACTGAAAGACCCGCCCTGACCCCAGCCTTGCCTCTCACACTGCCACAATATATATATCTTAAAATTGATTTGCAGGTGCAACTAAATTATTAGAAAATAATACTTAGGCATGGTGTGCATATTTGTATATAAAACAAGTGGTAGTGTCCAGTTTTTTCAGGTGATTATAAATGTAATTGTTTTGAGTTACACAATATGCATGTGAGTGATTATAATATACACTCACCTAAAGGATTATTAGGAACACCTGTTCAATTTCTCATTAATGCAATTATCTAACCAACCAATCACATGGCAGTTGCTTCAATGCATTTAGGGGTGTGGTCCTGGTCAAGACAATCTCCTGAACTCCAAACTGAATGTCTGAATGGGAAAGAAAGGTGATTTAAGCAATTTTGAGCGTGGCATGGTTGTTGGTGCCAGGCGGGCCGGTCTGAGTATTTCACAATCTGCTCAGTTACTGGGATTTTCACGCACAACCATTTCTAGGGTTTACAAACAATGGTGTGAAAAGGGAAAAACATCCAGTATGCGGCAGTCCTGTGGGCGAAAATGCCTTGTTGATGCTAGAGGTCAGAGGAGAATGGGCCGACTGATTCAAGCTGATAGAAGAGCAACTTTGACTGAAATAACCACTCGTTACAACCGAGGTATGCAGCAAAGCATTTGTGAAGCCACAACATGTACAACCTTGAGGCGGATGGGCTACAACAGCAGAAGACCCCACCGGGTACCACTCATCTCCACTACAAATAGGAAAAAGAGGCTACAATTTGCACAAGCTCACCACAATTGGACAGTTGAAGACTGGAAAAATGTTGCCTGGTCTGATGAGTCTCGATTTCTGTTGAGACATTCAGATGGTAGAGTCAGAATTTGGCGTAAACAGAATGAGATCATGGATCCATCATGCCTTGTTACCACTGTGCAGGCTGGTGGTGGTGGTGTAATGGTGTGGGGGATGTTTTCTTGGCACACTTTATGCCCCTTAGTGCCAACTGGGCATCGTTTAAATGCCACGGCCTACCTGAGCATTGTTTCTGACCATGTCCATCCCTTTATGACCACCATGTACCCATCCTCTGATGGCTACTTCCAGCAGGATAATGCACCATGTCACAAAGGTCGAATCATTTCAAATTGGTTTCTTGAACATGACAATGAGTTCACTGTACTAAACTGGCCCCCACAGTCACCTGATCTCAACCCAATAGAGCATCTTTGGGATGTGGTGGAACGGGAGCTTCGTGCCCTGGATGTGCATCCCACAAATCTCCATCAACTGCAAGATGCTATCCTATCAATATGGGCCAACATTTCTAAAGAATGCTTTCAGCACCTTGTTGAATCAATGCCACGTAGAATTAAGGCAGTTCTGAAGGCGAAAGGGGGTCAAACACAGTATTAGTATGGTGTTCCTAATAATCCTTTAGGTGAGTGTAGAGTATATAGGATCTTCTCTGCAACCATTCATTATTTCTGGATGTGAGCAATTTATTACACATACCTCTCAGTGGATTTGTTATTTGTAACTATATTTCTGTAGAAGTATAACTATGAATTATGAATATTATAGAATTCAATCAGATCTCACCATACATTTTTTAAGATTGTTTTAAATTAAATGGCCAAAGTACTGTACATTACATGTTGTATGTTTTATATGGCTGACCCATTAAACAGGAGAACAGAAGAGAACTACATTAAGCTCTTTTTTATAAAGCTGTACAGAAATGTTTAATTGCATTTGAATTGTGTGAAACACCTACAGCATAAAAAAAGTGAAGATTCTTACAATGTATTTGGTGCTTTAATTTAGTTCCTGTGTTCCTGTACATTCATTGAAACATATATAAAAAGCCAGTGATATAAATAGATTCCAACAACATCATAAGTTAACTGTTACAAACATATTTTACATATAGTTTACTTTTTACAAAAAACACAAACATAAATAATGTTTTCAATCTAAGGCAGATATAGGTCTCTTATTCCAGATTCTGTGCTGCTTTTATTTCTTCACGGCCCCAACTTTTGAACTCTTTATAATTTCACAGTCACTGTCAGTTCCATGCATTTCCTGTGGTTAAAAAATAAAATTCAATGCAAATTCAAAAGATACCTCAGTCTTCTGCAGTTCCTTTAACACAAGTTAAGTTTCCTCTTTTCATGTTTCTGCTCAAATCGTTTGAATTGAAGCTTGGATTTTCTTTGTCTTTGCAGGCAGGCTCTTTCAGCTTTTTCTTTCTTCTTTGTAAATTATTTTTCTTTGTGCCTAAAATTAAGTAGAAATTTTGTTATTCAGTTATTATTGACCAGGTAAATATTTTTTAATAACTTCTTTACATTCTTCTGAACTGTTGTTTGTTTTACAGTTGCATTCTTTGGTATTTACAGCACTCAAGATATCTTAAAGAAAAACATGGACACGTCCTAAAATTATGTGTTGGTACATGTTGCTATAGTTTATCAGTAAGATATATAGGATTCTTCCAGATTGACTCTATCATGTAAGCAACTTTTATAACACTCAGGTTGACTTACGATAATAATGTCTCACATTGTCACTGAGCAAATCTGGCGTTTTGTATAGTTTTTTCCACTATCCAGGAAGTTATGACACAACACAATCTTGAAACCCTGAAAGAGCACTCATGCTGTTTTACATTTTAAAGTTCTAAAGATCCTTATATGAAATTATCTGGAATTATCTGGAATATCTGGAAAATCATGTGCGTTAGACTTTTAGGTATGTAAAAGTTAAGAATTATATATGCTCTGCACAAAAAGCTATACTTCAGCAAAAATAGGCCTGGATTAAATAAACATGTTTCTTGTTTTCCAGAGGCTTCTACCTTGTACTAATGGAATACTACACAGTTCAGATTAATGTACATTTTTAAAGCTTCATTTTATTAAAATCAGATTACTTCTTTCAAGGAACTGTAAGGAAAACCAACGGTTAAAATATAAACCTTATGTGTTATAACTGAGCTATGACATTTTTAAGAAGACTCTTTGGGGAAAATTCCTTTTTGCTCATAAGCAGGGAACTATTTTCTTATCTTAAAAGTGGAGGGTACTGGTTCAGTATATCAAGACATCATATTTAATTTATGAGACCTTGACTAACTAAAGAATGTAGTATGTGATTTTGCAAAACATCTCAAATGACAAGACAATAAAATAGCTCTGGGGATGACAACATGCTGATGGTGATTGCTAGAAACTACATTGGTTAGTCAGACTGTGTAGAATAAGTATAAAACAATGTGAGTATTCCAGTCACATTTGAGTGTCCTTATGGAGATCCCAACGACATATATACTGCTGAGTTGAGAATTGTATGTACATTGAAGTCAGCAGGACTTGTTTGCAATCAAGGATATATGTATGTGTCTACATGTATGTGCACTAATGGTTATAACAGCTCTGTATTAATGGGTTTACATTTTTCTCTTACATGGATCTAGGGAAATAATACAAAGACTTGTAAGCATTGTGTAATGATTTTGTATACAGAATGACTGCAGTTTTGAACCTATTTCACTGCCTGAATAAAATCCCTTGCAGGACAGTGCAGTCAATATGGGTAAAATACAATACTTGAACATATCAAAAACAAAAAACATACTGTTGCAAAGGACTTACTGCCATACAAAAGTTCAAGCACTGTGTATCATTGTTGCTTACACAATGGCATCTCTCAACATCCCTTCTAAGACGTACTGGATAATAACCAACTCCGTATGGTACAGCCTGTCTGAAAACCAAAGGTGCAATTATTATTTAGAATTTAGTTATACTGCATAAACACATTGTTAATTGGATAAATATTGGTAACACTTTATTAATAAGGTTACATGACTAGGAAGTAATAAACTGATTACCTTAAATAGGTGGAATAAAAACCTACATTATTTTTTGGAATCTGGAAAACTTCACATCTTGATCCAGAGTCACCCCCAGCAGGGAGTTTATTAACCTTAATATGTTGCTGCAGTAACATCAACGAAATAACAATTCGTCAGCAAGCAGTATGTTATCTTAGGCAACTATTTTCTTGGGGATTACAGCTTCTGACTGAGTCTTCTGATAAAATAATCTGTCTGAAGTCAAGGATAAGTCTTAATGAGAGAAGGCAGCAATTTGTTTGGGTGGGTCCAATGGGTGGGGAGAGCAGTGATAGCACAAATATAATTTAAATAGAATGGGGGGTAAGGGGTTGCTCAGCTGACCACATAACTGTGACTTTTACATTTGGTTTTATTGTCCTATTTTTTGTTCATAGATGTGCATTGCAAGAACATTGCTTCAGACATTGGACTCTTTATTAGGTACACCAACCTAAAAAGTGAGTTGCACCCACTTTTGCCCACAGAACAGCCTGAATTAATTGGTGCATGGACTCAACAAGGTATCGAAAGTGTCCCAGAGGGGTGCTTGCTCATGTCGATTCCATAACTTCCCATAGTTGTTGCAAATTGGCTGGTAGTGGATCTCTTCCCTGAAAGCTTGTTCCATCTCATCCCACATATGCTTGATTGGATTGAGATCTGCTGACTGCAGTGAGCTGAATTCACTGTTCATGAATTCATGTTGCTAGAACCATTCCAGGAAAATCCTAACCTTATGGCATGGAGCATTATGCATCTGGATGAACCTATTTGCTGATAGATACACAGCTGCCATAAAGGGATGCACCAGATTGGCAATGATGTTCAGATATCCTGTGGAATTCAAACATTGCTCCACTCATATCAAGGGATCCAATGTGTGCCAAGAAAACACACCACACACCATCACACCACCAGCCTGCATTGTTGACACCTGGCAGGATGGATCCATGGAGCGTGATAAAGCAGGAACCAGGACGAATCTGAACAGGTGATGTTTTTCCAATCCTCCATTGTCCAGTGTTTGTGTTCGTTAGCCCACTGCAACTGCAGTTTCTTGTTTTTCGTTGACAGGAGTGGAACTCTAGTGGAACCCTAAACCTTGACAAGGACAATGTCTTGTGCATTCTAATACATCGCTTGTGGCACTCAGTCTGTTATTGTTACTCAGCATCTGTCTGCCTCTTTCATCAATGAGCTGTTTCTGACCACAGGACTGCCACTGGCTGGATGTTTTTTTTGATGGTGGACCATTCTCGATACACTTGTGACACTGTCCTGCTTGATAATCCCTGAAGAGTTGCAGATTCTGATACACTAATACTGGCATGTCTGGTGCCAACTACCATGCCCCACTCAAAGTCGCTTAAATCTTTTGTCTTGCCAATTCTCTCTCTGAATTGCAGAATTACAGAATCCCTAGCAACATGCATACCTGCTTTAAATAGCATAGTCTGAACATGTGATGCTGTCACTGATTGCAAAGCTTATTTAATGGGAAGGGGAGGTATAGCTAATAAAGTGGCCCCTCAGTGTATGCCTTAAATACTGCAAGTGTTTATTTAGTTTTCAAAGCTCAATGTGGAGATGAGTAGGGCTGATAGGCTGAGTAAGCACTTTTATTCCAAAGTGGGGGGAAACAGCAAATAATATTATTATTAATATTGTTGTTGTTATTATATATTGTTTTTAGTAAATAAGATACTCAATAATATAAGGTTAGTAAGCTGTAAACTCTGAACCAAAACATAGAGGTATAAACTAATGGTAGGCCTGGTTCTATACCTTATTTACAGCCCTGCAAAAACAATCTATGGCATTTTGAAGATATACAATACCTTGGGTACTCATGCAACAAAATGTGTTTAGGTGCAACAACTTTGAAATAGATTTTGATTTTATATTAAGGTTTACATTTTTCAGTCATTTAGCAATCTTGAAAGCATTTTTTGTTTTCTTTAAAAAGTGTGTTCTACAGTGTTGCCTTTTTTGTATTACATTATAGCTTATCCTGGTCCTGGGAGGATCCTTTGGAGTCTCTGTGGCATTTTAAGCTTCCGCTGTGGATGTGTGAATAAGACCACACACTGATCTCTATACCCACACATGGCACAAATACAAATTCAAGTAGAAATCTCAAAGTGTGGCATCTAGGTTAATTTCTGTAATGTACCTCCCACATTATGACACTGTTCACTGTTAACATGAGCTGCTGAAGTACTTGCATCTGCATTCCACATATGTGGCCTTTGTTGAAAGTGGTCCTTTTAATTTCCTCGCCGCTTATTTTATCAGCCTTTGGAACACACAAGCATTTCAGTCTGGCTCCCAGTATTGTCCCGCAACTTCCTATTCTTAGATCAAATGGATTTGTGCTGTTATTTGTTTTTCTCTCATGTAAGTGTTATATCCTGTATGACTCCTCTGCTGCAGTTTATGGCCAGTATTTTTCCAAGTACTGACACAACACTGGCAAAACATTTTTGTATCTGGACTAATGTCACTGATTGCTTGTTTCCCAAAGGATTTTATATTGTGGTACACATGTTCGAACATGGTACCATAGGTAACAGTATACAGAGTATATAGAGCATTTCCCTATATTTTTCTTATATTAATATTCTGTGTTGCTGAGGATTTGAAATAAACTTTAAGCATGAAATTGACGCATATGTTCAGACATAATGGTAATGAAAAGCACTTTTATTTCAGAGCTAGAGAAGCAATTTAAATCTCTCCTTATATTAATGTTATCAGTACATTTGCTAGTACAAAAGCTGGAATTTTGAGGTATAGCCTGCAAATTAAATTGGAGTTTTTTTTTTTCCAAAAGTGTCTTTAACAAAAGTACTGAAACATACAAAATACAAATTAAGATGTTGACATACTGGTTTAGGCAGGTTTCTTGGGTATATCAAGATTAAACAGAACTTAGAACTTTAAGTGGTGTCAATGCCATTCAGTCCCTGTATCATTCTTTCATCTTGGTAAATCTACAGGTCCTAACAATCAAATTCCATTAATGCTGTCAATATGTTGTCAAAAAATATTAAAATACATACTGACAGATCTCTTACACAATGCTTTGCTAGCGGAAATTTATATTTTTGACAATATGGTATAGGTTAAATTTACTTATAATGTTAATTTACTTTGAACTGGCTTTTGACAAAGCTTTAATAGCTTTTACATTCTGAAGGGCAAAATGTGTTAGAATCATGCTTTTATAACTTTAACCAGACATTTTCAATAAAGACAAAATTAAGTCAGTTTTGCTGTAGCAAAAATGTTTTGAAAGCTGTACATTAAATCCTTAAACTCATTTAAACCTGAAATATTTTAGTGTAATTACTGACCCCTCTGGGCAAATCTTTCCACATAGCTGAAAGATTTTTTTTTTATGTATTTGACTGGTAATACATTGACACTGTTACATGTCAAAATGCAGAAAGCCTACTTATCTCAAACTAATGATGTAAAGGCATAAATATATATATATTGTTTTGATTACTGAGTTTTTAAAGATATTTAAATGAACATTTGGTAGGGGGAAAAAGTGCTGAAAACACAATTATAAAGCTTACTGAATTGTGATTGCAGTAAGATTTTTTTACTCACCCTGGAGTGTTTACCCACACAATCCCAATATGGCAAAAATAAACACATTCCTTGTCCTTCAGGTTTACACAGGAGCATCGCTTCTCTCGACGGTGGGCCTTGAGGGGCTGTGTCTGTGGGTCACTCTCTGATCCAGAGAGGGGAGCGCCCATTGGCACTGAATGGACTAAAATGCAGGAACAGAGCCACCAATTAGATAATTTCAAAGATCATAGTTGGTCTCAAAATTGGTCTCAATTATTTTGTTTATAAGAAAAATATATTTAATACATTCATTAATAATGTCCTTTTTTCACATTCCGGAAAATTACTATTCACAATTTAGAAATATGGATCACACACTCGAGAAACAGTCCTTCCAAAACGATATTTCAGTGATTGTTTTTCTTCTTCTTCTTCTTCTTCTTCTTCTTCTTCTTATTATTATTATTATTATTATTATTTATTTCTTAGTAGACGCCCTTATCCAAGGCGACTTACAAAATATAAAATAAAAAACAGACCTATATTGTCTATTTATTTTTCTTTTCCTTGATTAGATTTATAGAATTTGTAGAATGTTTGTTGTTCTTTTTTGTTGGAGTTTAAAAATGTACACACACACACACATATATATATATATATATATATATATATATATATATATAGTAACATTTTTCCATGTATTGCAATACACATTCTCTTTGTCTCTCCTACCATGGATTTTCATTGTGCTGTTAGATGATGCAGTTCTATAAGCACAAGTCTACTCTTCTTCATTGTTTGTGTTCTTAATCCTTACTTTAGGTGATGATTCTTCAAAGCCACATTTTAGAGGTGTAACTATATCTTAATTTATAGTGTGCCGAAGCATGTGCTGTTTATCATCATAGTGTTTTAACCTCTACCACATTAGGAACTTCCTCTATATTGTTACTGTAAAGCTCCAGTCAACTCTGTGCAAGAAATCCTGGATCAAATCAAGTCCCACAAATTCTGACATCTACTAACGGAGCCTATTTGATACCAGTACAATTTGTTTAACAATATTATCAATATTAATCAATATTATTATTATTATTATTATTATTATTATTATTATTATTATTATTATTATTATTATTATTATCGATAATATTATTATCGTCTGTCTGACGTCTCTTACAGCTTCTGGAGAAACACCCATATGGACAATTATAATTGCTTCCACCATATCATGGTTTCCAGAAAAGCAGACAGACTGCAGCCTCACACAACTTCCTGCATGAATTCAAGCTGAGAATTTGAAAGTGTCTTTGAAAGTGTTCAAAACCCCCTCAAGGTGTGAAAGGCTAAAAAAAATGTGCAGGCTTATTACTTGAACAGTAGAGCAAACGGGTCGGAATGTAATGTAATATTCCTAAGAACCCTCTGTCTACTTCCCTGGCATCTGCTCATTGTTTTATAACTGGAGAATAACTGCAAAAACTCTATAACTTCACTCCAAAAGAAGTCATATTGTATGGAGAAAATATAATGGTACTAATATGCACATTTTATAGTATGTGGCCTTATATGACTTATGCTTAGCCTAGCAGCCAAAGTTTTAAACTGAGGTTAGACAAAATCGTCTATGTCTTACAGGAGCTGTTCAGAGTTGATTACAGGAAATCAGACTCAAATAGACTAATTCTAATAGAACATTGTTATATTATTATATTTTGTTTTAATAAACATCCCACTTGAGTCTATTTGAATGCACAAATAGTTCTTAGACACTATTAGGTGAATGCAACACTCATTGCATTTGATCCTACAATGATATCCCAATTATATTAACAACCTATACAGAATAAATATATATTTTGAATATATAGTAGACATGTGCCATCCTTATATTTTGGCACACTTTAGGTATATTTAAATATATGGAACAAGATATCAATATATTTTAAATACAATATATTTCAGTCTGTAATCCATATATTGTATATGTTGAAAATACATTGTAGAAATTAACTTGACACTATGTTTTCAACCTATAAAATACATTTAAAACATTTGTTTCATAAAGTTGCTATATGTTGGTACTTCATCTTGATCAATTGCTATATGATTCTTGCTAATAGTACTGCATTTGAATAATTATTATTTCCAAACAATTAAAATTTAAATTGTCCTTTTATATATGTAAGGTCTGAAATTTGTTCCACTGGTCTGAAGAGAACTTATCAAAATGTCAGGTTTAAAACAACATGTTTGTGTGTTTTAGAATTAACTTAACTGTCACAAAATTGCCATATACCCCCAGAATACTTTCATTGCCAAAGGTGATGGTTGGCACAGAGAATAAAATTAAGTGTCTCCCCAACAAACAGTTTCAAAAACCTTGACTCAAAAAGTGTAACTAGAGCATGTGGCATTCCCACTGAGACTGTCCATGACCACCAGACTTTAAGACCACTTCCAGATCATCTAGCAAAAGTGTATCCCTCAGGACAAAGATGTACTAATGGTTATTTGAAGGCCTAAGGAAGATTTAGATACACTGACAAGTGTGTGTCCCTGATTGTCTCTTTCTACAATGGAATGCAGGCCTGAGACTGTGGAATTTCAGCCCATTGTTTCATTACCAATAGTGCTGCATTATGCCACCAACTCTATTGTCTATCCTTTTCTCAGCAATGCTTATACAGTAGATCAATCAATCAATCAATCAAACTTTATTTATAAAGCACTTTAAAACAACCAAAGTAGACCAAAGTGCTGTACAGAAATATAAATACACATAATATAAACAAAAATAAACATAATAAATAAACAAAATATCAATGTCAAGTGTCAAAGGCCAGAGAAAAAAGGTGGGTTTTAAGAAATGTTTTAAAAAAAGACAATGATGAGGACTGTCTAATAAACAAAGGCAAATCATTTCACAGTATAGGAGCTGCCACAGCAAAGGCATGATCCCCTCTGAGCTTACGCTTTGTTTTGGGCACAATCAGGAGCAATTGATCAGCTGACCTGAGAGAACGGGTGGGTATATAAGGGTGTAAAAGCTCCGAAATATAGGGTGGAGCCAGACCATGTAAGTATTTAAAACAAAACAAAAGAATTTTTAAATGAATCTTAAAATGTACAGGCAGCCAATGAAGAGAGGCTAAAATTGGAGAAATATGCTCGTGTTTACGTGCTCCTGTTAAAAGACGCGCTGCAGCATTTTGTACCATCTGCAGATGCCTTCAAGGACTACGATTCTACATCCAGTTCCACACTGATGGGATACTGTTCAGCCTCTGTTCCATCAAGGCCTGCAGCAAGATCTAAATTATTTATAGAACAACAGAATGTATTCTGATTTTACAGTATCACATGTTTCTAAAATGTTCTGCTGTATATACAAAAAAAAATACATGGACTGTTTGAACATACACATCCATCACATGCTTAAAATCCTCTGCAAAACAGAAATATTCATAGTACCAAATGTATTGAAGCACTGTCTATGGTACCATGTACATTGAAACAAGTACAAATACAGTGGCATTAATCCAGGGCCAGCCCTGGACGTTCTGCCGCCCTAGGTAAGACAAAACAATGCTGCCCCCCCTGACAGGAGCTGACGGTGTTTTGTCCGCGGTTCCAACAGGGGGAGGGGAACTGACGCACGGGGGGGGGGGGGGGGGTGTGGTGTCTGACGGTGTTTCTTTCATGCTAGCAGGGGGGTAATGTTGATAATGTTCTACTCCTCTTAGTAGCAGATACAAATGAAAGTCAGTAATACTTACACTGGAAGTTGATATACTCATAACAGTAATGATATACTCTTATTCCAACTTCTCAAATTCACAAAGCTATTATTACCTAATGGCCTGATATACTCAATATAGGTAATAGAAAGTGTTATGAAAGTGTAAATTCTGAAATGGGACACAGGTACTGTGTATATATGCTGCATAAATTGTGCAAGGTTCTCTCTATCATGTGTATGGAATGCTGGCTCAGCCATCTGGAGCATTATGTATTGATGATATTAATTCATATTGTGTGAATTAGTCACGGTCTTCTGCCATTCTTCTGAAATAATACAATTAGAATCCTTGCTTAAACTAAAGTACGTGCTGGTATAGGTATGCTAATTTGAACATATTAAAATAGCATCTTTCTCAACTTCTATTTTGTAAATATAGCAATGTTTAAAATGCATTGTAAATCACAATTCTCTTCAAAATTAAGGTTTACTGTGGAATAAAGTATCAAATGCATGTCCCCTTATACCAGATTTGGCATTCTTTTATTCTCATGATTTTCCAAAATAAGGCATCACAAAGACTATCAATTCCACTACTCTTTTTTTCTCAGTGAATGCTAGAACACTTCCATTACTTTTTTAGTTTATTTGCCTGCTTAAAATCAAAAGAGGAATACATCACACACTCCTCTAACAAATATCAGATGTCCGATATGCACAGCAAAACATTTAACACTAAAAATCACAGTTAATCTTTCACATCATATAACAGTTTCAAAACTGAATGTAAACCAGTTGCATATATACATTTGAAAAGATATCCCTGTTAAATTAACCATATGATTCAAAATAAATATCACAGTATGCTGCAATCACTCAAGTGACTATGAAATGCTACAGAAAATTATTTGTAATTATAAGATTATTATATAAGACTCTTTTTATTTTTGCCTAAAGGTGAAGTGAGCTTATACTTTCAAGTTTAGTTGTATTATTGTACTTACATAAAGATTCCAAAGGACATTCCTTGTAATTATACTACAGAAACTTTATGATTGACAGGTTTTATATTTGTATTTAAAATATTTACATCACTAATGGACCAGTCTTTAGTCACGTTCACTTGATGACTAGCATGAGCTATTAGCTGCTGAATTTGCATAGAAAAATGTTGGTAGCCTCATGTGTACATTCATGTTAACAGAGAAACACCAAGAGTTTACTAGCCTTTGAAAACTTTAGACTCACACCATGCATCCATTTAATTAACTCCAGGTAACTCCAAGTAGCATCCTAAATTATTGTGCTTATCAACATGGCTCTTTGGAAGACATGAACCTTGTTATTTCTTCCTCACATTCTGCACTCTTTGGCAGGTTTAATGTAGTGTTGACAATAACAACAAGTTAATGGTTGGTTGACTGATCACATTTGTTTTAGGAATCAAACACTACTAACAAATGAAATAGATAAGCAGTGCATATAGCAATGCAAAGGTAAATGTGGCACCTGTTCCATGAAACCACTGTGAAAACATACTAATACTACTACATACAAGTAAAGTAATATAACAATAATAATAATAATAATAATAATAATAATAATAATAATAATAATAATAATAATAATAATGTGTGACTTTGAGGTATTTAATATTTTGCTGTTCCTAATTACAGATTACTGACATCAAACAAATAAACTCATGCAAACATATTAAGTGTAAGTGTTTTGTGTGCAGATTTTATAAGTATAATGTAATTTATATATCACTACAGATTCTTCACAGCCTATTTAGTCAGTCAGTGGTTTGTATTGAATATATACAGCTTTCCATATGCATATTTATTGTTAGTCCATGTGCCGGATTCAATCAAAACTTTGACCCACCCGCTAATAGAAAAATACAGAACTGTACTCAGTTCATTTTCAATAAGATGACACTTTCTTCTAATCATAAATGTAACCACTATGATTTACAGGTTTGTGTTTGCTATTAGCGGGTGGGTTAAATTTTTTGATTTAATCCGGCCCCATGTCTTAATAATAATTTAAATAATACATATAAAATATGTATCTTCTCTCACTTTTTATAATGCTGTTAACAACCCACTCCAGTGACGTTAATGAGATGGCTGCCCATTATTTAAGCATTATATAAAAATATATTATCAATCCAGAGAGGTCTTACTGATAACATACTTTTTGTTTTGCACTAATAATCTATACTTCTATCTCTGAAATGTTGTATGGTATTAAAATGATTTAGGCTGCTATATAACATGAAAATTGTGCAATTGCAGATATAATTGGAGTGGCAGCCCAATCAATACAATCAACTGGAATTGTTAGTTTTTTCTAGGCTGAATCAGTGTTAAAAATAAATAGTATGGTTTAATTAAATATGTGTATTAAATGAAATTAATATTGGTTTCAAATGAAGAGTGTGGAAATATTCAACTACATTTTATATATATTTCAGATTTCTTAATTCAAAATATTATTTAAAATATAAAAATTCTTGCTTTCTATAAAAGAACAATGTGATCTGCTTAAAGAAACTGACAATAAATGCACCAAAGTAAGGGTTAATGTCTCCATAGTCTAGTAATAATGGAAGCAAAAGTTTTGTGAAAAAAATATTAAATCAGTACAATTTCATAGTAAAAATAAATAAACTAAATAAACTAACCATGTAAAAATATGTTAAATAATACTAATACATTACCTTCTTGTTCCAAAAATAAAAATAATATTGTTGTCAAGAAATAAAAGCCACTGAGATCCATTTTGTGAAAATCAACAGTTGAAGAAACAGGCGGATATTGCATAAAATAATATATGTCCTCCAGCCAGTTGCAGTTATATCCAGTAGCACAGACAACTAAGTTGGGCATGTGAAGGCATGAGAGCATTTTATAGGCTGCTGTGTGCTCAGGCATTTGGTACCTCAGATACCTCATTCAGCACCACACCCTCCTCTCAAATCCCAAACCGGGCTAACAATTTCCCTGTCGCTCCAGAATGTCTCTCTCAAGACTTCCTCTTCTGAAGGAGATGCATGTATGGAAGCAGTTAGTAATCATAAATGAATGTATGCTGTGAACTAAATCATTTTAGCTTAGTAAATCGGTACATGCCCAGCTGTAATTTGTTTACCATTCAAAATTTGCTTAAACAGAGGATAAGTAACATGAATATGTGGATAGGTTAATAGGCAGGAGAAGATGTAACAGCTGTGGTGAGTGTGTATCTGAGGAACAGTCAGTAGTCTGTTTTTCATTCAACAGTCAGAAAAAACCTTTTCTAACCCAAATGGAAACACAGTTTGGTTCCCCAACAATTTAATTAAAATAAAATAAAAACATTTAGAAACATCTGTGTGCCAGGCTGATAAGTAAGTTGAGAGAAATATTTTTAAAATGAAATAAAAATGCTGCTGTGCCAATTTCTACAAAAACAAATGTCTACTTGACCTAATATTTTCTGATGTATCCCTGGTACATAATTTTGGAAACTAAAGTGAATCATATCACTTCATTTGTATTTATGTATGTACTTATGTACTCTTTAATTTGTTAATAAACAAAGGCCCAGTATCATTTGTATCAAATCCAGGAGAAATGAAGAAATACACAATTCAGATTTTTTTAGTTATTGTGTTTAAAGTTGTACTTTCTAATACAACTTTGCATTGTACAAGTATGCCATCATTAGTTTATTATGCATATTAATTATTATAATGATAATAAAATGTTTTTATAATATTTTAAAGTGGAATTTTGTTGCCATTATATACTATATATACACTTCATATATAGTAAAAGCTGGATGTGAAATATACATAAAATTAACATCCTGCTTTTAGTTGCTTCTACTTATGATCTTAATTTAGCCCAAAGGAAAGGCTTATTAGTTCAAGGATCTGGGATTAAATCTGGACAGAATTACATTTTAAGGTGAACTTTATATGCATTTTTTTCTTTATCCTGTTTTTTATATATCTATATATAAGGCCAAATAGAAGTTGAAGTAACATGTCTTTTGCGATCTTAATGTGCTGGGCTAAATAATCACAGTAGGTAACAAATGCCATTTGAGTCGTAGCTTTACTAAAGGGGTATTTTTCCCCCGCTCTGTACCATTCAGCTTACTTTTTTCCTTTTTTTTAAGTTCTCATTAGTTTAAATTTACTTTGGCTTAAGCTTGCATTCATAAGACCTAATTAAAGGCTTTTGGAAACACAAAACATCATCTTTGGTTAAATGGCCTTTGGCTATAGCAATTAGAACATTTAGGTAGGTGAGGGGTGGCAGAAAAAAGCAAGTATTTAGAGGGTATATTGCTTGAACATTTTACCAACATATCTAAGGAAGGGATTTCATGTGATATGTCATTAACAGATGGTGGTAAAATACAGTACTAAAACTGAGAGACAACATTGTGTGTCCGTGAATGCTGGTTTGAATCTGAGCCAGTTTTGCATTTAAAAAGTATTCTAATGCTTAATGCTTTAAATGAGAAATCTAAATTAAGTTTATCACTCACTCAATTAAAACTGTACAGTACTGAGTCAGAATTGTAGTATATGCAGGTCAAGGGCAACATGTGTTAGGACATGAAGGGCATGAAGGGCAAAATTATAATATCTTTTCTCAGAGGAGAATATATCAAAGAAAGCAGTGATATTTACTTTAAAGTGAAGAAGTGCTTTTTTTTTAGATTCAATGAGTAAAAGCACTGTATATAATTTCCCCTGCATGTCCAGATTCAATGCATCAACAGAAGAGACACATAACATTAAGGCAAAAGGTCAGGGATGGTACCTCTTCAGTTCCACATGTTATCAAAGCATGCTGTGGCATTTACCACAGATGGAAGTGGTTGTGGCAAATTCCTCCAAGCCACACCACAAGGCAGTACACACAAGCAAATCTAGAATATACATTTAGTATCTTTTCTTGGATGATAGTCATTATAGTATGTGGAGACAACTATTCCATCATTAACCCCATAACAGTTACATTAAAAACTAAAATAAATAATATATATTGAATGAGATAAAAAAGATAAGAAATACATACTCCACTTTTTATTCCAAATTGAAAGTTGAGTAAAATTTTTGGGCTGAACCAGTAAAAATATTCAGGTAGGCTGCCATCTGATAAAATTATCTCACTATAGTATAAGTATGAAACATAATAGTTACTTCTAGACATAGGCCCCATTTTCAAACCTGGCATAGAAACATCAGATATTGTTAATAGCTATCCCAAAACCAGGCTGCTTGACAATATTTTTCCAGACTGTGGTCTTTACCCTTAAAAGTGCAAATATATAGTCTAAAAGGTAATTTTTTTTACAATAAATATAAACCTATGCAATTTGAAGAAATGTTTTCATCACATTCTATGGAAAATTGTAATACAGATATCATACACACTGACACACACACCTCAGCTTGCAGCCAAAATGACTTTTATAAAAGTGCACTATATTTAAAAACATTGTATTAACTGGCATGCCCTGATATTTACAGTGATACACACTGAAACCAATGAACCAGTTTCTTTACTGATTTGAAGAACCAGGCCTTTAATTAATGTTTCTGGGTAGGTGATTTTATTACTGACTTTAATTACTTAATTGCACTAAAGTGAAGCACAATTAATGCTAATTGAATACCAACCCATCTTCACAGGTCCTGCAATTCTTTTTAAAAGTACTTTATCCCTTAAGTCACTAATTACAAACCTAATGTATACATTTTGTATACATATTTAAGTGAATCTGCTTTTTCCAAATCATGATTTTTGAGCTTAATACTCAGTACCAAGTCATGAATTTACTAATCATCTCTAAAAGACGTTTAAAGGTATGGCTAACATATTACTTTTAAAGGTCACATCCAGTCTTGCCCCCAAAATAAAAATAAATTGTGCCTTACTGTGATCTTGCATAAATGCATCCATATTAAATCCTCTGAAAATCATAGATCAATATAATCTCCGCTTATCCAACATGTCTACTCTGGATAAACTAAAATATATGTGTATGACCATTTAATTGAACTCTGCAGAAAATGTGTTTTCTTGCAGTCAACAAAACTAATAAACTGGTGTATAATGAGACTTTAATGAGATTAAGTCAGAATGTCAGTAACTGATGGGTTTATTTAAAATTTGTATGCATTGTGCTTCACTTCAGTGCAGTTAAGTAATTAAAGTCAGTAATAAAAACACCTACCTGCAAAAGTTAACTAAAGACCTAGCTGTTTAAAGCAATAAAGAAACTCATTGCTTTTAGTGTGTGACAATGTCAATAAAAAGGCATAGGGGATGTTAGGATCTCTTTAATACAGTGCACTTCTATACAATATCACTAATTCTGTTATACTATTATTTTACAACAAGACTCACCACCCACAAGGGTCTCAGACTTTGCTGTTTTAGAACATAAGAACATAAGAAAGTTTACAAACGAGAGGAGGCCATTCGACCCATCATGCTCATTTCATTAATAACTGATTGATCCAAGGATCCCATCTAGTCTGACTTTAAATTTTCCCAAAGTTTCAGCTTCTACCACATCGCTGGGGAGTTTCTTCCAGATTGTGACGACTCTCTGTGTGAAGAAGTGTCTCCTGTTTTCCATTTCGTATGCCTTGAAGCCCAATTTCCATTTGTGTCCCCGGGTGCGTGTGTCCCTGCTGATCTGGAAAAGCTCCTATAGTTTGATGTGGTCGATGCCTTTCATGATTTTGAAAACTTGATAAAGTCTCCTCTGTTCCAGGGTGAAAAGGTTCAGTTCCCTCAGTCTCTCCGAGTAGGACATTCCCTTCAGACCTGTAATAAGTCTGGTTGCTCTCCTCTGAACTGCCTCTAGAGCAGCGATATCTTTATTGAAGTGTGGAGCCCAGAACTGTCCACAGTATCCAGATGAGGTCTAACTAGCGCATTGTCTTAACATTACTTCCCTTGTTTTAAATTCTACACTTTTCACAATATACCCTAACATTCTGTTTGCCTTTTTTATTGCTTGGATGGAGAAAGTGAGGAGTCCACATAGACTCCTAGGTCTTTCTCATGCATTACTTCATTTAGTTCTATTCCTCCCATAGTGTAATTATAGTGGACATTTTTGTTACCCGCATGTATTACCTTGCACTTGTCCACATTGAATTTCATCTGCCAGGTGTCGGCCCACAACTGAATATTATCTAAGTCCCTTTGAATAACCTGTGCTGCCAGGATTGTATCTGCTGAGCCACCTATTTTAGTATCATCTGCACATTTGACAAGTTTGCTAACTATCCCAGAGTCCAGATCATTAATAGATTAGAAAAAGCAAAGGCCCTAGTACTGATCCCTGTGGAACTCCACTAACAACCTCACTCCAGTTAGAAGCAACTCCTCTAATCGACACCCTCTGTTTCCTATACATCAACCAGTTCATAATCCATCTACTTACATTACCCTGAATGCCTACAGCTTCCAATTTGAGGATCAGTCTTTGGTGTGGAACCTTATGAAAAATTATTTATCATATGCTTTCACATGATCTACAGCTGCAGTTGCATGTTCAAAAAATTCTAATAAATTAGTAAGACTAGATCTGCCTCGTCTAAACCCATGTTGACTATCTCCAAGAATATGGTTTTCATGAAGATGCTCCTCTATTTTCTGTCTAATCATTTCCCCCAACATTTCACAGGTGATGCAGGTGAGACTGATTGGTCTGTAATTTCCTGGCTCAGTTTTGTCCCCTTTCTTGTGGATTGGTATTACATTTTCTGTCTTCCAGTCAGTTGGCACATCCCCTGTTCTAAGTGTCATTTGGAATATTTGAGTTAGCGGCCTAAAAATAATTCCCCTCATTTCTTTAAGTAATGTTGTAAATATACCATCTGGCCCAGGTGATGTGTTTCTTTTTAATTCTTCTAATCCCTTTAGTACCTCCTCCTCATTTATCCTGATCTCTCTTAGTATTTGACTAGACTGATGGTTAACCTGTGGCATGTTATCCATTTTTTCTTTTGTAAAAACCTCTGTGAAATACTAATTTAGAACATTTGCCACATCTCGTTTTCCAAGATACTTCCTTTTGCCCTTTATCTGTTTCAATTCGTCCTTTATTGACCTCTTGCTGTTGTAGTATTGAAAAAAGATCAGTAGATAGTAGGGTTTTTTGGGCGCGGCCTATTTTGTTATGACGTATGCCCTAAGCTTATTAATATTCCTACGTCATAATCGGGGGGCGTGATTTTAGGTAGAGTTATTTCCTTAATTATTCCTACGTCATATCCGTCAGAAAGTGTACACCCATAAAACCCTGAACAACAAGGCCGCCCATAAAGACCCCCACCCCTCTGAAGGCAACGCCCCGAAACTCTCCTCTCTATTTAAGAACCCGCGCTGCTTTTAGGCAATACCTCTTTAATTCTCAGCATCTGAAACATCCCGCTTCTTCAACATGTCCAGCGACATCAACATGAAACCCCGCAAGAAACAATCCCGGGCAAGGGTTCCTGTACTCACCAATTTGAAGATTGAACGCTCCTGGGTGTTGTTCTGGGGGGGTCGACGGGGTTACCGCTTTAAAAGGGATCCCAGCTATGTTGGAGTGGAGCTTTTTGCTTTGGAAGAGAAGGAGGGTACGTTGGAACCTTTTGAGACGGTGATTGAATACTCTTATGAGGACTGGTTGAAGGTGATGGCATGGAGAGACCTGGGGCTTGTGGATAAGACTCTAGAAGGCTTGCAAGAGGTTCCAAGAGAAGGCGAAACGGAGTCTCCGACTCAGAGTTTTGAAAGGTGTGAATGGGAAAGCTTGCAGAACTACGGTACAGTGGTGAAGAGTCTATCTCTAACTACTGATCGTAAGGTTTTGTTTAGCAGTACCCTGATTACAAACCCTATTGAAGGGGTTGTGGAGGATCCAGAAAAACAGGTTACTGAAATTATGTTTGACGCCGTGGACTGGCTGTTCTTGAAAGAGGTCATAAACTGTATAAATGATGGTTTTGACATCTTGACCAAATGTTCACAACTGGATTCTGTTAGAAGGAGAATATGCTGGATTATGGATTATATATCCCCCTTGAATGACGACGACGATGATAAAACAGATGACCTGTGGGGGGTTGGAGGGGGGTCTGACGGCTCAGGGTCTACTCTCTTCTAAGAGGGCGGTGTGTCGTGACGTAGTGAAGAGATAGGATAAAAGGCGCAACAATTCATTCATGGTTTAAAATTAAAGAGAATGTCTTACCCGAAAGCTGCGGACGTCGACAGGCTCTACAGGCCTCTTCAAACCCGGGATCAACCCTGGTTCTATTCCCCAGATTTTGTATACACTCCGGAACCCTCTGACTGCGGTTACCCTCCAAGACCTCAGACCCCGGTCCCTCAGGACGAAACAACATGCGGGGCGATGGATGTCCAAATGAGTCTCGTGGATCCCCAGCCTCTGGAGCTCATGGAGGGCCTCGATTTTGCCGAACTGTCTACCGTCTGTGCGTCTCAGGAGGGGGTCAGTCCAATGGATGTAGAAACACCCCACAAACCACCAGGCGACCCAATGAGCATCGGACTGTCTCGGGGGCGTGATGAAGACGCAGGATTTATGCCCGGGGTATGTGGCCAAGTAAGCAGAGTGGTTAAAAGCACCCTGGTGTATATTCTGAGTGCTCTCATCGACCGAGCTCTGAAAGAAGTCTGTCGGGGGTGTGAAGTGAATCATCCCAGTCAGTTGAGACACAGTTGTTTGATTGAACCAGACCGTTACTATTTCCTGTTCTATTTCAACGTGTTTTACAGAAGACTGAACAAACTGTGGCTGAAACCGGCACTAATCAAGGCTCTGTCTTACTCCCACATACATGTCACTGCGGGACAAGTCCAGAAAATCATAGATGAGATTTTGCTGGAGCTGAAAAAGGAGCCGTTTATAATAGAGAAACTTGGGCAGCTGCTCAATGACCTGGATGAGCCAAGTAGAAAAACCGCTGGCAAGCTAAAAGCTTATTTCTTCCGTAAAGAAGTTAAAGCTGGGGGCAGCGACGAAGAATTCGACATCTACGCCACTGATTCAGACTCTGACCTGAACTAAGGGACTTTGAACATGGGGAATGTTCTGGACTGCTGCTGCAACTGGTTCTGTCATCAACACTCTGCAGCTAACCTGAGAGCGCTATTACACCATGTGCTTGACAGAAAAGTAGCCAACGCGAGCCTTTTCTCTACAGATTTAACCATCGATGAGGATCAACTTTCAAACCTGGAAAAGTTAATGGTTGCTGTAACAAAGACCGGGGGGTACGAACACTGGGATGAAGCGCTCAAGGGGGCCAAGAATGATATTAGGCCATTTCATCAACATCTGTATGACCTTTTACTGAGCATGTTTAATACCCCTCTGTTTACTTTTAAAATAGGTCATATTGTTGTTTTATTTACATATGTAACTGAGGTGTGTGCCTACAAGATAAAGAAACAGGTATTTGTTGATATAGATCAAGTAACCAATCATCTGATTTCTTTTTGTCTGGACCGTAGAAAAAATTGTTGTGTATGTTATACTTTTCTCAAATGTCTAAAAAGGGGTATCTGCTCTCCTGAAGTTGAATAAAAAACCTTGTATAAAAACTTTGGCGCATAGTGTGGGTCTGTGTGTTTATTTGGCAGAATGACTCGGCAAGCTCCCCAAATGCATGAACTATACTACAACCCAGCCAAGATTGGGGGTTTGGCGGGTAAGAAGGGTTTTCAAAGAGGACTCGCTGAGGCCGGTGTGAAGGTTAATGATGTGGTTGTTTCAGAATGGTTACGGGAACAAGACGCCTATACCTTACATAAACCTCTCAGGATTAACTTTAAAAGAAACCGTGTATATGCAACTGACATAGACTCACAATGGCAAATGGATCTAGTCGATATGTCAAATTTATCAAAACATAACAATGGTCACAAATTTATGTTGATGTGTATCGATGTGTTATCAAAATATGCCTGGGCTCTCATTCTACATAATAAAACAGGTCGGGCGGTGACAAGGGCCTTTGAGGATATATTGTCCCAGGGACGATGTCCTAAAAAACTGATAAAGGAAAAGAGTTTCTCAACAGAGAATTTCAGAATCTACTGAAGAGACACAAAATACATCATTTCACCACCGGTAATGAGCTTAAGGCATCGGTGGTGGAGAGGTTTAACCGCACCATAAAGACCAAAATGTGGAGATATTTTACAGCGGTCAACACGTTCAAGTATTTTGATAAAGTTCAGGATTTTATCAATGCTTACAACCAAGGGTATCACGCCAGTATTAAAATGAAGCCTATAGATGTTGATCAAAGTAATTCTTTTAAGGTCTATAAAAAATTATACGGCCCATTTATTAAGAAGGGAAAAACTACTTATAAGTTCAACATCGGCGATGTGGTTCGCGTTTCAAAGCTAAGGAGTACTTTTGCCAAAGGTTATGAACAAACATTTTCTGACGAATATTTTACAGTTACCGAACAGGTGGCTAGAGACCCCCCCGTGTACCGGTTAAAAGACTATGACGGGGAGGATATAGAAGGAACGTTTTACGAAGCCGAGTTACAAAAAATTATTGTGGGTAAAGACATTGTATACAGAGTTGAAAAGATATTAGCTGAGAAAACCCAGAACCGGAAAAAATATGTGTTGGTGAAATGGCTTGGATGGCCTGAAAAGTTCAATAGTTGGGTCCCGGAACAACAGGTTTGTGATATTCAAGCCTTATAACAACATGCCCGCGGGTGTGGTGGGGGCATTACTTTCGATACTCAAGATGGAATCAGGAAGCTTCTCCGTGACTCTACCCAGTAACGCCTCTCTCGATATATACCCTAAAAATGAAATATCCAGTTACACGGTACAATTTGGAAAATCTATAGATCTAAGGGGTTCGTGGGAAGTGGGGTTGGCGGAAATACAGTATCCTTACACTTGGGCTGTTTTACAAGATAAGGATGCCACCTTCGCCATTTTTGATGATGTTAAAAAGAGTCAATGGACATTCACGATACAAGGAGGTTATTATGACAATGTGGATACAATATTAGATGAGATGCATAAACAGTTCTCAGAAGGCACCCCCAACATCAAGCTATATTACAACCCTATTAAAAACAGAGTGTACAAGGTGTCAAAACCTGGTATTAGCATTCAAACCAACGGACAACTGGGGCGTATATTAGGGTTCTATTCTGACACAGAGAGCAGGTTCTCAGAAGTGGTGGCACCCTTCCCGGCTGACATCAGGGGCGGCTTTTACACTCTTTATGTGTATACGGATATCATAACACACCAGAGGGTCGGGGATAGTTATGTCCCCCTTTTGAGAAATGTACTTATTAAAGGTAAAAGCAATGACATGGTCACAATTACTTATGACAAGCCACACTACGTACCAGTCTCAAAGACCCACTTTGACAACATCACGATCGAAGTAAAATCGGATCAGAATATCAACGTACCCTTCCGCTTCGGTAAAGTTATTGTCAAACTACATTTTCGACCCCTGAAACAGTGTGTACATTATTAAAATGGCTACCTCGAGGGGTTATGTAGATCCTAGCGCCTATGTGGATTATTACAAGATGCAAGCCGGGAACGGCTTGCCCGGTTTTGTAGGAGCCCCCACAATGTATGGAGCCGGTCTAGGAGGACTCTTTCGTGGTCTCTTTAGAATGGCCGTACCCCTGCTTAAGAGAGGCTTTGCTATAGCCAGACCCCACTTGAAATCAGCGGCTAAAAATATTGTTAGTGACGTGTTCACCAATGTTATGAACTGGGCAGCTAGCCATGAGCAGCAGGAGGGTTCGGGTCTCATGGTAATGGCGAGGAGGGCGGGTAAAAGAAGAAACAGTATGTGTCCACCAGGGCGACGAAGATCCGTGGCTAACAAAAAACGAAGAATCTCTCATTCTCCAACATATCGTGGAAACACTCGGAGAAGGAAGCAGCACAAGAAAAAACCTGCAAAAAGAAAGTCTCAAAGAAAGACAAATAGAGCCTCAGGATACATCTTTTAAAAATGTCTTTTGTACACAGTCTATCGGAAGAATGCGTCAAATCAGAACTGGATCTGTTTACAGTTCCATACACTCAAACGAGTATAGATAAGAGCATATATGTAGAGATACCCCCTCTTTCCGCAATTTCAGATACGGCCCCTCTGGAGTTTTTTATAGCTGGCAATGGCGAGGATTATATTGATTTGAATAACACATTTATTTTAATGAACTGTAAAGTGACTGATGAGGATGGCGATGCAATCGAGAAGACGGCCAACGCTGGGGTCATCAATTACCCGGTGGCCACCATGTTTTCACAGGTGGATGTGACCCTGGGAGATCGGCTCATTAGTCAAAGCAGCAATACTTACCCCTATAGGGCCATGATGGAGTGTATCCTTAATTATAGTGAGGAGACCCTAAGCAAACAGTTCAGCCCCGGCCTTTTCTTCAAAGACACCCCGGAAGCTATGGACGACCAGGATCCAGAGGGACTCAATAAGGGTTTGCAAAAAAGAACGGCCTTTTCAACAGAAGGGAGGACCTTTGAGCTAATGGGACATATCCATGCAGACATATTTTTCCAAGAAAAACTCATGCTCAACGGGGTAGACATTAAAATTAAAATGATCCGTAGTAAAAGTGCTTTTTGTCTGATGACCCCTGATACTGAAAAATATAAACTGACCATATTATCGGCCTCGCTGTTTGTGAAAAAAGTATCCGTCTCCCCGGCGGTTAAACTAGGACATGCGCAGGCTTTAATGACGGCAAACGCCAAGTACCCGATCGAAAGAGTCTATATGAAAGTCCACAGTATCCCCGCAGGGACACGGGTGATGAACCAGGAAAATCTGTTTCTAGGACAGCTCCCAAAACAGGTTATTATAGGTCTCGTGGATAATGATGCATTTACCGGGGTTTACAACAAGAACCCCTTTAACTTTAAACATTATAACGCGGAATTTATAGCACTGTACGTCGATGGTGTGCAGGTTCCATCCAGACCTTTTCAACCTGACTTTGAAAACGGCAACGCGGTTCGTGAATATTACAGTCTAGTACTGGCTACGGGTCGCCATCTCAAGGATCAACCTCTGCTGATCGATCGCCGGGAATACTGCAGCGGTTACACCCTGTACGGTTTCAACCTGACCCCTGACGAAGAGTGTGGACAACATTTTTCACTGATGAAGACGGGCAATATGCGTTTGGAGATGCGTTTCAAGCAGCCTCTACCACGCACTGTAAATATGGTCGTGTATGCTGTGTTTGACAACATTATTGAGGTGAATCAGAGGAGAAACGTTCTGTATGATTATTATTAAAATGAACACCAGAGAGCTCAACCACATCATGAATGCCCTGGCCGGCTCACGGAAAGTGTTTCAAGGAGTCTACGCCTGCGACCAGCTGCCTAAATTTAAGATCAAGAATTTACCTGCAATGTACATAATCAACACACACCCTAAAAATATGCCCGGAGAACATTGGCTGGCTATTTATCTAAGGGAGGACCGCCGTGGGGAATTTTTTGATTCCTATGGAAACCCCCCGGATTTCAGACCTTTCCCTCTGAAGATCAATAACTTTCTGCTCAACAACTGTCAAGAAACCATTTACAGCGGTCGTCAAGTACAAAGTCTTCAGACCTTCACTTGTGGTCAACACTGTGTGTTTTTCTTATATCATAGATCTAAAGGAAGGTCATACCCCGATATTATGTCCTTGTACAGTGAGGATTTAGGCCAAAATGATAAAAAAGTGGCAGAGTTTGTCAGGACACTGTGGACCCCCCCTTATAACACAATTACTTACGACCCTAGCCAGCCATGTATACAGATGGGGTGTTCTTGTGAGGATTTTAAAAGATGTCATGCGTGTTAAAGTGAAAAAATAATGAAAACAGCCTTTGAATCATTAGTTTTGTTTTTATTCAACACAAATCTTATACAAAGCAGGGTTATGTTATAAATAAATGTACAACATTTGAAAAAAAAAAAAAAAAATAAAAAAAAATTGTTTGTCGGTTCCTTATTTACAGGGGAGACAAATAAAAACATGAGATTAATAAGCTTCCCAACGATGGATAGATCCTGAGGATGGTTGCTCAGCACGGTCAGAGTAATGAGATATCGGCATCAGATCAGTCGCCACCTCTTTACACGGACGGATTTTTTGTCGCGTTTCCTGGTTAGGGACTGTTGATTGGGGCATGTTCAGACAGGCCATCGCCTGTAGGAAAGCATTCCAGCCTACAGGTCGGCGACTATCGGGTACCTTATTAGTGCTAGTGACAATCTTCAACAAATCAAACATGTGTGAACCTTTGATCAGTTGTCCTTTAAAAACAAATTCACCCTGTTCATTCCAAGTCGTTACCCGCGGTTTCTGAACCATTTTGTGCAGAATATATTCTGCATGTCTTTTGCTTCTGGCCGGCATGTTTCTCAAAACATCCGTTACAACATCTCCCTCTGAACTCTCAACAGGTTCGGGCACCGCAACATCTTTATCAACTGTACCCCCCGCATCAGCCCCAGAACCATTTTCTTGAGAGGCCATGGTTAAAGTTAAAATGTTTTGATCTTTTTCACCCTGTCTAACCAGACGGAGGTAGCGCTGTAACGTGTTGCTATACATCTGGGCTTTGGAATACTGATTTAAATCGGCCCTGGCCAGTATAGCTTTCATTTCAGAGTCCAGGTTGTTTTCGGCCGTTTGTCTAATGGGCTCTGGCCCGACAACATTTTTTCTCAGTTTCTCAAGCTGCTCCTGAGGGATCAAAAACATTTTCTGAGCATATTCCATTATTAACCCACTCTGGAAGCTAGAAGACTGGTTAGGAAAGGCACGGCTATGCTCAACAGCGGTCCTATAAAACCTCCGGTTTGATTAATCTTCTTTCTTTTTCTTTTAATAGAATACTTCTTATTAGCGATGATCTTGATAACCGCTTTTTGTTTTTTGAGTTTAGAATGTTGAGAAGGGGTTAGGGGTATATTACCGCGTAAGATGTTAAAAGCTATTTCACACAGGGTCTCGATCAAATCCGAGGGGGCCCCTGCCAGCACAGCTTTCCTATGGAGCGGGCTCCCCTCAAATAACATTTGCAAAAGCGGCAGATTTCTTTTAATCCGAACAGACATTCTTATTTATTTCCTTTTCTTTAGCACATACACTGCCGGCCAATCGGGCGGGCACAAACCTGTTCTGAGGCGAAAGTCTTCTGGGGTTTGTGCTTTTAAGTCCACAATCAAGTACCCGTAGGGTTTTTTGGTGGCATCCTCAAATGCCTCCAAAAAGAATTTGGTCTGGTTAGGGTACATTTGACGAGCCAAGACGGTGACCTGTAGTTTATCTCTGGGGTTTTTAAAAAGAATTATATAATTGGCATTTAAATTAATAGTGCGGCTTTTTTTACCTTGAAAAAATAGATTTTGAACTAAATAAATAATACTTAAATTCCTATGATGAGTGTACTTTGTGAAAGCTTTTTCCACTTCACTGTTGTCACCGGCCTGCTCCATCAGGTCATCAAGGATCACTAGATTAGTTTGTCCGGGCGGGAACAGGTCATCGTCACACAACGAGGCGGGGAGACCTTGCACAAATTTCAGATTTTTTTTTTTTGATGCCAAATCATCGTAGAGAGGTTGCCAGCAAGAGTAACACCACACTATGTTGTCAAGAGCTTGGGACACGGTTGCGTCCACATCTTCTATGATGTTCTTTATAAGATAGCTCTTACCCGAATTGGAGGGACCGGCTATAATACAGGAGAAAGGGTGTTGAAGTCGGTTATCAAAACCACTGCTAATATCCATAAGGCAGAGTGGTATAATCAGTCTTCAACACTCTTTTATTGTACACCACCCTGAACCGTTTGTTTAGTGATCTATTTTCCAATGTGTACCCCTCTTTATTGCGATAGATCTGATTTCCGGCTGTAATAATCTCGCGAGGAGGCGCGTCTTTCTCGGTTACAAAACTTTGTACCAGGGTCTTCAGAGACTTGATGTTAATGAGCTTGTTGTTACAATGGTTCAGAGTGAAACCCTTAACTTTCATACAGGTCTTACCCGCAGCCGTTCTGTATGCGTAAGTCTTAGGACCCCCTGAAACAAACTCCACTATGTGGTCCTGAGGATCTAGCTCGCTCGTTAACTCCCCAAGGTAGTCCCCGAGGGGAGGGACCCAATCCCCTGGCCTGGTGACAAAGATTACAGAGTCAGTATCATGATAGAGCGTGCGTTCCTGCAGCTGATCCATTAAGTTGTACAGTTCAAGCCGGGCGTAAGCCATGGTAAAAACCGCTATGAAAACATTAACGTTTCCCTGTTTGGTGGGGAAATCTTTAGGGGCCCTCCACTGGACCTGTGCCACGTGGTCATTTAAGAATTGAAAGTGTGATACTGCATGTTGTTTGGAAAACATAAATTCTATAAACTGTTCAGGGGTTTTAATCAAGGTTGTGTTTAGACGGTTATTTCTTTCCCCAAACTTACCCCACAGACTGTTTAAAATCAGTTTGGACATTTGTCTCTTGGCGGGGTTTACAGTTATGTTCCCCGGCTCTAGACGGATCCCTTCCTTTTCAAAATATTGCTGAACGTACCGCTCTTTGGCCGCGGAGTCAACACACCATGAGGGATAGCCCGATGCCTCCTGTTTCCCTTTCAGATGGGTCATAATGTACTCAGCAAAAAGAGTATCAGATTTTTCAGAAAAATGCCAAACCTCATACACCTTACCGACTCTGTAACCTTTCTCCACCGCCTTGTCAAGCTCAATGCTACACCAGACACGTCAGCGCTCTCTCGTCATCACTGTGCAGACAAGAGGTATTTTGATTTTCAGTTTCCACACACGTTCTACACAGAGGGAACATCAATTTTCCCGAACACCTGTAAGGCAACACGGGTAAGAACAGCTCACGAGGAGGGTACATGGTGACTTTGATCAAACCAAAGTACTGTCCGATTTCGAGAAAGTCACGATAAACAATGGTTGGATGCCCCACCGGGTACATTTTGGTCTTGTTGACATAAGGGTACAGACTGGTGAAATCATAGTAATCTACTCTCTCACCCTCCTTTACCTCATAATGTAAACAGAGGGCGTTGGTACGACCCCCAAATAACGCATCCCTGGGCTCTAGACGTTCAGGAAAGTCCAAGGTTTCCATAAACCGTTGTACCCCCACATCCTGTTGCTTCAGGGTCGTCCACGCGTGTTCCCAAATCACCAGCACATTCAAACCATAGGTGTTTTTTAAAGTTTCAATTCGTTCCTGGAAATCATAGTACATATCACCGCAGAGTTTTTGTGTTACGGGGTTAAAGGTGTTTGGGTCGAAGCACTGAGGACAGCCATGGTAAATACAACCAGCAAACTCATAAGCGGTACACCGCCCGGACACGTCGCTAGTAGTAGTAAGTAAGTAGTAAGGCCCCATTTTGACTTCCCCTTGATTTAAAGCATGTCTGATGAAGATGTTATCCCGGGCACTCAGATATTCCAGCCACTGTATGGAGACAGTCGAAAAGTTCTTTTGTCTAGCACGATAGTTGTCAGAAGTGGTGACCGCTATAGTGTTTTTCTGCAAGAAATTGGATCGATACATTTTCATGCAGAGAGACGCTATGGTCACACTTTGCAAAGGGTCGAGACCCGATGTGTTGATAACCTCGGCGCGGAAACGCAAACAGGCTTCTTTAAGGATCACCACATCATTTTTACAATAAGCGGCCATCTCTTCTCGGAAATCAAAAACACCTCCCTTAACCGTATTGTACCATTTAAAGAATTCCTCCCTCTCATGAGACATCATAGTATCAACCACATAATAAGAGGCGGGCGGGTAGGACCCTCGATAATTTTGAGTGTCCTTAGTATTAAAAAAATGGCAGAACCAACCTTTCTTCTGAGCCTCAAAACCCAGAGCTTTAGGCAAAGCGCTCAATTTCATGGGGAGGAAATTTAACGAGTCTATGTAACGTTGGTTGAAAGCTTCGTCGGTGAAACACATGATCTTGCTACCCTGAGCTATTATTTTTGGGGTCACCCCATTTTCCACCAGATACTTCATCAAAATGTAAGAATCATAACCCTTAGCATTGTGGGCAATAAATGTGTAATTGAGGTATTTTGGACCGCGATACCGCGTAAAGAAATCCCTGACACAACTCTCACCGCTAGCTGACCACTCACAATCCAACATGTCAATACAGTGTATATAATTAGCAACATGGACCCCGTTTTCTTGCCGGCATTCAAAATCAAAAAAGACATACCGGTTGTGCGGCGGTTCCTTTTTAACCGGCTGAATAAAGCACTGGTGTTCAGACCCCGGGGTTAAATCAGCATTACAGATCATACATCTCGGCTCCAGACATTTGTGTGGTTTAACCTCATGAAAACGGTACTGGAGGCAACACTGCGGGCAATATTTAGTTTGATCACAATAACTCCGTTTTTTAACCCCCTCAGCAGCGGCCCTCTGTACCTTATGTTCGGAAAAACAGAACGCGGAGAGACAAATCCTTAAGCAATCTTTACATCGGATGGTAGGGGCCAAACCCTTACGACATTGCGGATTGAAACAGACGTTACAGTAACCGTCACAGCGGTGCTTAAGCTTATCATTGAAGGCCTTATAACACCAATGACAAACATACGAACAACCCAAAAAAGCCGTCAAACTCTTTATTCCAAAGTAATGACTATCACTTAGGAAGAGAAACAGTGTCTGTGTATGGGTTTCAGGATGTGTCTGAAATTTCACAAATACTTCCTTTACCTCACAACGGTACCACACAACAATTTTTAAAGACAACAACTCCTCAAACATGGTAATGTCTGAAAAGGCAACCATCTGTTGAGAGTTTAAGCCGGCCCTCTGATGAAGTATTAAAGCCTCTTGCATAGCTTGGGGTTCAGGCATGTCGGGGGTGAGTAGTTTTATTAAACTGTAAGCAAAACAGAGCTTATTGTCCCCATTGGAACTCACCACTAATTGCCTGAGCTTGTTCCTAATTATGTCGTTCTTCAAGCATTTCGACAGTCTTCTAAGTGCCCCACCCTCAGGGTTACGAACCACATTCATTACCAGAGACAGACTTTCATCAGCTAAGATGGATGCGTTACTTTGCAATAACGCCTCGATTTTAGCCAGAAATTCATCAACATCTAAATTATCTCCACTCAGCATTACAGATAGGTTGCTAAACAAATCATCCCCTCTGAGTTCTAACTGTACAACATCTCGAGGTCTGACCCTTTCAGCAACCTGTTCAAGCATGTTTTGCAAGGCCTCGTGTATGTTGACAAATATTTCTGCATAATTGTCACAATTTAAAAGTTCTGCAAAATTAAAACGCTGAATCATTTCAAAATTGTTATAGGCCGGTCTATCTATAATCACGGGATCACTGGTACTCTTGGCCACATCATCATTTTGAACAAAGCCTTCAACCCCTACATTCTCACAGAGCATGTCCTCCACAACCTTATCAGTCTCAGAACCCTCCACATTCCGAACACCCCCACCGCTGACATCTACAAAACCCCCTTTTTGAGGAGGCTCATTTAAAGCCTGTAAAAGTCCTTCAAAGATATCCAACTGGTTAATGTCAAGACCCTCCTCTATAGTGACGGCTGCTTCTGCCGCCGTACTGTGTTCTAATTGTCTCAAATCATTTATAATAGGGGCAGAATTTGGTCGGGGTAGCGTCTCCAAAGCCTCGACCATTTCAAACAAATCGGGGTGAACTAGGGGTTGAACCTCTATAAGCGCTACCGTTGGGAGGTGGTTATTTAGATCATTGACCATCTGTAACAGGTCGGGGTTCACCGGTAAGTCTGTTAATTCACATTCTATCGGGGGTGATTGGGGGTTATTTAAATCATTTATCATTTGTAATAGTTCCTGGTTCATTGGGACATCAGAGGAGTTCACAACAGGGCCGGGGATGTTCTCTCGGGAAGGTCTTTTTGGGGCCCTAACTTGTTCATAATCCTTTAGTTTGTGAGTTCTTTTACCAAGTCCGGACATTTTTTTATTTATTTCTTATTTTTCCAACAACCCACAATAGTAAGGCGTTTTGTATCTATTAAAACATTAAATACGGTACAATTCGTTAGTAAGGGTATTAATAAGGGTGTTTTGGCTCTCTATCACAAGTCTTTGATTTAGTAACAAAGTATGTAGCAACTCATGCCGACCTTCAGGAAGTAGCTCCGGGGGATGGTGTCCTGGCTCAGCTTCAAAGGATGGTCGCTCCGGTAAATCTCGGTCAAAGGAGGCAGGGAGCGAGCGTATACTCACGGACGGAGACCAAGAAGGCCTTTGCGGTGACACCCTGGCCAATCGCGGTGTACTGTTCAGCGTTTCTGTAGCCAAGAAACGGGGATGGGGGGACGATGTTGAAACCAGTCCGTCGTTGGGTGGTGTGTCAACCCTGACTGACGGCGACCCCTGAGGTTGTTGGTTGCCTGTATTTGTTCCGACCGACAATGCGTCGGGCTGAATCTGGGTTGTTGAATTACCCCCAGAAGGCTGTGGCCTGAGTAGATGTTGGGGGGTCTCCAAGACCACCGTGGGGGATCCTCTCGGTGATCTCTCCGGGGAAGATGTTTGATCCCACTTAGACGGGGTAATTGTCCTCAATAGCTCATCCACAGAATGACTATCCCAAGAGTCTTGGGAAGAATAAAAATATACATTACATTTACATCTTTAAATGGCGACAGAAATCAAACTTAAAACAACATATCCAGGACCTTCAAAACCTTTAGTTTTTTTAGACCTTTGAAAATAGGCTTAGACATTCACTACAACGCCTTATTATTTACAGACAATATATTTATTAGGACTTGATAATAAATGTAAAACAGAGAAGCCTCTGTAAATAAACGGTTTCTTAAATGTTTCTTTAAAAACTGTAATATTGTTAATAAAACTTTTTATACACACACACACCACATTTCATTTTTAAACGAACCTTCCAAGTGTAAACGCTTCCTGATCCCGGGACTTCCTGTTTCACAAACGTTTTCACGATCTGTTTAAATATTAAATACAATGAACACCTTCAAGCCTTTTCCTACAGCCACTTTAAAACAGAAGTATAATTGCGGAAGATAAGCCAAACAACTTACTAAAACCTTTCGGACAGCTTTACTTCCTAACCAGACGGTAGGGCAATCGGTCATTTCTAAACACATGCCCCAGAAACAAGCCTAGACCTGTCCGGACTTCTAAAGATCTTTCCCAGAACCCCCCGCCCTACAGGAAATGGGCACCCATCGCTTAAATATTAGCCCTCAACGGGCAAACAAAGCCCTTTTAAAAACATTAAAGTTTGAAAGATCTTACTTACCTCCAAAGAATAATCGTTTCTTATGTTTTTCAGCTGGTTTAGCTTTTTGCACTTCTGTGGAGGTAAGAGACATGTTTAACCTTTAACCACCCCGCTTTATAAAAAGCTTTAACCTCTTACAAGCGGCAGATATATACTCACCGCTATCAGATACAGGGGCTGACGGCCTTTCAGATTCTTGAAAGGTTACGGTTCTCGAAGGTAAAACGAAACAAGCCCTCGATGTGGAAGGCCTTTCGTTGTCTCGAACCACGTTTCTTAATACTGTTAGAAAGGATAATTTTTTAAAATTAACAAAACGGGCCTCAAACATCTTACAGAAACGTTATACAAACAAACAGGGGTTTAGTTCTTACCCGGTCGGCAGACAGCCTGTCGAGGGACAACCACTTCTCTTGGTTGATCCTCGGAGACATTAATCACAGGCCTTTCGATAGTTTCTGTGTAATTAAAGAGACCGGCATTAATATATATTAAAACGTTTTCATAACTCTAATGAGCCGCTTCAAAACCACACACACACCCATACATAAGAACCCATGAGCGCAAACACAAAAATCTTACCGTCGTTGTTCCAGATGATATCCTCAGCGTTGGGAATTAACTCCTGTTGACTGGCTGAAAAATAATTTTACAGAACTTAAAACAGATGTTATAACCTTATTTACAATACATGCCCACAACACGCTCTGAGTCAATGAAAATAATCTGAAGACTTACCTAAAAACTCGTTTAAATCGAAGTCGTTGATGTTGTTTCCGGACATTGTTGATCTTTAGGCTTAAATCGAAAGGTCAGTACGAGTCTGTCGAGCTGAAGACCAGACCTTCATACTTATACTGATGGCCAGATGCCGGATCTGCTTGTAAGGCATTGTTCTGGGCTGGCCTTTGTGCCATCCTGTTACCAATTAACATATCAAAAACAACCAATAAAATGACCCTGCATCAAATTTCAAATAGAAACCAAGATGGCGACGATCTCTCTCCTCTCTACTCTAAACTTTTATTAGAACCTTTTGGTCTCTCAAAAAAACATTTTTAAGCATCAAGACCTATAGTCAATAAACACTAAGAATATTTCAGGCCTTTATACGCGCTAAAAAACAACCTGAGCCAAGAAAATAACTATAAAGATCTAAAATAAGTAGCGCTTTTACAGTGATTTTTTTTTTTTTTTTTTTTTTTTTTTTAATAGCGATGCTTTGTTTGGTATTAAACAAGTCACAAACTACTCAGAACAGCGTTTATCCCCGCAAAAGAGATATTTGGGTTTATTTTACAAAGCTTATAAATTATATAGTTTAAAAGTATTCTGAATGTTTTGATACCACACGCCATACCTACGTTTGTCTGAGCCCACCCCCGCCCCCCATGGTGTGAGTGATTTAGCCTTGAGTGTTGTGATCTATTTAGCATTGAGTGATCAGTTGTTTTTATTTTTTAAATGATTCCTTATCATCAGGGATTGAGACTGCTAAAATACCTTAAAAACATATCCTTATCTTAAGTCTAACTCTTATGAGCTTTAAGACCCTAGAATGTATTTAAGTAAAATGAATGAACACATTATGTGTGAGATAAAATATAACCACAGCTTTTTTTTTTTTTTTTACAAAAACAATTAACCTATACACACAAACACCTCCACACACACACACCCTCTTTTTTTAATTTTATTTTTAATTAAATTTGAGGGGAGAGACAGAGCCATATACCTTGGGGTTAACATAAGTACCCTATGCAAAACAGGCATTGTTAGGACCTGTGACCATTACAGACAACAGAACTTGTTGATCTTATAAAATGATTGGGCGAGAGAGAGAGAGAGAGAGAGAGACAGACAGAGACAGAGACAGTGTGAATATGATAAACGCACTATTCAAAATGGCATTGTTAAGACCTGGGACCATTACAGACAACAGAACTTGTTGATCTTATAAAATGCTTGGGCGAGAGAGACAGAGAGAGAGAGAGACAGACAGAGACAGAGACAGTGTGAATATGATAAACGCACTATTCAAAATGGCATTGTTAAGACCTGGGACCATTACAGACAACAGAACTTGTTGATCTTATAAAATGCTTGGGCGAGAGAGAGAGAGAGAGAGACAGACAGAGACATAGACAGTGTGAATATGATAAACGCACTATTCAAAACAGGCCTTGTTAAGACCTGGGACCATTACAGACCACAGAACTTGTTGATCTTATAAAATGCTTGGGGCGAGAGAGACAGAGAGAGAGACAGACAGAGACAGAGACAGTGTGAATATGATAAACACACTATTCAAAACAGGCATTGTTAAGACCTGGGACCATTACATGTATATTTAAAAAAGACCCCCAACCACTACAGGAAGAGCCGACCCATTCACACTCTACAGTTGACCAACAAGAACAACAAGAACAACCGGTTATGGGAGGCCTTGTTGTTCAGGGTTTTATGGGTGTACACTTTCTGACGGATATGACGTAGGAATAATTAAGGAAATAACTCTACCTAAAATCACGCCCCCCAATTATGACGTAGGAATATTAATAAGCTTAGGGCATACGTCATAACAAAATAGGCCGCGCCCAAAAAACCCTACTATCTACTAAGATCTTTGTATTAGTTTGAGCTCCAAGAGCTATGTTTCTTTCTATTTCCATCTTTGCTTTCCTGATCCCTTTCTTAAGATCTCTTTGCAGCTCAACATATTCTTTGTATTTTGTTTCATCTCCATCCTTTTGTATGTGCTATACATTTTCTTTCTCTTGATATTTCTTGGCATACTTCTATTAAACCATTTTGGCCAATGTTTTTTGGTCCTCAATTTGCTATGTTTTGGTACAAATTTCTCCCAGGCCTCAAGTAGTATATTCTTAAAATATAACCATCCATTTTCTACTGAATCTGTATCCAGTGTGCTCCAGTCTAACTCTTCTAAGTGCTGCCTCATACCTTCAAGGTTTGCTTTTCTAACATTGTAGATCATTGTTTTAGACTTGGTGCTTGTTTTTTGAAAGAATGCCTCAAAGCTAACCATCTTGTGATCATAGTTTGAAAATATCAAGTCAATGCATGCACTCTCCCTAGTTGGTTCCCTGACAAATTGAGTTAGAAAGCAGTCATTTACCATCTCAACCATTTCTATGTCTGCTTCTGTAGTCCACATTGGGCTTTCCCAGTCTATGTTTGGGAAATTGAAATCCCCCATTATAACAGCCACATCCTTGCTACATGCAGTCCTGATTACACTGTACAATGCAACATCTTTCTGAATATCTGAGTTGGGTGGTCTTTAACAAACCCCTACCACTAATCCTCTGGATCTCTTATTCAAAAGTTTGACCCACAAAGATTATGTTTCATTACTGGGATCTAATTTGAGTTCTTCTGCCTCAATGTCATTTTTCACATATAATGCTACCCCACCACCTCTTCGATTTTGCCTGTCTCTCCTAAACTGTGTGTATCCTTTCAACTTGTATTCATCCCCATCATTTTCTGTTAGACATGTTTCTGTCACTCCTACAACATCATACTCACATGCCAGGGCTGTGGCTTCTAGGTCTAACATCTTGTTACTTATACTCCTGGCATTGACGTACAAACATTTCAGGACTTTCCTACTAGCAATTTCCCTTTGTTTTCTTTCCTTAGTGGAACATCTCCCATTGTCAGAGCTGCCCCCCTGGTCCCTAGTTTAAAAGATTGTCAATTTCTCTGCAAAAACGCTCTCCCAATGCATTAGCCCCCTTTCTGTTTAGATGTAGACCGTCCGGTTTGTACAGGTCCCATCTATCCCAGAAGATAGACCAATGCTCCATAAATCTAAAACCCTCTTCCCTACACCAAGATTTCAACCACGTGTTAAACTTTCTAATCTCAGCCTGTCTCCCTGGCCATGCATGTGGTACCGGAAGTATTTTAGAGAAAACTACCTTGGAGGTTCTGCTCTTTAGTTTTGGTCCTAACTCTTTAAATTTGTCTTGCAGAACCTCTGTCCTACCTTTTCCTATGTCATTGGTTCCAATGTGGACCATGACCAGTGGTTTCCCCCCAGCTTTGGCCAGTAGCCCGTCTACTAGTTTAGGGAGATCTGCAACCTGGGCACCAGGCAGGCAAGATACCATGTGGGTCTCCTTATCACTAGAACACACTGTGTGATTTATGCCTCTAAGGATTGAATCTCCTACTATAACCTCCCTCTTCTGGGGGGGAGTGGGCACCATGGTGCTCTGGTGCTCAACTGCCCTCCCATCACCCTCTGAGCTGTCACTGTCCAATTCAGTGTCCATCAGTTGGACCCTGTTGGGCAATTCTAGCTCTTGGGATGTCTCTAGGGGTTGTACACGCCCTTTTCTGCAGTTACGACTACTGTAACCCAGCAGTTCTCTACGCTATCCTGCTCTAAGGTCTTAACTCTCCTAGGTTTTGGCATGCACACCATCTTTGAGTCTTCCTGCAATGTGGCACACTGATACACTGCACCTCATAATTTTTATTTTTAAATCAAACAAACAAATATACTTTTCAGCATTATCTTATTTCCCTTTCATATATAAATAATTAAAAGTAGTAACATGTAAACTTCATAAATTCACTTAATCTAACTGTGTATCTAACTTTTGTACAATATCAGTTACATAATGTATTCTGTATGAACCTGACTTAGGCCTAGACTAATTTAAAACTTTGACCTTTCAAAAAAAAAAAAAAAATTACGTACCCTATCATGTTTTCTAAGTCATAGGCAGTGGCTTCCTAACAGTAAATTAAGACAGTAATTGGGTGAGTTTGTAATTTGCAATTCACAGCTAAACCAAAGATTTGTTTGTCTAAACCTTGGGCCATGTCTTTAATGCTGAATTTAATAAACATATTTTATTAAGACATAATTGTATAATTGTGTGTCTGCAGTTAGGTTAAATGTTTATATAGCTTTACAAATAGGGGAAGAGGAGAAGGTAGACAGGACACTAATTCTGAGGAGTGGTTAGGGTGGAGGGTGGGTTGTTTGAGGAGTGGAATCGCAGCTTGTTTGAAAGCAGAGGGGAAACAGACATTATTACAGTATTATAATATATAACACACTCATACTTGAAGCTGATTCTCTATGAAATCAGATTCAAATTTAATTTGACCACTAGGAATAACAGCTCATGCCAACATGTGAACACCTTGTATCTTCCAGAGAAATAGGTTTATTGTCAAACCATACCACATGATATATGGTTACATGGTTATTTGTTTGTGGTTTAATTAATCTATTTGCTGCTAAAGGGTCAAACGTTACAAAAGTTAAATACCTATTATAGACTGAAACTACATTATAGGTGTAAAAACTGCTTTACATATTAAATCTTACATATTTTTAAATTAAGATAAAATAATAAAATAAAAGAACATGCAAAAAGATGAGTCATGACAGACAATAACGTATAGATCCCAAAATCTCTCCCAATGCACCCGATCCTCGAGATTCGACATGCATTGAAGCACCTAGTAGAAGAATTCTTTATGCAATTGAGGCGAGGGGGGCCACCCCTGTAGCTTCCGGAAACAGAAGCACATGCATTGAGCCTTCACGATTTAGCCCCCCATTGAAGTCTACCGCAAATCCCCACTAGAGGCATAAAAATGCTGCTTTATCCTATGCTTTCCCGGCCCCCTGAGAAGTTGACATTCACTTGCTTCAGCCTTACATCTCGCAGCTTCTAGGTGCTGCTTACGGCATGCTATAGCCAAGTAGTGAAGATGGCAGCTCATGCTCACCTTTGAACTGGAACTCCTCTCTCCTTCCCAGCACCCCCCTGGGTTACCCTTTGACCCTCCCTATGTACCTTTGAACCGGAACTCCTCTCTCCTTCCCAGCACCCCCCTGGGTTACCCTTTGACGCTCCCTATGTACCTTTGAACCGGAACTCCTCTCTCCTTCCCAGCACCCCCCTGGGTTACCATTTGACCCTCCCTTGTCAGCCATCTTGGATGATATCGGCCATTTTGGTTGTCAGCCATCTTGGCTCATATCGGCCATTTGTAAGATCATAGGTCATCTGGTAAGATGGTAGCTATTTTTGTTAGGGTGATATCGATCATGGTGAGTGTCCAAGGGCACCTCACCCTGCTGGTGTGGAGGTGTAATGTTTAATAGCATAAACTGTGTTTTTAAGGTTTTGTTTTTGTTTTATGATACCGTGTTGGTAAATTAAAAAATAAGAAAATAAAAGTTTTATATATTTTAGGTTATATTGTTTTATGATACTGTTTTAGTAAATTAAAAAATAAGAAAAGTTTTAAATAGATATATATTAGGTTATATTGTTTTATGATACTGTTTTAGTAAATTAAAAAATAAGAAAAGTTTTATATATATATATATATATATTAGGTTATATTGTTTTATGATACTGTTTTAGTAAATAAAAAGAGAATAAGAAAATAAAAGTTATATATATATATAATTATTATTTTAGGTTATATTGTTTTATGATACTGTTTTAGTAAATAAAAAGAGAATAAGAAAATAAAAGTTGTATATTTAATTTGAGGTTATCATGTTTTATGATTCGTTTTAGTAAATTAAAAAATAAGAAAAATAAAAGTTGTATATATATATATTAGTTTATGTTGTATAAATTTGAGAAAAATTAAAGTTGTAAATACACATATATATTTTATTTTAGATTATAATGTTTGATTATACTGTTTTAGTAAATTTAAAAATAAGAAAAATAAACGTAGCCTTCACTTGTATCATATTTAAGAATATACTGCATTACATTTCATTACACACACACATATTATATATATATATATATATATATATATGCAAACACACACACATATATATCGTTATGTTTTATTTATCAATAGACACTAAAGACATGTACACCACTTTTCTTAGAGAGACACAGTGAAGCACTATTTGTGAATACTCATATGTATAAAATAATATATAATATATGTATATATAATATCATTTGTTTGTGCTCAAATGTATAGAATTAACACAATACATACACACACACAATGGTGACTTTAATTGTGACAAACAAGCATTTTACAACATGGAACATAGTCTGAAGTAGAAAAAGATAATCCAAAAAATGTTGTACAGATACTTGTAATCATTAATTTCTGGTTCACAACACCAACATTGGACAGAGAGAAACACTGATCTGTACGGAGTAATGTCATTTCCATAACATTTCCAGCATATTCCATATATAAGTCTTTCACTGTTGGCTTCTTTTTCAAAGTTATACCCGATTCTGGCAACAAAGTACATCAGGTATCTATTGTAAATAAAGTTTCTATTCCTTTGGAAATACCTTATTTTTCAACCTACAAATACATGGTGACAACTGCAAGCATGAAACACATACAAAACACAGAAATAGCGACCACATTGCAAGGATATAATAAGCACAAATGGTATTTTACTGCAAATTTTAAGTTTTGTAAAATTATTAATATAACTTCTAGGAGTCATTTGCAAACTACATAGTGAAAATGCAATCAGAAACACACACAGCAGACTGAAATAAGTACAACGTCATATTTATATGACCCAAAACTGCATTCTACTAAACCCTGAAACTCTGAAAAATCACTACAAACTCTATGTTTTGTAAAATGGCTTATTTCACAGACATAGAAACAAATAGGCTCACCTTCAACATAACTATGTACATTAATGTGGTTTATACTTTTGATTTAATTTGACATAATTTTATCATATTTTTAATTACAAATTCATATATATATAAGTAACAAATACTATATAATAATAATAGTAATAATAATGCAAAAACATATTAAACAATCATATTTTTACTTACAAAATAATATATATAAAATAACAATATAATAATTTAATAATAATAATAATAATAATAATAATAATAATAATAATAATAATAATAATAATAATAATTTAAAAACATAATAAACAAAACTCTGTCACAACCTCAGGATGGGGAACCTCTGCTGTAGACCCTCATCCACTCTGTCAACAGTTTGTAGGTGACTTGTAACACAAGGGCAGAAACATGAAACTCAGTCTTGGTGGGGTGTTTCTGTCCAGTGGTCTGATCTGATACAACTTTCTACTACATTTAATATTCTATTAAAATAGAACACATGAGTACTTCATAAAAAAGTGTTAAATCTGCTCCTCTTATGAGTGTCTCTACAGCCCTTCATTGCTCCCTTGCATTACAGAGCATGACACGTGCTATTCACATTGAAATTCACATTCATGTTGATGTAGGACTTGTCAACACAAAACTGTACAAAAATACATGAAATACATAAACAATACAAACATTAAGAACAGAAACCAATTTCAATCTGACATTTCACAGTATAGAAATTAAATAAGTTTGAATTACCTCATGGCTTTCCTCAGGCTCGGAGCCAGGCCCGTCTTGCCATCAGCATCAGAAGCTGAGCGCTCTGTGTAAAATTCAGAATATAGTTCAGCTGTGTGCGGTGAAGAGGGGAAATGGAGATACAGAGCAGGCAGGGTGCCTGTGAGACAGGTCTCTGTCCTGCTTGTCCTGCAGAGCCTCTCTTATCTGAAATGGCATGGGGCACACCAAAAGCAGCAACACCCCCAGACAGCAGGTCCTTAAGAGAGGACACTGTCAAATTTAACATTCAATAAAAGTCCACAGTTTTGACCATTTTCAGTTGAATTAATCCTCAGCATCAAATGCATTGAGACCGTACACAGCTTTCAGATGCCTTGTACTTTAAGATATGTTGTATATTTAGGCTACCACTCTTGCTATTAGAAATAACTAAGATGAAGGCATAAACTGGCTATCTAGTAACTGTTTAAAAATAAATGGTTTTCTGTGAGTGTGCTAAAGAAATGAACTTCTCATTTCTGTCATTACAGTGAACTAAATGGAATACGTAGTATACACCTAACAATTGCTTAGAATGAAATGCTTTTCTTTATGAAATGTAAGATTAGTGCTCAAAATAATTAGACATCTATATTTCTACCTGGGCTTGATTATGTTGACAGTTTATGGCTGTGCTTTGCCATTAATCCAGATCTCACCTTGTTCTCTATGGGTTGGTTTCAGAGCATGATTAGCACTAGTTTAAGTACATTACTCAGAATATGGCACCATTGTTTGGTATACAAAATGATTTAGCCTGAAGGACAATAAAGCATTGGTATATAGTACTATACTAGGCTAGCAAAAGTAATTTACCCATGTACATAAACAACTTACAGTCTGAATTAAACCTTCTTGGCTCAGACTGTACCACATGTACCAACTTTTAAAATCTCAATTTGACTTACTAGTAAAAGTTACAAAGTGAGAGGGATTTAACCAAAGACAAAGAACTGTCTATTTCTTTAATTAAACCTTAATCATTTTTGCCATTATCAATATGTTGAATACCTAAAATGTGCACATAACAGAAATATTTACACAGAAATGTGTTTCCTTATGAGACTAGTGAAGGCTTAAAAGTGATAATAATAAAAAGAAAGAAATATGTCAATATTGGTCTCTTAAAGGGAACTGTATAGAAACAACTCATTTGTGCTATTAAAACAAGTAAAATGAATATGGCACACAAAGACTGTGTGGCAATAATTAAACTGCTCTGTAGTAAAAGCCATGAAACCCGGTCTGATTACATATTCCTTCTTTTATTGTTATTCTTAGTTTTCTCTCTGGATTAGTGTCCTGGAGAAGGACAGCACATACTTATCAAATTGGGTGGGAAACGGCAGAGCCCTGAATGCCATTATCAGTAGCAAGCGATGGCTACGTTCTAGATAAGGCCCTACAACCAGGCATGGCCATAACATCCCAACGACAGAGCCACAGAGATCTAGTTTATGTAGCAGACCTACGAACCCAGTACTCAGTGTTTTTTTTATTATTTAAAACAGTCCTATACTTTCTCACTCATTGATACATGTACATTAAGTAAAAAAATAAACACACTTTAATGTTGTGGTATTGCATGAGCATTTCACTTCTTTTCTACGGATTATATCTGCTTAGAAATGTTCAGTCCTGATCATTTAGACAATCTCATTCTTAAACATGAACTATTTATCTAAATTGTGTATATATGGATTACCTTTAAATATATGTATATCTCATTGTCTGTCTGTCTAAATGGAATGAGTATTTTGTACTTTATTATTTTACCATGCTACACTTACTATGCTCTCTTGTAATCTTAGTCTGTATTGCAGTTTGGGGTGTACAGTATTTCACCATATTCAAACAAAACAGTTATTCAGTTATGAAATCTTCAGATGACCATTTTTTTTAAAAACAATGTAAACAAGTTGAAATCTTTTTTTAAAAACATGTCAAGGTAAACATGTTTATAATGGTTTATCCACAGAGAGCTATATGATTGGCACAGGTATTCTTCTAGCACATGTACACCTAACAAAGAACCATAACATGGCATGATGATAAAACATGATATACATAGAACGTTAAGTGATATAACACCATGGTTTTGTGTAAAAACAATGAATGGTCATGTTAGCACCGAAGGCTTTTGAAGTAGGAGGGGAGGCCTTTGTGTGATAATTGTAGTAAAGAAACTGAAACTTTGAAGGCAATTATTTCTGTATCTGTGAAGAGTAATATGTCCGGGCAGCCTTGTCCCTCTGTATGTCTGGCTTCCTGTAGAAGATTTCAGACCAAAGCTGCTACACTGTCCTCTCACTCTTGAGCTGGAAACTGCTGCTCTGGCTGCTTCTCAAAGCTTTTCCAAATGCAGTAAATCATTGTGGGTCTAAACTTCATCCTGTGTCTACAAGCTAGAGATGCTCTTGATTCCTTCATGTGAATGGAAACTATTCACTCCATTATAGAACAAATAACATATCAAAGGTAATATTTGGTCATAAAGTCATGGCCTTACGAGGCAAACCATGAAATATTGTACTAACTAATGGAAAAAACAATATTGTGGGTTTCTAAAATTCATGAAAATATACTATATATTAAACAAAGTGACAATTGGGAACTATTAAAATATGTCATTAGCTTTAATGTAATTATAAATATTGTCTACCAGTAGTTATGATACACACATTTTGTTTAAATGTCATACATGAGCTGATGTCCTTAATAATAATAATAATAATAGAGAAAGTCAAGAAACAACATAATGCATGAAAGAACCCAACACACACAATAACCTATTTAACATTTTTACATCCACAGAAGGTGACTAGTCAGCTTTTCTCATGAATGTTTTAAAATCAGGATTTGGTATAGGTGTAATGTTGTTCTCTACTTGTTAGTACATTTGTTCTAATCATTAATAGCCTTGAAGCATTCCTAGTGTGAAATACATAGAGGCAGTAAACTGTCTCAGTCAAGTGAAAATAGGTACACTCCATAGAATGGGATATATTTTTTTTCATTTTGTGTGTTGGGTATATATATATATATATATATATATATATATATATATTTAAAACTTTTATTTTCGTATTCTCTTTTTATTTACTAAAACAGTATCATAAAACAATATAACCTAAAATAATATATATATACAGTGAGGGAAAAAAGTATTTGATCTCCTGCTGATTTTGTATGTTTGCCCACTGACAAAGAAATGATCAGTCTATAATTTTAATGGTAGGTGTATTTTAACAGTGAGAGACAGAATAACAACAAAAAAATCCAAAAAAACTCTCTTAAAGGGAGTGCTCCTAATCTCAGCTCGTTACCTGTATAAAAGACACCTGTCCACAGAAGCAATCAATCAATCAGATTCCAAACTCTCCACCATGGCCAAGACCAAAGAGCTGTCCAAGGATGTCAGGGACAAGATTGTAGACCTACACAAGGCTGGAATGGGCTACAAGACCATCGCCAAGCAGCTTGGTGAGAAGGTGACAACAGTTGGTGTGATTATTCGCAAATGAAAGAAACACAAAATAACTGTCAGTCTCCCTCGGTCTGGGGCTCCATGCAAGATCTCACCTCGTGGAGTTTCAATGATCATGAGAACGGTGAGGAATCAGCCCAGAACCACACGGGAGGATCTTGTTAATGATCTCAAGGCAGCTGGGACCATAGTCACCAAGAAAACAATTGGTAACACACTACGCCGTGAAGGACTGAAATCCTGCAGCACCCGCAAGGTCCCCCTGCTCAAGAAAGCACATGTACAGGCCTGTCTGAAGTTTGCCAATGAACATCTAAATGATTCAGAAGAGAACTGGGTGAAAGTGTTGTGGTCAGATGAGACCAAAATCGAGCTCTTTGGCATCAACTCAACTCGCGTGTTTGGAGGAGGAGGAATGACCCCAAGAACACCATCCCCACCGTCAAACATGGAGGTGGAAACATTATGCTTTGGGGGTGTTTTTCTGCTAAGGGGACAGGACAACTGCACCGCATCAAAGGGGAGATGGACAGGGCCATGTACCGTCAAATCTTGGATGAGAACCTCCTTCCCTCAGCCAGGGCATTGAAAATGGGTCGTGGATGGGTATTCCAGCATGACAATGACCCAAAACACACAGCCAAGGCAACAAAGGAGTGGCTCAAGAAGAAGCACATTAAGGTCCTGGAGTGGCCTAGCTAGTCTCCAGACCTTAATCCCATAGAAAATCTGTGGAGGGAGCTGAAGGTTCGAGTTGCCAAACGTCAGCCTCGAAACCTTAATGACTTGGAGAGGATCTGCAAAGAGGAGTGGGACAAAATCCCTCCTGAGATGTGTGCAAACCTGGTGACCAACAACAAGAAATGTCTGACCTCTGTGATTGCCAACAAGGGTTTTGCAACCAAGTACTAAGTCAAAGGGGTCAAATACTTATTTCCCTCATTAACATGCAAATCAATTTATAACTTTTTTGAAATGCATTTTTCTGGATTTTTTGTTGTTATTCTGCCTCTCACTGTTCAAATACACCTACCATTAAAATTATAGACTGATCATTTCTTTGTCAGTGGGCAAACGATATCATCCAAGATGGCCAATATCATCCAAGATGGCTGACAAGGGAGGGTCAAATGGTAACCCAGGGGGGTGCTGGGAAGGAGAGAGGAGTTCCAGTTCAAAGGTACATAGGGAGGGTCAAAGGGTAACCCAGGGGGGTGCTGGGAATGAGAGAGGAGTTCCGGTTCAAAGGTACATAGGGAGGGTCAAAGGGTAACCCAGGGGGTGCTGGGAAGGAGAGAGGAGTTCCGGTTCAAAGGTGGGGTAACCGGAAGGTGAGGTGGGCCTTCCGGTCTATGGTACGGAGGGAGGGCGGGACTTCCGGCTGTCAAAAAAGTTACATGAGCTGCCATCTTCACTACTTAGCCCCAAGTCCCTCACCTCTTTCCTCGGTGGGAGTGGCGACGTCCGATTTCCCTGATTCCTCCGGGTCAGCTGCCGGGCCACTGTCCGCCGGTAGTGCAGGGGGCTGGAGAGCTTGGTAGGGGGCCAGGCGTTCACGGTGCAGCACCACCACTCAGCGTTGCCTCCACAGTCGCATCTGGTAACACACTGCGCCCACCACCTCCAGTACCTCGCAGGGGCCCTCCCAAGCTGGGGCAAGTTTAGGAGACAGTCCCTTCTTTCAGTGGAGGTTGGAGACCCAGACTTGGTGTCCAGCGACGAATCCAGGACCCCTGCTGTGCTGGTAATAAAGGCGTTTCTGCTGGATACCCGTGCTGTTGAGGTGGGTGCAGGTGAAAGCGTGTGCTTTTGGCAGTTGCTGCTAGAGCTCCCACGCGGAATCAGGTCAGTCCGGGGGTCCACTGCTCGGGCCTGGTGTGCGTGCCGAAAGTCAAGTCCACTTGGGTGCGGAGCTCTCGGACGAACATAAGGGATGCTGGCGTGAAATCAGGGGCATGTACCAGGAGGTCATCTAGGTACAGGACACACTGCGAATGGGGAATTGGAGACAGCACCCATTCCATGAGGCGTTTGAATGTAGTGGGCGCATTACACAGACCAAAGGTCACAACGGTGAACTGCCACAAGCCCTGGCCTATGGAGAAAGCTGCCTTAGGGCGAGCTTCCGCTGCCACTTCCACCAGCCAATAGCCACTGCGAAGATCAAGGGAGCTGAACCAGGCAGAGCCCCTGATATAGTCCAGCACATCATCGATCCACGGCAGCGGGTACAAATCCTTCCTGGTGACCTGGTTTAATTTCTTGTAGTCGACGCAGAATCGCCAGGTGCCGTCTTTCTTCTTGACCAACACTGCCGGGGCTGACCATGGGCTGTTGAATGGCTCGATCACCCCCGCAGCAGCCATCTCTTTGATCTTTGCTTCCGCGGCCACTCTCTTCACCCAGGCCATGCATCAAGGTGGAATACGAATAGGGGGTGCAGTCCTGGTGTCAATATCGTGCTGGACTAGGCTGGTTTGTGTAAAGTCCTCATCATGCGCCGCAAATATGTCTCCAAACTCCCCCAGGAATTTCTCTAGCTGCTGCCTCTGCCCCCCGCTCAAACCGTCACTGCTGCACTAGAGCAGATCTCGGACTGCCTGCTCAGTCTCTGCTGACACTCCAGACGGGCCTCCCTTGGACGTGCCGTGATCCTATCTGGGCAATTGGCTGATTCTCCCAGGGCTGCTTTCGTTGTCCATCACTGGTGGCCTGGTGAGCCAGCGCGGCGGTCTGCCGTGTGCTGGAAGAAAGATTTGGAGTCCGCAATTCTAATCAGATTTTATTACGTGCACGGGAAAAAACAGCAGAACACAGCCACAGAAAGTATTATACAAGTATAATACCATTTCTTCAAAGAGTTCAAGGAAGTACATAGCTTTTATTCCCATTTTGGGACATTCCCTCAAGGGGTTTGACATTTTACAAGCAGTGTCTGATTGGTCATCTAAATAACTATGACAGTAATTTCATTGGAATTCTAAAATAAGCCTACCCATCTCATCAATATTATTACAATTATTATTACCCCTCTTCCTTGTCTCCTCCGGCGCCGAACTCTCGCAGCCATAGAGGTGGCGGCCTGCCGAGAGGTTGCCTAATTGCTGGCGCTTGGAAGGAGGGTGTGTGAATGTGAGGGAATGTGAGAATGTGAGCTTGGAAGTCCAGCTTCAGCCCCAGGTCAGTGAAGAAATCTATGTCCGAGGATGCAGGCCTCATGGATCGGGGCCAGCCAGAACTTGTGTTGGAATCTGCTTGCTCCATTGCATCTTTGTCTTCTGTTACGTCACAGTCCTCAGGTTCAGCGAGGTCGCTTCCCAGGTCGTCTCTGGAATAGTGATGGCCCTGGGGTGTAGCAGAGAGATGGTGGAGCCAGAGTCAACGAGGCCCTGACATATTTGTCCTTCTATGGTGCAGGGGAGCTACAAACTGCAACCTTGTCCAATCCAGCCCACTTCTGCAACGTCATCAGGTGCGACGGTTGAGTCAGAGGGAGTGTTGAAACAGGAAGGCTGTCCCTCTTCTAGGCCCTCCCGCCGGAGTTCCCTGATGGCTTTCCTTGAGGTCATGGTTGTGGCGCCCGGAAGACTCGGGCTATGTGTCCTCTTTTGCCACACCATTGGCAGATAATGTCCCGTGACTTGTCGGCCGACTCCACAGCGCAAGCCATCTCCTCGTCATCCCCAGACTCGTCTGTTGCCTCGGTGTGGCAATACTGAAGGGCTCGCTTGGATTGCGGTCGGTTGGAGCTAAACACTCCTTCTGCATGGGTCGCCAGCTGCAAGGCTTGCTCGAGTGTGGTGAGTGCTGACAGTCCCATGTAGTGGTAGAGCTCTTCTGGAAATAGAGCCCGGAGGAAGGCCTAGAAAGCGAGTTCCGCTTGGACTGAAGGTGGGAAACCTGGATAACTCTGCCGGACAATGTATCGTGCGTCCGCGGCTAAAGGACCTAGCTTCTCTCCCGCCTTCCTCTTCAATGCAGTCAGCTTCTTGATCCAGGTGCTAGCTTGTTCCCCGGCTCCAAATCGCTGTTGTAGAGCTGTGACGAGGGTCCCAAATTCTTGTCGCCACTCTTCTAGCACCCTCGGTTGCGGTCATCAGGGCAGGTCCCAGCGGCTGCAGCTCTTCCGTGACCTCGCAGTCTTGTGGCACCCTCTGCTGGGGTCATCCAGGCGGGTCTCATCGTTGGCCATCCAGGATCCCTGTCTTCTGGCCAGCTTGCTCCCCAGGGCTGTTCCGGTCCTAGTCCCTCGGGTCACCTGTTGCTGGCGCTGTTTCCGCTGGAGTTGGAGGCTAAGCAAGGTGGTTTCCCTCTCCAGGTCTTCTAGCCTTGCTTGCAGCTGACTCTTCTGCGCCATCCTCTTCCTCTTCGCAGAGTCTACCTCATTCGGTGAGTGATCCATGTTTTCCGTTTCTGACACCAATGTAATAGTTTTGAGTATTACCAACCCATCTGGGTCCAAAACAAGGAGTCAGACACCATTTTGAAATAAACATGCTCATTATTTCACACTTGCACTTATGTTCCACCTTAACAAAGGCAGATCAGGCAGTGAAAATAACTAACTTAAAGCAACAGAAAGGCTGGGGATATTCAAAACCCGATAATTTAAACACAGGGATGGAAGAACCAAATGTAAAACAGACATACAGAAAAAGGGGAAATAAACATCACGACTGCACAACAATACAGGATTGATGAACTATAACAATTAACCATAATTAACTTTTTACAGTCACTAGTTCACTTCCTAGCAGCCCTAGCGGAGATGGCTGCATATTAATTAAGCAGGGCAGTGCTGCCTTTCCATCCCCATTACAATATGTATTGTATTTAAGACAACATAATAGAATGAGGACAGGTTCATGTAGCCTGTATTGCAATCTGTATGGAAACTAGGCGCCGCTTCCAGAAGCCGCAATACACCTGCTTCAACCTGACTTCTCTCAGCTCCCAGGTGTCGCACAAGCCATGCTTTAACCCACGGGCTCCGCGCTTACACAAGCCGCTATTCACTTGCTTTAGCCATATTCTCTCGCTTCCGTGTGTAACAGTGCTGCATTTGTCGCCTTTCATTTGATCTCATGGAGAGGCAAATGGATAGGCTACATTTTAAACATGTGATGTCTTGAAGGAGCCTTTATTTATACATATGTGTATTTATTTATGTATGTATATGTAGTGTATTTAAGACATCGAGGACAGGTTCATGCGCTCCGTATGGAAACTAGGCAGTGCATCCAGAAGCCGCAATACACCTGCTTCAGCCTTATTTCACTCACCTCCCAGGGCCCGCACACTGCACGTTTTAACCCTCCAACTCGCCGCCTCCAGAAGCCCGTATTGCTTTAGCCTTCCTGGTCTGAGTTTTGTCTCTTACAGCATCAATTTCTCGCATTGTATGTGATCCTATCGAGTTGTGTTATGAAGGTGCCTTTATGTAGCCTATATGTTTATATATTTATTTTAATAACCAAGACCACACAATAACAAGGCAGTGCAGAGACTCAAACAAGGGGGGGTTAGACTATAGTGCGGGGCTGTGGATGAATTGTCGGGTGAATCAGCACTGGCTAGTAAACGGCTCCTGTCCTCCCCTCTGCACGTCCCTGTTTTCCATCCAAAGTGTACCATTGATGCCCTATTGTGTCTTTCAAGAGTATATCAATAATATTATAATTATGCAAGTCGAATATTCTGCACTGATTGACGCATCAGGCATTGTTTCCATGACAACAACAAGTTGCGTCATCCATGTCCACGATGACAATGGCCTGGTTTTTGGGTCAGAACCTCAGAACAGCCTCGCGTTTTGATAGTGCCATATCTGTCAGAGATACATGACGTCACACCCTGTTTATAGTCAGAGAGCGAGAGATGCAGACGTGCATTTATTCCAATATTGCTAGCAATATCAATAACATTACATTAATACATACATAATATAATTGGGTGCGGTGAAATAGATACATAGTTATCTAGATATATAGACATTTATCGTTACATCGAGACATTGAGAGAGAGAGAGAACCTCTACTACAGTGTAAAGGGTTAATCTAACAGTGGGGGAGCACTACTTTGTTAAAGTTATTGAGGAATGAAATTATTGGCTGATTTTTATGTTTTAATTATGCATTCATGTAATTACTGGTATTTTAAAAATAACTTTTCTGAGGTGTTCTATTTTTGTGAAACAGTCCGAAATATGGGCTACCATTTAAATCATTAAAGCTGCATTTGGCCCCCGGGCCGCACTTTAGGAACCCCTGCTTTAAAGTATTATTAGGTTGTTCCACAACTTCATGAAGCAGGTGTTCTTGGTTTTGTTGTCCAAGGTGAAGAGTTGCCTTCTGTCTTCTTAGATAGGAAAGTAGTTTGCCTTCAAATATTGGAAGAATATAAAATAACACTTACACTGTATAAACATGTCACAGATGGTGTGACAGCTTGTTTATTATTTTTTATTTTATATTCACTGGTTTAATTTTGACATGCCTTATTTAGTTTCTACATGTATTTATATAATTAATCAGAAGATGGGCAGCCCCAGGGCTCGGGAGTCCCTGACCATCTGCTCGGCGGCCAGTGATGGGTGGGGGGAGAGTCGTGGACCCCGTAGCCACATGCCCCTGCCCTGTGGGTCTGCAAACCCAAAGCCAGGAGAGCGCCGTTGCCAGCGGGCAGCAAGAGCACACCTCAGACCAGGGTGGATGAGAGTGAGACAGAGAGGCACTCTGTGCAGAGAAATGGACTGGAGCATGACAAGAGTTGATGGACATGACAGGAGACGGAACAGTGTGCGACAGTGGTGAAGAAAAGCAACTTATAATTATAATCCAATACTCCGGCAGAGATTCCTGGTGAAAAGAAGTGGTCATGGTGAGCATAGCCTGAGAAGCCAGATCCTCTGGGGCTAAGCTAAGTAACCAATCACTTGGCAATTTGAGTATAGATGCATAGGAAATGGAGAAGATAAGAAGCTGTAGCTGCATCTTTATTAATGTAGCCGCCTCTGCAGGTTTTCCTTTGTTTCCCTTCCGTCAGCAACCGAGCGAACACTCGCTCAGCCTCGACTGAATTGAAATTGTGAAATTCAATTGTGTGTTAGAACTTCATACAGCATGATATTTACTTACTTGGCTACTGGACTGAATATTGTCTGCTTTTCCTGGGCAAACTAAAGACAAACTGGATTTACCTATTGAGCTAGTCAAAGTCTGCTTGATTGACAAGTGCTGTAGTATTAAAGGTGGTTTTATTGTTTGTTTTATGATTTAACAAAGTCCCAATGTATTGTGTTTGACATGGAAAGTCTTTGTTTGCTCTGTCTTGTTTAATTTATTGAAAAAATTAAAACTTGTACTTTTAATAACCTGGTGTCCTGTTAGTGTGCCAAGATCCAGGAGGGTGTGGTTGTGTTCCCTGACTCGCTATTAAATCAGGGTGGTGTAGTAGTTCATTTTAGTTTAGGTGACTCCTGTGCAAAACCACCCGTGGCACAGGACAAATGTATAAGCGTAAAAGCATGTATATTTTACAGACGAATAAGTAAGCATTGCATTAAATTAATCTGTTATCTGTTTTTACCTTTTACAGATTGCAAGATTGTCTAATGATGTTCCCACCAGGGCAGTGCAAAACCCAACCACAAGACATGGTTATTTTTAAAATTCCTAGGGGTAACAGCAAGTCGAAGATGTAAGGAAGTTTTATCTTAAAACAATGTTGTTTATGCATTGTTCATGCATGTCAAAATGTCTAGCACTTTGAGGGACATTTTGAGTGAGGGAAAAAAGTATTTGAGTATTTCCCTCATTAACATGCAAATCAATTTATAACTTTTTTGAAATGCGTTTTTCTGGATTTTTTTGTTGTTATTCTGTCTCTCACTGTTAAAATACACCTACCATTAAAATGATATACCGATCATTTCTTTGTCAGTGGGCAAACGTACAAAATCAGCAGGGGATCAAATACTTTTTTCCCTCACTGTACATTACCAAATGCACTATTTATATATTTTTTCATTTGGGTTGCTCCAAATTAAGTATATCACATTGGTAGGCTAAAATTGCCGTCATTCCCCTCGACAATTAGTCCTCACCCACAAACCCCGCCGCTTGACAATATGGCAGTGTCTCTGCAAGTTACTGGTGGAGGATATATTTAGCAAGCAAAGAGATTGAGTGTCAGCAAGTCATTCTTTGCCTATTTTGAAATTCAAACACTTTGGAAAATAAACTGCATTTTGTTTGAAATAAAGCCTTAGGAAAAAGGTTCATAATGGATTGAATATGATACAGCTTGTCTTTAGGCAATGATGCCTGCATTGTAATGTGACAAAAATGCATGCCCAAACATTCTGAAATAACCCCCAGCTTTTTCTTCATAAGGGGGATTGCCTAATTTGGAGTGAAGTAGATGGAACATCAGTTAAGGAGATGTGATTCGAAACATTATCTGTGATTGTAATAAAGCACCAGCAAAGTACTTCAGATAGAGTAGAGCTTCCTAACCGCTGGGATAAAGGGTTGGCAGCTTAGGCATGACACAAGCACTGCTAGTAACAGTTTAAGGCCTCGGCCATACCTACACCATGCTAATTTGTGGGAAAAGAATGTCCTCACTTGAAAGTAGATCACATTAACATAGTCATATTTTTAGGATAAATCTTCTATTTCAGCAACAATACAGTAAGAGACCTCTTACTATGAGATATTTGGTGGAGTTAGGCATGGCATCGACTAAGTTCGACTGAGCAATCGCAGTTGGCATTCTTGAGTGATAGTAAGTAGTTAAATACAAAATAGCATTAAATAACATGAAACATAACCTATCAAAATAAACACAATATATTGAACAAAATAAAACAATAGTCAAGTTTAAGCAAATGTCATGAGTGGTCATTGACTGATTTTAAATTACATTATTATGTTCCTGTCACCAGCGGGACATTGAATAATGCGTGTTAGCCTATTTTTATTTGTTTGCTTTGTATTTTTTTCTCACTTATTCACTATAAATCTTTCTTATTACCACATTATTATTATCAAGTCTTATTATTATTATTAAGTCACGTTTGTTTACTTTGCTTTTTCCCCCTTCATATCACTGATATGCACGAGTTTTATTCCTGATTGATTGGATTTAAATACGCACATGGCTAATCATGCATTCACCAGAGCAACCGCTTATTCGCCAGGTTAGACAAGCCTCAATAATTGACGATGAGGAACACCTAAAAGGCGAGAGGTAAAAAGCTCCCAGGTTTGGAGCCGAGGAGGGGAGATTGCAGAGTGAAATTGAGAGGGAGAGACGACTGCAGAGCGAGAGAAAGGGCTGAGAGACCCAGAGGAGAGCTCAGACGACCGCTGTAACGCTGACGAGAGTATCCAGGGAAAAGGACTGCATGCAGGTTCTTTTTTTCATTTTTATTTTTTAATTTATTGAACGACAGTAGTGTTTTACCGAATACGAACCTGTGGACATTGCTACTTTTACATTTTTATGTTTCCACTTACATCCCGTTTTTAGTATTTTTTTTTAAAGATCTTTTATTTTTCAATCTTTTTACCTCTGTGGATCTATTTGGTGGACTTATCAGTTTTTTTTTGTTTTGTTTTGGGTTTTTTTTAGCCACAAATTTACGATTTAAAGTACAAGGCATTGGGTTTTTAGTTATCTTTTTAATGAGTTTTTATTTCCTTTTAATTTGGCCATTTTATTCTTGGGACTGTACATGGACACTGGTTTCTTTGGCTCATCAACCCGGAAACCAGAGCAGAAGCTGGTTTTGTTTGTCCCCACCCCTCTTTTTACTTTGTTGGGACCGGTGTACTATTGCCTGCCCCATTCCAGCTCCTGGTGCTGCCTGGAGAGACCAACAGTCCCTGCAATAACTTTTATTTTTTTGGGGGTTTTTAATCTTCGATTTGTGTTTTAAAGTCTGCCTGATTCTGACGCATCTCTTTGTAATAAATTTGATTTAATGGTACTGTCCTGTGTGATCGTGTGTTCCTGGCTTGTGAACCCCCAATTTAAAGAACCCAAATCAAAGGGAGAGTTAAGAGGTAGTTTGTGTAGACCAGACATATTTGGGGAATTGACCACCTCTCAGCGGGTCCTAGCGCCTGTGGATAATCGCTAGGTGGCATAGTCGTGCTTGCATACTAGTTTTACGTCCAAGTGGAGTAACTTCCACCCAGTGACATTCCTCCATATTATGTTTCTGTTCTTGGAGGATTTACAGATGTTTAAATTGCATGTTATTTGCACATAATATGTATTTGTTGGTTTGTTCACTTTGACTTAATTAACAGGCTCTTTTTGTTATTGCTCTAATTCTCTGCTTAGATGCAGCTGGTTCAGGCCTCAATCTAATTCTTGACTATATGCAGCGGTTTTCCTGCCCTCCTATTAGCTCCCAGGGGGGTTGTGTAAGCTTAAAAAAATAGTTTTGCGCTGGGTGCAGGGGAATCGCAAGCTGCTGAAGGACATACAGGAGAGAAGTCGGGCAATATTGAAGTAAAACAATGTCAAATGGACCGTTGGGGGAAGTTTTGTTCTCTCCGCTTAATCAGTCCTCTGTGCTGGGCCCCCTACTTTTCAACATCTGCATCCTTCCCCTTGGTCAGATCCTCCGAAAATTCAACCTTGATTTCTACTGCTATGCTGATGACACCCAGATCTACCTTGGCACCAAATCCCTCCTCAACCCACCTCTGCCTTGCATTGGATCTTGCCTCCCTGCAATAAAAACACAACTTCCTCAAGCTCAACAGTGATAAAACGGAACTACCAATAGGCACCCAATCCACCCTCACCAAAGCTCCCCCCAAGCACACAACCTTGGCCTCATCCTGGATTCCACCCTCTCCTTTGACTGCCACATAAGACATATTGTCAAATCCTCATACGTCCATCTCCGCAACATTGCTAAAGTCAAGTCCTCCCTTTCCCGTTCTGCCTCTAGCCCTCATGCATGCATTAATTTCTTGTCTTGATAATTGCAACTCATTACCCGTCTGGTATTAACTCAAGCTCCCTCCATATGTTCCAAATGGTCCAAAACTCTGGAGCCCGATTTCTCAGCCGGACTAAGTCCTCCCTTGCCCCCACTAATTCACACACTGCTATACATTTCTCAGTTTACACCTGTTCTCGCATGTGTTTTAGTCTGCAGTGGTATTGTTTTGACTTCTGTTTTGTTTGTTTCTTTAATTTTGATGATTCTACAGCTACTATGTATTTTACCTTTTATTTTGGAACAATAAGTGGACTTCAAGGCCGTGTACAGAATTCTATAATTGCTGGGTTTCCTTAATTTTTTTAAATAAAACTATCAGCCCTTTCAAATTAGTTCAGCTCTGTCCCAGCCTTTTCAATGACCCCTCTCTGGCTCTCCAGTCTGGAGTCAATTCTCAATGCTCACCTATTTCACTGTTAATTTGTAGTTTTTTTTTTTTTATTCTTTTAATAGAGCTTATTTATGGCATTTCATGCCAAAATTACATCTAAACACAACCAAAGTTAGACACAAAGTTAGTCACACAAACTCATTATTTATAATGAAATGCATACAGAGGGACCTGTTGGCAAAATGCTTTTAATAAAGCTGCACAATCTCTTCTGTGTGTGTCTGTGTTGTGACAGAGAGGGAGAGCGAGAGAAGAGAGATCGATAGTAAAAAAGAAAGGGGGAGAGAGAGTCAGGAGAAATAAGACCAAAAGAGCTATTAAACTATTTTGAAAAGGACCATTTAATTACATCAGTTTTCATATTCTCTTATGTAAAAACTGAGATTATATTGTGCACTAACTATACAAAAGTGACGATACTGATGCAAAAAAGATCCACAGCATTATGCAGATACTATAAATGTTACTATAATGTAAGCCATAATGTGCATTAATGTCAGTGCCACTTATATACAGTTTGGAACAGCATGTTGCTTGAAAATAATTTACTAAGGGTTTGAATGAATTGAGTCCTGCACATAGTTTGCGTACCTGGCTGTAGTGAGATTTTGATGCCATAGGCCTAATCATGCGAATGAGCAGTTGTGCACTTCATCACGTGCACATATTTGGACTCAATTCAGGGTCCCCTCATCTCCTCTTCTCTCTCTTTTAGCTTCTATAAATAACTCAAACTCAACCAGAATACCAGAGTTGATAAGACTTTCTTGAAAACATGCATAGTATTAGTAGCTAGCTAACTAGTTGCATAGAAAAAACTAATGCCATTGTTTAGCATTGCTGTAACGTGGTGACTCAGGTATGAGGAACCCAGGTGCAGAGATACTGTAAGGGAGTCCAGGGACAGGCAATGGTCAATACCGGCAAAAGCAATGTCCAAGAGAATCCAAAGGCGAGGTTGATAAGGCAAGCAAGGGTCAACGATGAGGCAAACAGGCTGATCAGGAGAATCCGTGAATTGTAAGTCGAGGTACACAAGAAGGTCAAGGAACAGGCAATCAATAAAGAAGAGGGGAAACACTGCAAATAGCAACTCAAAAGAAGGCTATACTTAGCAATGATAGGTGTGACCAGGGGGTTTATATAGAGGGCAGGAAATGGAAGATAATAGGTGCTGGGCAGTGCTGAGTGAATTGGAGTTTGAGGGAGGTGAGAGAGTGCACTGGGTTTTGAGGAATGTGGAATAACAGGTATAAGGGTTTTAGAACTCTGGTGATGATGACCTCTGGTGGCGAGTTGGAGAAGTGTGAGGAGAAACTGTGACAGTTGCTTTCTTTCTTCTCTGGTGCTGTGTACGTAAGGTTAGCTTAACGTTAACTAAGTTACATTTATTCAAAACAAATATTATATAGTTAGGTTATAGCAAACAACCTGGCTTACTTAATTAATTAATGATTTTTAGCTGTCCTAGGCTGTGATTAAATCAAAACTTTGACCCACCCACTAATCAAAAACTACAGAACTGTACTAAGTTGCGTCTTCTCTTTAAATAAGGTGCCACTTTCTTCTAATCAGAAATGTAACCACTATGATGTACCGCTTGGTAGTTTGCTATTAGCGGGTGGGTCAAAGTTTTGATTTAATCTGGCCCCTAGTCACATACCTTGGTTCATGCCAGGTCAGTTCGACATTGAACTGTGGCTGAATTGCTTGATCCCGGCTGGCTGTGAACTTGAGCAGCTGTCCAATCAACACAGAGATAAGCATCACGCACCAATCAGAGAGTAATTTAAGATGCAGCTCCATGGAGACACCCGCTGTGAGGATAGACCAGATGTTTTCAACTTCTGATTATACAGTTAAATAGCGCCGATTGTTTTTTTTATTCGAAAAATGTTTACAGATAGACATATTTTTTTAAAATAGTTACTGAGGTCCAGATCTTGATGACCTCATAGCCGGCTACGGCCCTGATCATATGGAAGATTACTCTGCTTGCTTGCCGGACAACTACAGTACTATGCAAAAGTTTTAAGCAGGTGTGAAAAACGCTTTCAACAATAGACATGTTAATAGATTATATTTATCAATTAAGCAAATGTAAAGTGAGTGAACAGAAGAAAACTCTAAATCAAATTCATATTTGTTGTTACCACCCTTTGCCTTCTGCATCAGTTCATCAGGGATTTTGTAGGCATATAGTCAGGTGTATTATTAAACAATTATACCAAACAGGTGCTAATGATCATCAATTCATTATGTAGGTTGAACCACAATCATTAACTGAAACAGAAACAGCTGTGTAGAAGGAATCAAACTGGGTGAGGAACAGCCACGCAGCTAACAAGGTGAGGTTGCTTAAGACAGTTTACTGTCAAAAGTCATACACCATGGCAAGACTGAGCACAGCAACAAGACACAAGGTAGTTATACTGCATCAGCAAGGTATAGGCAGAAATGTCAAGGCACACATGGGTTTCCAGATTCCTTTTGAATAACCACAATGAAATGGGCAATGTTGAGGACTGTAAACGCAGTGGTTGGCCAAGGGAACTTACTGCAACAGATGAAAGACGCATCATGCTTACTTCCCTTCGCAATTGGAAGATGTCCAGCAGTGCCATTAGCTGTGAGACACTGGTACACCCATCTGCTGTCTGGAGAAGTCTGGTCAGAAGCGGCCTTCATAGAAGACTTGCGGCCAAAAAGCCATAACTCCAACATGGAAACAAGGCCAAGTGACTCAACTATGCATGAAAACATAGGAACTGGGGTGCAGAAAAATGGCAGCAGGTGCTCTGGACTGATGAGTCACAATTTGAAATATTTGGCTATAGCAGAAAGCAGTTTGTTTTCTGGAGAGTAGTACACGGATGAATGTCTGCAGTCAACAGTGAAGCATGGTGGAGGTTCCTTGCAAGTTTGGGGCTGAATTTCTGCAAATGGAGTTGGGGATTTGGTCAGAATTAGTGTTACAAGAGGTGCTAGGAGGGTTGATTGTGTTGCCTAGTAATTGGTGTATTTATTATGTTTTTATTTTATTATGGAGTGTTTTGTTGTGGGTTTATATTTACACTTTTGCTACTTCTGAAATTCTTCACAATTTGTTTGCTTTTTCTTCACTTTAATCACATTCTCACATTTAATCACACCCATCTGATTGGGTGGTATCCCCCACCCCTTCAGCTAGCACACCTGTTTTACTTATCTTCTCCTCACCTATAACAAAAAAAACCTACTTTAAAAGAGCAGTGCATGGAGCAGCAGGCAGTTAAGCCCAGAGCCGGAACAGGACAGGACAGCACTGCAGGGAGCAAGGCAGGCGGGTGTGCAGTGATTGGGAACAATAAAGGCCAGGAAGACGGAGCCTTGAGGAACAGAGGAAGCTGCTGATTTGGAACAAGGGAATTGTTCATGGCAGGATAAGTACTCTAATATTATGTGGGAAAACTCTCGTCTTGAATGAGAGTTTTAGCTGATGTTTGCTGCACACATATAGTATCCTGAGGAAAAAGATAAATAATCAGTCCAAGTATAGACACTGGACTGATTTCCTATGAATTATACTTATCTTCCAGGGCTGGTAGAGATGGTGTGATCCCCCTGCAGTCAGCTGGGCCTGAGGCGAAGAGTAGTGCTGGGGAAAAGGACAGCAGAGGGATGTGAATGAGAAAATAACATCTGTAGTGTGTGGTTTCACTTACCTGGCCTCAAACAACGTGTCCCTCCTGAATTTCCTTTTCTTGTTTTTCATTCTCCCTTCCCAGGATTGGTGGCAATGCAGAGTCTGGTCCAGAGGCCGACACAGTGTAAGGGGTAATGCTGCGAAAGCCTTACAGAGACCTCCACTTGCTACAACCTCAAATGGACATTGGTGGATAAGAGACTCCCTTTTGCTTATTTGCACTGTATTCCCAGGACTTTTGGGGGGGACAGTACAGGCTTAGCTTTTAGTTTAGTTTTATTGGTGTTTTTAGAATTAATTTTAGTGTTTTTATAAAATATGTCTTGTTTTCTTTTTTCTTTTTTGGTTGTCACGATTGCTAGCGCAATCACCCCGTATTAAAAGCAGTTTTAGTTATGGTTTTATTAGCAATAGCAATTTATTATTTCACACCTGCCTAAAACATTTGCACAGTACTGTACATGTCATCAATGAGGAACCCCGAACTTTATCACACACTTCTCCTTTGTCTTCTGTTCTCTCTATGGCCTTGGATGAAAATGTTTTTCTAATAATCAGCTACACATGGCTACTGCATCTGGCTCCTCTGGAGCAATACACAAAGCAGAAATTCATACATGTGTTAAACAATCTTGCAACAATGGTGCGAATATAATATATTTGGCATTTAGACAGGGCCCTGTCCCAGATCACACACAACTACTGATCTGTTACCTTGAATTTCATGTCCACTCTCTAACTCTTAAGGATTCCTTTACAATGAGATATAAATCAAGAACGTCCTTAAAATCTGTCCAGTTTTGACGGTTCTAAACACATCCCCAGTTCTCCAATAGATGTCACCATCACCCCTCTTTCCCAGTCACCTCTCCCAGCTCCAATCATTCAATCACATTCCTAACACCCATGTGCACTTCCGCAATCGCCCTCTGCTCCGATTCGCCCTGCACCTTCCTACCTGATTTTCTGTTCCACTTACAAACCCCTCACTAACTCCCAGCAATTGTAAGTACTGACAAAATTTCACTACATCTCTGAGCAGTCTACCCATGCCTCGATTCCTTGCCTGACCTCCCGACCACGACTTTGGACTTTCCTCTTGACTTTGTTTGCCTGATCGCCCGACCTTTGCCTGTGACCATGACCACATCTTTGCCTTGCCCTTGATTGCCCTGTTCTGCTGCTACGCGACCCACACCTATCTGACCACCTCCTCCACGCACCGCAACTGGGTCCCCTGTTCCCGTGCCCAGCGGTACGTTACACCAGTTATGTTACATGTCCCAGGTGGAATTATACATTTCTCCTTTAATCTGTAAGACAGCTGAGTGACTACACTACCTCATAGTTTACAGAGATGAGGACCTCTGCACACATTCCTAGCAGATGGATTCCCAGCACATCACCCCCCCCCCCCCCCCGATACAGGACCCCTAAAATTGCCTTTAATATAACTGGGCATTTAAAGTGTACCAATCCTAAAACTAATAAATACAAAATAACATTTGAGAAACAGATGTGGAATCCATGAGTGTGTGAGTCCCTTTTTCCTCCCCAGTGTCACCACAATTTCACACCGGGACCCAAATCTGACCTACCCTTCACCGCATAATGTAAATTTCCTTCACTCTCCTCTGCAGGGGCCTCCTAGTGGCTCCGATCAGGCAGATTATTCAGCAGATTAATGCTAGATATGTTTCAGGTACACTCACTCCTCTTTTATCTTCACACAGTTTGTATACACATCCCTCACACTTAAACTTAACTTTCACCTGCTTATCCCTCTGCAAACCCTGTAACGGGACCGGGCGCTGTTCATCTTTGGGCTGAGGTCTCTACTGTCCTGGGTCACAGGTATCTGAGTACATGTCACGGGCGGTGCGTGATGGGCAATGTATCACTTAATTAATTAATTATTGTATTATTTCTTTCACTTATTTATTTTGATGTGTGCACTTATTCCTTTTGATCATGGTTGTTCTTTTCACTCATGTTTTTGTGCTTCTTTCCTTTGTTGTATCACTTTTTCTTTGTATAATAGTTTTTTATTGTTTTATTGTTTGTTTTGCCAAGTGCATGCTACTAGCCCACATTCTCACCTGGACTTACCTGCAGACTCTCTCTTAATCACCTTCACCTGCACCCCGGCTCTTTGCCGAGAGAGATCATTCAGGAAGACAGAAAACAAATCAAGAGACACCATGTGATGAGGAACGAGAGGAAAAGCCAGGGCTGGAGAGGGGGACTGTGGAAACTATTGCGGCAACAGACACACTTTTTACTTCCTGGTGGATTATAAACAGTGCAAACGGAGATCCCGAACCCTGAGACAGTGACGATATACACCAAGGACTTGGCAGCAGAGCATTGACGGCATGAGCTTCAAGCTTTGAACTTGGTCTGTATTACAGTGAGGAGACATAGATCTTTTGGTTACCTCCTCCCCCTGGCATTCTCCGAACTGAACTGCATTTGGAGAGAATTATTGTGGATTATACTCACATTAAACATTGACAGCTCTCATCTTACCTGACGTTTCGCTTTCCTTGGGCAAATTAGATCGACCCCATTGAGGCAGATCGAAACACGGGCTTAGAGAGTTCTCTATATTAACCATCATTTTGTTTCTAGCCTGAACTCCTGAGGAAAGGGAAGGCAATTAAGCACGGACATTATGTGCTTTCATCGTTGTTCCTCCATCATTAATAAACATGTTTGCTTGTTCACTACATGTGCTTTCATTCTATACAACAGTGGCAGTAAATGGTATCTACCATTGTATAGAGTAAGCCTATACCATTTGCAGGCTTTTGGAGGGGTCTTTTTTGTGTTTTTCTTTTTCCTCTGTGCCACATATGAAGCATGTCTTTGGGACGTGGGAGGAAACCAGAGCACCTGAAAACCCACATGGCCAAAGAGAGAATATGCAAACCACAGAGGCAACACCCCATGAAATTGAACCTGCATCCCTGGAGCTGTGAAACCTCCCTCATTTAAATAATGTCTTTCAATAAAACATTGTTTATAGACTTCAAATAAAGGTGTACAATATATTTATTTATAACAAGGAGTAATCATGCTATTTTAGCTGATTAGGATTTGATAAAGTGAATTCATCACTGGGGATAAAAATAACACACAAACTAATAAATGTTAAAGAGCATGACTTTTATTGTTAAACCACAAGTAAAGTCACATTGGGCTACTTACTTAATATTTCAATAATTTTCCTGCTTTATTTTTTTTAATTTGCATTATACGTTTTTGTAATTTCAGGATTTTATATATAGGATCAGTGCTTGATAGGTGAAATTTCTTAATTTTTTTTACAAAATACATACTTGTTTCTGGTAAAAAAATATATATATTTATACATTGTTTGACATACTGAATACAACTTGTCACTAATAAAACCAAGATTAAATTGTTGTTAGCCACATAAGGCATGCTATTATTCAACATGCTAATGCACCTACTTTTCAAATTATCATTGAGGGTATACACTGGCCTTGTGGGGCTGGAGTTTTGAAAAAGAACTTATGCAAACATGCAGGGCAGAACTATGACAGTATGATTTCTATCCTGGTCTCATAAATATATACATTGCTTTGGAATTGAACTGCTGAGATGATTTATTTAATTATACTTTTATTTTTTCTAATTGATTTGTAACCTTATGGTTAGTCTTTTCCACTGCATTATCAGTTGTCTGTGCTTTCAATGTTGTGTTCTAATCATGTTTCAGTGATATGCATTGTTAGTTGCCTATAACCAATTATAAAAATCAAGTTCACTGACAAAAAAAAAGAAAAAAAAAATTCTTTCACTATATGTTCCACTTTGGTCTTAGTGTACAATAAAACCATTGGTAGTGCATATTGATTATTTTTCATTGAGATCCACTGATCTTTTTCTGCTATTTTAGCCACTCATGCATGCTAAGCTCTTATTAATTAGAAAAAGATAAGCTAAAACGAACATTTATGACCACAAACTATGCGTTTAAAGAAAACTGAAACTGTAGATGCAGTTGTAGCGTTATGTTGGGTGTATTTTGATAAGAGCATTTTAGCTCTGAGCTGAAGTACTGATCTAAAGAAGACCTCTCCCCCCCCAAAGTTATCAGATTTCCTTAGCTCATCAGCTTGGAACTGGTTTGCATCAAAGTGACAGTTTTGGGGGAGGATGGCACCGAGAAGAGGCCAAATAGGTTGGAATCCTGCTATGAGATGTCTGGAGAAAGGGGCCTGTAGGTGATAAAAACTCTTTGAAGTGGATGAGAGCCGAAATCCTGACATAGAGCTACGAACCCGGGCCAACCGGCATTTCCAAAAGATGGCATGGATTGACATCAGTCATAAATCAAGCCCCCCTCCAATAGGACACTGGGGGCTGAAACCAAAATCCAATCTCAAAAACTCAAGATCCAATCACCTATTGATCTGACAGACTATAAAGAACAGCGCATGGCTTTCTCTCTCTCTCTCTCTCTCTCTCACCTAAACCAGAAACTCGCTGCCACAGCTCAACCTGTAGCTCTGTTGCCAGAACCAGAACCAGAAACCAACTAAGTTTTTGCCGGCAACAGAAGAGTTAAACTGGGAGAAGGAGATTGAGCCGTACGAAGAATTCTTTTAAAGGACTTTATTAAATAAAGAACTTTTCAGACTGCACATGCCCACCTGTACCCATCTGATCAGTGGAGTTTTACAGCTGGACAATTGACTGAGTCGACTGTATACGAAAGTGTTCAGTCATGTAAATAGCTATTTGAGTCTTAAGAAACTTGACCCTTGGAACAAACAGGGCCCTGCTTTCCTCAAAGACTTCGTCTTCAAGTAACTACGGTGGAACCCTGCTTACAAAGAAGATTTTGTGCACAACCTTGGAGCCTTCAAACCAGTGGAAAATCTGTTTGGAAAAGACTCTACATTCGCGAAACCCCAACTTCCAGGTGCATCGACTGAGTGGAAGTTCTTGGACAAAGCCGAACCGGACTGCCTTTGTTCCAAACCACACGGACCTCGTGCCGTGTGCTGTTATCTGAGCCCGAAGACAGAGAGGCCTCTCTGCGACGAAGTTCAGATAAGTTTAACAGTTTGGAGTTCATGATTCATGACATTTGAGAAATCAATCAGAAATGTTAATCTGTGATTCATAACTCTAGAATGTGTAATATCACTTAGTTTTCTTAAATATAAATGTGTGTTGCATTAAACTGTTTTGTTGATAATTTTAGAAATAAAATCTGTCAACCCCGAGAAATATCTTCTCATTCCTGTTTAACTGTTTAGTCTGAAATTGACACAAGTTAATAGACATTAGATTATTGGTGGCCCTGCCTATCCTTAATCATTGAATAATAATCAGTTAAGGGAAATTGTGGTAACAAGTAATGATAGGATCTTTCTCGGCATCTAAACGTAAATGAGACTGATATATATATAACGAGAAGTTACCTGACATTAAATACTAACCTGCGTAGTTATTTAATGTCTGACTAACAATACTAACGAGAGACTCACCTTCGTCTTACTAACCGGTATTGTAGTCAATGTGTTTATAACCTTTTTTGTTTAACGATTTGTGTGTTATCATATGCGATTCCATGGTCTTTGATTTGGTCACGGAAGTGATTTGTCTTTGATTTGTTGATCTAGAGTTGAATTTTAATTCGTTTTTCCCTTTTGTATAATTAGTGTAGTGCTACATTTAGTCTTTGTTTTGAATAAATTTGACAATTTATATCTTTGGAATTGGTGTCTGCATCCAATTATTACAGAAATTGAGTTCTACAAGATTCCAGGATTCGTGATAAGGTGATACTATAAATTCACTTCTTTAATTGAAATTTATAAGCGTACCTTACGCTACACAGTGTTCAAACATCACTTTTAAGCAATACTATATTTGTGAGCCTGGAAAGGTATCCCAAGGAAAGTTACAAAATGAAAAATAAAGCAAGATATTCTTGAGTGATTTATACATGTTTTTTTAAAACATACCCACATTGCAAAGAGGATTGTCTTTGCTGTTCTCCTTGGCTCCGCACCTCCACAGAGGGCTTCAATTTATGTCTTAAACCTGGAAGTCTATCGAGTGTTTCATTTTTGCACGCTGGTGACATTAGATTAATTCAGAAAAACAGCTGTGATGTGTCTTTGTTGGGAAAAGTGCTGAAACAGTGTTTTACCTCAGCACAAACACTGTCCCACAGAAAACTAGGTTACATTAATATTGTCTCATGTTGATCACATGTATAAGCCCAAACCCCAAACCTAGTCTGCAACCCTATCATTCACTTTGTTATACATGTGATTAACAGCAATACTCAGATTAAGTGTATAAGGCATGCATGTGTTATTCCTTTATAAAATATAAAATAGTCTCTAGTAAGTTGTGCTGTGAAACTTTAAACATCTTGTTTCCAGGTTCCTCAGGTTGAGATAAAAACTTTTACCGAACAGTATATTATATCTTACATCTTAATGCACTACTTTGATGGATTACCCTCACTCCCATAAAACTGTGAACTGTGCAGTATTTTTGTCGGTTGCTCTAACAAAATACAAAAAGGTGACCTTGACAGTGAAATCCAATTAAATATTGACTCACGATGCTGATCAGGTGTTGGGAAAGCTCTGAAACACTGCAGCACATTTTATAAAGGAGAAAGGTCTCCACCTAGTTGTGGGTAGTCATTCCTGCATGGTCATATTTAATTTTATATGAAACAAACATGTCATGTTTTCATGTGAATTTTTGTATTTATGTTCTGCTTATGTATTGTTAGCGCTTCTGTAATTATTCTGTAATTTCTCCTATGCCTACCCCACCGCTTAGCACATACCAGGACATAACTGTATTTTGTTTGCACTTGTTATCTCATTTGTATTAGGATGTATGATTTGTATTGTATGGATTGTATTTACTGTACTTGCTATGCTCTGAAAATGCTTCTTGTGGAAACTGTAAGTCCCCCTGGGTAAGGGCATCTACTAAGAAATAAAATCATGATAATATAATGTTAGGCAATAGATATTTCTAGAGATATCATTAGTTCTGTGCATTTCTAAAGGAAATATCACTTAAATAATTAAAAATGAACATATTTTTAAAGGAAAATAATTTTGAAAAATCAGAAGCACACCATGGGACTGTTAAACACTATGTTTCAAGCATGTTTAAGTGTACTATATATACACAAAATGCTGATGTCTGATTCATTCTGATTGGCACAAAAGGAAATTATTCCAGTCTACTAGAAAGATATTTGATATCATGTATATGTGTGTATTCAGGGGGCTTGAGTGTATTCCAAACTTTTTGTAAAAAATCCACACCCACAGATTTCTCCTGGCCCTACTTATGGCAGATGGGACACGGATGAAATGTTGATTCTTTAAATACATTTATTCAATAGTGACATGTTATTAATTCCTGTTACCCTTTAGTGAGTTAGTGAGTAAAATGTTTCTACTTGTTTTCACTTTTTTGCTGTGCACCTCTCTAAGTAGCCATGTCTCAGCAATGCCTTGTCAATTGGATTGTGAATACCATCGTCATGTGTCTGGTGCCCTCACAGCACCTGAGTAACTGGTAGCACACTCAACCAGAGGTTTGGCTTCCTCCTGGGATCTTTTTCAAGGAGCCCCTTTGTCTGTCATCTGTGCTGCATTGAGCTGGGCCTCAACGTACACATTTAAGAGGTTCTACAGATTTGATGTCAACAACTTCTTCTATTGGTGCTGCTGTCCTCCATTCAGTTGAGCTACAAGATGATCAGTAGGATTCCTGCTCCTGAATATTAGTGCTATTCAGTTGAGTCCCAGGGCCCCTTGGAGGCTCCCTGCTCCTGAATATGTTTCTGCCCAATGGTGACCTTGTATCCATGTAAGCTACACACCTAGGATGTGGTCCCCCCTCACGGTGGCTGGGGTGCTCGGTATCACATAGTCCCCTTTTTTTTTTTTTTATTTGAATTGAATAGGATGCATATGCAGCCCAGGTTATCTGAACAATAAAATAGCTCCTAGAACGGCAAGGTCGCTCATGAGCCTTCAGGATACAGACTTTTATTGCCACTGTTAGCACAGGTAGCTTTGCACAGTTATTGGATGAATGTGCCCCACAAATATCCCGCAAAAATCTGTATATTCAGTTGAATTAGAGCTTTCACACAATTCAAATTTGATTGCGCTATGTGCATCTCATGTTTGCAATTACCGAGTTATTACCATATGTTAATAGAGCCACGGCATTAAGGGAACAGGACTTTGCAGGTGGATGAATGAAGGCAGTGTGCTGGACAGAGGCAGGTGCCATGTTTCTGCACTCATTTGAGATGTTTTAAATGTTCTGTTATTTGTACATTCACATAAATATGAAAGAGCAGCATTAGCATGTGCGCTTCACATCACGCACACACAAATGCACTATATATATATATACACTCACCTAAAGGATTATTAGGAACACCATACTAATATAGTGTTTTTGCCTCCCTTTCGCCTTCAGAACTGCCTTAATTCTACGTGGCATTGATTCAACAAGGTGCTGAAAGCATTCTTTAGAAATGTTGGCCCATATTGATAGGATAGCATCTTGCAGTTGATGGAGATTTGTGGGATGCATATCCAGGGCACGAAGCTCCCGTTCCACCACATCCCAAAGATGCTCTATTGGGTTGAGATCTGGTGACTGTGGGGGCCAGTTTAGTACAGTGAACTCATTGTCATGTTCAAGAAACCAATTTGAAATGATTCGACCTTTGTGACATGGTGCATTATCCTGCTGGAAGTAGCCATCAGAGGATGGGTATATGGTGGTCATAAAGGGATGGACATGGTCAGAAACAATGCTCAGGTAGGCCGTGGCATTTAAACGATGCCCAATTGGCACTAAGGGGCCTAAAGTGTGCCAAGAAAACATCCCCCACACCATTACACCACCACCACCAGCCTGTACAGTGGTAACAAGGCATGATGGATCCATGTTCTCATTCTGTCTACGCCAAATTCTGACTCTACCATCTGAATGTCTCAACAGAAATCGAGACTCATCAGACCAGGCAACATTTTTCCAGTCTTCAACTGTCCAATTTTGGTGAGCTTGTGCAAATTGTAGCCTCTTTTTCCTATTTGTAGTGGAGATGAGTGGTACCCGGTGGGGTCTTCTGCTGTTGTAGCCCATCCGCCTCAAGGTTGTACGTGTTGTGGCTTCACAAATGCTTTGCTGCATACCTCGGTTGTAACGAGTGGTTATTTCAGTCAAAGTTGCTCTTCTATCAGCTTGAATGAGTCGGCCCATTCTCCTCTGACCTCTAGCATCAACAAGGCATTTTCGCCCACAGGACTGCCGCATACTGGATGTTTTTCCCTTTTCACACCATTCTTTGTAAACCCTAGAAATGGTTGTGCGTGAAAATCCCAGTAACTGAGCAGATTGTGAAATACTCAGACCGGCCCGTCTGGCACCAACAACCATGCCACGCTCAAAATTGCTTAAATCACCTTTCTTTCCCATTCAGACATTCAGTTTGGAGTTCAGGAGATTGTCTTGACCAGGACCACACCCCTAAATGCATTGAAGCAACTGCCATGTGATTGGTTGGTTAGATAATTGCATTAATGAGAAATTGAACAGGTGTTCCTAATAATCCTTTAGGTGAGTGTATATATATATATATATATATATATATGGGGGTGGCTTGTGATGCATACCTCCTCGGTAATATAGTGTACCTCTCTATGCCATTGTCCTGACAGGGCTCATACACATAGTATTGCAGTACAAACACAGTATTGTGGACGTAGTAGTAATAAATATGATCCAATACCCATAATTGTCTGTATGTTTGTAGGCCGTCTTACTGCAGGATAATACGCATCCACACAATCAAACATAATGCTATTATGTACATTACTACTGCTGTGTGTCCAACATGAATGTGTCCAGTGGAGCTACTGCAGTTGTTATCAATGGTGGTTTATGTAATTAAGGTATTAATTAACTTACTTACTCAGAGTTTATTTTTATATTTTGAAAATACAATAAAATATTTATTTTACTTAAATGTTATTTAATTCAGTGCATATTTGAATGTGCTATTATTATTATTATTAAACATAATCATGTATTGTTATTGATTTCTTACATTTAGATTTTCCTGAATTCGATTAATGATCCACTCTAACTGGATATCAGAGTTAATTTGCCTTGCTTTGTCTTACATTTGCTACTAGTTCACGTTCCCTGAACCATATTATTGAAACACAATTCTAATTAAGAGAAGCTGTGTAAAAGCCTTATTAATCACCTTATAACTGTTCGTTGTATTCTGATACTGTTTAACTTCTGAAAAAAAAAATATTTTAAGAAGAAAAAACATATGAAACAATACATCATATCTGGAACTGAACATACAACACTGGGCTCGCAGCACTGTTCCTTAACCACTGTCAAGGAGATGTGAAATGCACTTTAAGTAGCCTACAGCCACCACAGCCCACTGTCCTGATTTGTTGTATATGACTCAATTACTGGAGTTAGGTTCAAACACACTTATAAATTAAGAAATAATAATAAGAAACTACGTTTCCTATGTATGTATGTATGTATTGCCATTCAGTCAAAAAAGACTGTTAGAGAGAGAGCTCCACACTTCCCATTGTTGACTGTGTAGTGGACTGGTGCTGTCCAGTGGAATGGTGCTGTGCAGGGAGTTAACACCATCCTTTTACAAGCATTGTTTTGCATTGCACATGCCTTTGAATATAGCAGGAATCATGCATAATGTCAGCCACTCCCCCCATATTGCACCATGCGTTCAATTAATTGGTGAATGGTGCAGAATGATTAGTGCCGTGCAAAACAGGCTTTTGAATATGGCAAATAGTGCACATTTACAACTCATATACCACTCTGTGTGCAAACCCTAAGAATATCGGACTGACTGTCTCTTTTTTAGCACCAGCCTTATTTATTCTGACTAGATAAACAAAGGTGATTGCAATACCCCGTGCTTCCCAGTTTTATATTGTCCTAGCACATATCACACCTAGTAAATGCAGTCATGCATCAGATATACTGTTCAATCAGTACTGTTAAGGATAAAATGCCCCGAGGCATGCCCAGGGCTACAAGGAAAAAATACAAAAAAGGTACTTGTACATTAGAACTTCCTGATGCCTATTCAAATTTTAAAAAATGAAAGCATTGAACTTGTCAAAAATGCTGTACCAAAGTAATGTATGCCACAGGACTGCAGAATGCAGAAGAAGGCTTGTCCAAGGTTAATCTGAAAAGTGAGCTTCAGAATGTTTATTGTAATTATGACCCTTAAGTCAGTACATGAGAAGCTTTTGTGTGCCTTAGCTACTGTGTAATTTTTTCACTTTGTTTCTATACCTCTCCATGGGACACACCAGGATGTTTAAAACACTGAAGCTATAAAAAATGAATGAATGAATGAATGAATGAATAAGTAAATAAGACTTTACTAACTTGATGCACTCTCGGTACAAGTGAGCTAGCAGGCGGGGTTATTATCTGCCTGTGCTACAGTTGTTGTCTCACTAGATTCCTTAGCTCTGCTAAGGGCTGTGTGTCCAGTGATGCAATAAGGAACAGATTTTCTGCCATATGTCCTCTTTGTCTCATTAGGCTCCCGGTGCGTGTAGCCTTTCAATCCTGCTGTTTCATCTATTTCAGTTGTTTCTGCTCTCTCCTCTAGCACCTTGGATTACATGGTTATTTTTATTCAGCTTTCTCGTTTCCCACATGCTATTCCTCTTCATGAAGAATTCTAACTCTCTGGACATTTCCCCTTCACTGAGGTTGACTGCTGACTACCATTTGACCAGGCTTATATGCTTCTGATATTCAAACAATCTAAGGAAACAAGTACAAAACAAAAAAACATACATTGAGTGAATTCCTTTTTCAGGAAGGTGTCTGCTTTCAATACATGCAATTTCCCTCTAAACACTACAATACAATCTGTATGAAGAAGCATCGTAGTATCATAATATTTTTATCTGATGAAAAGATTTTCAACAATTTTGTATCCTTTCAAAATGATATTATAAAAACTGAATGTTCTAAAAAAAATAAAAAATAAAAATAGTAAGCCTGTTAATTAGAAATACTTAGATAGGAGTTGAGGATTGAGCATATTTTCTGTGATGCCTGAGGGAAACTATCATCTGCAAAACAAGAACAATTCTAAATCAAAGCAAAGCCCATGCCTGATTTGAATATAACTAATTCTGTTTCCATTTCCAGCACAGTATCAATTCATAATTACAACAAATAATATGGAACTTGGATAAATATTGGAGAAGTATGTATGAACTGAATAATAACTCTGAACTAGATACTCAAAATTGTGTTAGTCTACATTTGAATACTAGATAATATATACCAAATACTGAAAAATAGTGGTGTAGCGTAAGGTACACTTATAAATTTCAATTAAAGAAGTGAATTTATAGTATCACCTTATCACAAATCCTGGAATCTTGTAGAACTCAATTTCTGTAATAATTGGACGCAGACACCAATTCCGAAGATATAAATTGTCAAATTTATTCAAAAACAAAGACTAAATGTAGCACTACACTAATTATACAAAAGGGAAAAACTAATTAAAATTCAACTCTAGATCAACAAATCAAAGACAAATCACTTCCGTGACCAAATCAAAGACCATGGGATCGCATATGATAACACACAAATTGTTAAACAAAAAAGGTTATAAACACATTGACTACAATACCGGTTAGTAAGACGAAGGTGAGTCTCTCATTAGTATTGTTAGTCAGACATTAAATAACTACGCAGGTTAGTATTTATGTCAGGTAACTTTTCGTTATATATATATATATATATCAGTCTCATTTAGGTTTAGATGCCGAGAAAGATCCTATCATTACTTGTTACCACAATTTCCCTTAACTGATTATTATTCAATGATTAAGGATAGGCAGGGCCACCAATAATCTAATGTCTATTAACTTGTGTCAATTTCAGACTAAACAGTTAAACAGGAATGAGAAGATATTTCTCGGCGATGACAGATTTTATTTCTAAAATTATCAACAAAACAGTTTAATGCAACACACATTTATATTTAAGAAAACTAAATGATATTACACATTCTAGAGTTATGAATCACAGATTAACATTTCTGATTGATTTCTCAAATGTCATGAATCATGAACTCCAAACTGTTAAACTTATCTGAACTTCGTCGCAGAGAGGCCTCTCTGTCTTCGGGCTCAGATAACAGCACACGGCACGAGGTCCGTGTGGTTTGGAACAAAGGCAGTCCGGTTCGGCTTTGTCCAAGAACTTCCACTCAGTCGATGCACCTGGAAGTTGGGGTTTCGCGAATGTAGAGTCTTTTCCAAACAGATTTTCCACTGGTTTGAAGGCTCCAAGGTTGTGCACAAAATCTTCTTTGTAAGCAGGGTTCCACCGTAGTTACTTGAAGACGAAGTCTTTGAGGAAAGCAGGGCCCTGTTTGTTCCAAGGGTCAAGTTTCTTAAGACTCAAATAGCTATTTACATGACTGAACACTTTCGTATACAGTCGACTCAGTCAATTGTCCAGCTGTAAAACTCCACTGATCAGATGGGTACAGGTGGGCATGTGCAGTCTGAAAAGTTCTTTATTTAATAAAGTCCTTTAAAAGAATTCTTCGTACGGCTCAATCTCCTTCTCCCAGTTTAACTCTTCTGTTGCCGGCAAAGACTTGGTTGGTTTCTGGTTCCGGTTTGGGCTACAGAGCTACAGGTTGAGCTGTGGCAGCGAGTTACTGGTTCAGGTGAGAGAGAGAGAGAGAGAGAAAGAGGTTGTGCGCTGTTCTTTATACGTCTGTCCGATCAATAGGTGATTGGTTCTTGAGTTTTTGAGATTGGATTTCGGTTTCAGCCCCCAGTGTCCTATTGGAGGGGGGCTTGATTTATGACTGATGTCAATCTTTTGGAAATGCCGGTTGGCCCGGGTTCGTAGCTCTATGTCGGGATTTCGGCTCTCGTCCACTTCAAAGAGTTTTTTATTACCTACAGGCCCCTTTCTCCAGACATCTCATAGCAGGATTCCAAACTATTTGGCCTATTCTCGGTGCCATCCTCCCCAAAACTGTCACTTTGATGTAAACCAGTTCCAAGCTGATGAGTTAAGGAAATCTGATAACTTTGGGGGGGGAGAGGTCTTCTTTAGATCAGTGCTTCAGCTCAGAGCTAAAATGCTCTTATCAAAATACACCCAACATAACGCTACAGTGGTCTATAGTGGTTTATTAGGGAATAGGTCATGACACTACTTCTCAAAAGTTTTATGACACCTCAATTGTTCCAGTTTTTATTGACATTTAAGCAGTTTAATGTCTCAATGTATTCTTTCTACAATGGAAATCAAATATTGTTTGGAAAGTTTTTCCCAGCACTGTTGCAGAAGTTCACACAAATGTGTTGCATTTGTAGGTTGCTTTTTCTTTCACCCTTCTGTCCAGTTCATCCCATGTTTTGGGTCATTATTTTGCTGTAGGATGAACCTTTGAAAAACTAGGCGTACACCAGAGGGTACTGCATGGTGCTTCAAAATGCTGTGATAGCCGTTTTGGTTCAGGGTGCCACTCACTTTGTGAAAGTCCCAACTCTGTATCCAGCAAAAGAGCCCCAGACCATCATGCTTCGTCCTCCATGTTTGACAGGTGGTATCACACACTGAGGAACCATCCTTTCGACGGCCTTCAAAAACCATGTGTGATGAAGTAGTCCACTGGCAGCGCTTCATATGCCCAGGCAAGCCTATTTCTTACTGAGACTTGCTTACTTCGACCAGTGTTAAGCTGTGCTTGAAGCTGTTGTCCTGTGAGCCACCTATCACACAAGCTGTTGATTCTCAGAAACTTGTCTTCTGATTCTGTTGTGGCTTTGGGTCTGTCAGACCTCTTCCTGTCAGAGTTTCCTCCAGTTTCCAAGTGCCTTTTGATGGTGTAGGAAACTGTACTTAAAAACTGTGCTTAAACGGCAATAAAAACTGGAAAATTGGGGGTGTTCTGAAACTTTTGACCAGTAGTGTATTTCATGATTTTAATCAGTTTTTTTGTTTCTATTTGTAGTCCTGGAAGCTTTCTAAATAATAATTCAGAATTCTGCTCTGTAATTTTCCCACATTATTTATAAGAGGATTCATTTAATCAAATGAATTTCAATCATGATTTTAAAAATCTGTCATGTAGGAACTCACTTAAAATGTTGAGAGTTGATGTGCAGAATATGCTCTACATTAAATTCAGAACATTTCATAAAAATAATTTTGCTTATGGTTTCATTGTGTATGTCTTTGTCCTTTTGTGTCAAAGTTAAGCTTGATTAATTAAATTCTCCTCAATTAAAATATTTTTCAGAATATGGTTTTAATGTTCCCTTCTAGGACACACTCCTTATCAACAGTGATAAATTGTTCCATTTGGTATGTTTAAATATTGAAATTAACATGTTTTGCCTCCCAAAATAATAATACTCTATCTATCACCATACATGTTGATTAGCACAGATTGTTTGTACAGCCTCTGTCAAGAAGCGTAGTAAGAACCATGGTCCAAGTGGGGAGCACGTCAATTCATCCCCGAAAATTCACCCCGGTGACAATTCGTCCCCGTGACAGTTCATCCCTGCATCAATTTGCCCCCATAATTATATGTTCTCCACTTGAGCATTTGTAACCATGAGTGCATTCACTTATTGTACAGCCATAGAATACACATACACCGATCAGCCATAACATTATGACCACTGACAGGTGAAGTGAATAACACTGATAATCTCGTTGTCATGGCACCTGTCAGTGGGTTGGATATATTAGGCAGCAAGTTAATTTTTTTCCTCAAAGTTGACGTGTTAGAAGCAGGAAAAATGGGCAAGCGTAAAGATCTGAGTGACTTTGACAAGGGCCAAATTGTGATGGCTAGACAACTGGGTCAGAGCATCTCCAAAACTGCAGCTCTTGTGGGGTGTTCCCGGTCTGCAGTGGTCAGTACCTATCAAAAGTGGTCCAATGAAGGAAAAGCGGTGAACCGGCGACAGGGTCATGGGCAGCCAAGGTTCATTGATGCACATGGGGAGCGAAGGCTGGCCCGTGTGGTTCGATCCAACAGACGAGCTACTGTAGCTCAAATTGCTGAAAAAGTTAATGCTGGTTCTGATAGAAAGGTGTCAGAACACACAGTGCATCGCAGTTTGTTGTGTATGGGGCTGCATAGCCACAGACCAGTCAGGGTGCCCATGCTGACCCCTGTCCACTGCCGAAAGTACCTACAATGGGCACATAAGCATCAGAACTGGACCATGGAGCAATTGAAGAAGGTGGCCTGGTCTGATGAATCACGAGATCAAGGTGTTGACTTGGCCTCCAATTTCCCCAGATCTCAATCCAGTCAAGCATCTGTGGGATTAGCTGGACAAACAAGTCCAATCCATGGAGGCCCCACCTCGCAATTTACAGGACTTAAAGGATCTGCTGCTAACGTCTTGGTGCCAGATACCACAGCACACCTTCAGAGGTCTAGTGGAGTCCATGCCACGATGAGTCAGGGCTGTTTTGGGGGGAAAAGGGGGACCTACACAATATTAGGCCGGTGGTCATAATGTTATGGCTGATCGGTGTATATATATATATATATATATATATATATATATATATACTCAGCAAAAAAGAAACGTCCTCTCACTTTCAACTGGTTTTATTTTCAGCAAACTTAACATGTAAATATTTGTATGAACATAAAAAGATTCAACAACTAAGACATAAATTGAACAAGTTTCACAGACATGTGACTAACAGAAATGGAATCACGTGTCCCTGAACAAAGTGGGGGTCAAAATCAAAAGTAACATTCAGTATCTGGTGTGGAAACCAGCTGCATTTGCCAGTTCTTGCTGTGAGATGTAACCCCACTCTTCCACCAAGTCACTAGCAAGTTCCTGGACATTTCTGAGGGAATGGCCCTAGCCCTCACCCTCAAACAGGTCCCAGACGTGCTCAATGGGATTGAGATTTGGGCTCTTCACTGGCCATGGCAGAACAATGACATTCCTGTCCAGTGAAGGTGGGTTTGTGCAAATAGGCGACGTTGTTGCCGATGATGTCTGGTAAGGACCTGCCTTACAACAGGCCTACAGGCCCTCAGTCCAGCCTCTCTCAGCCTATTGCCGACAGTCTGAGCACTGCTGGAGGGATTGTGTGCTCTTGGTGTAACTCGTAACTCAATCAGCTGTCCTTCCTGTCTCCCTGTAGCGCTGTATGGACATTGCAATTTAATGCCCTGGCCACATCTGCAGTCCTCATGCCACCTTGCAGCATGCCTAAGGCATGTTCACACAGATGAGCAGGGACCCTGGGCATCTTTCTTTTGGTGTTTTTCAGAGTCAGTAGAAATGTCTCTTTAGTGTCCTAAGTTTTTATAACTGTGACCTTAATTGCCTACCGTCTGTAAGCTGGAAAACATTGTTTAAACCCTTTACAATAAAGATCTGTAAAGTTATTTGGATTTTTACAGAATTATCTTTAAAATACAGTGTCCTGAAAAAGGGAAACAGACCAGGGTGTGCATTCTTGACTGGGGGTAGCAAGGTGCACAGGAGGGCAAGAAGAATCGGACAGCGCGAGAGAGTGGAAGAATAGGAGAAAGAAGGGTGAAGTTGATAGTTGACGGATTCACTGGCTTGAGACCCTTTTTCTGGACCTGGACCATATTATATTATTACACTATATTGTGTTGACCATGTACCACAACTGGATCATTTACTGCATTTTATGTTTTAATGTTATACTAATGTTTCTTTAATATTTTCAATTTACATTTGTAGTTATAAGTTATAAGTATGTTCTCTAGTTTTCATTAATATATTTTATATCATCATATTATTATTATTATAAATAAGTATTCATTATTAATATTAATTATAATAATATTTTGTTTGAACCTCATTGATATATGATTTGTATACACATTAACAAGAGTTTTTAGAATGTTTTTGTTATTTATTCTTTAAATATTTGGATACCTTGAAACTTATCTATAAAAAACAGACATCGATTTATTGCTGAAGTTTATTTGACTTGGTAAAGTGAGAAACCATTCTGAAACCACTCCCCTTCCCTTCCCAACCAAACAGAAAGCTAGAGAAATTGACAGTTTTGGACACACATTTAGTGTTTTTTCGTAATGGGATATTTTGCAGGTAATTTTTTTTTTTGTATTTGGTACCAGGAAAGCTTTCACTTAAACTCGCAACGCGATAACATTGATTTGGTCCAGCACTAGCCCTTTTAATCAAGGTAATCATTGCAATAAGTTCTGTCTTATCTAAAGGCACTAGTCTTTTGGAAACAATACCTACCATTGTTTCTACAGTACAACCAGTCAAGTGAAATCCTGTTCCTTATCGCTAATATGCTCAGCTAAAACAAAATGAAAGAAAAGAAAGTTACCGACATTCAGAGTTCTCACTATAGTTGCAAAATGATTGTATCTCACTGGCTTATACTACATGTATAAAAATAATCTGATTCTTGTACCTGTACTGCTTTTACTGCCTTCTGTGTAGTTAGGTCTAAAGAAAAAGAGAAATAAGCAAGGTAGTAAACAAAGTGGGAAAAGCACAGTAACCTGTGTCCTAATAAAGTGTCTTGTGACATCACTGCAGGAACTGTGCTAAAAGGTTTCTTAATGAAACTGGTTAACAATAAACACATTTTGGAAATATGTTGGGATACCTTGGAGAATGCAGTTTACTGGTGAGCAAAGTAAATGTCAATGTAAATGTATTATAAGTATATAATACGATAACCTCTTTGGTAGATGAGTGTGCTATATGCATTGATGTTGAGAACCAATGAGAAGTAATGGTGGGCAATTTCCCTTGATAAATGTATTCAGTTAGCTAAACTGTTTAATCTTGTATATTCTTTAAATATAACATCTCAAATCCAATCATATCGGAGAAGTTAAAACCTGAGAAATAAAACAATGTGACTTTAAATATGCACTTAAACATAGACCAAGCTTCTTTAACCATACCACATGAAATATATGATTGTCATTATTGACACATTTCAAAAAACAAAATAATTCTGGTGTTGTCTAGCTTGTGTTAGGTCCACTAAGAAACACTTTATTTACATAAAATGTATGATTAGTGAGATCAAATGTATTGACGTAAAATATGAATGAGAAAGTTATCAATCTTTATGAAGCAAGTTATAAATTATGAATGTGTCTGTCACAAATTCATATTAAAGATGTCTGAGATAAAAATAGTATTAGCTTGCTGTACTGACTGGTTTTAATAAAGTACAGCATTGGAGGGATTTCATGACAGAATGTGTTGAGTTTTACAGGACCAGTTTCAGGAAAGACAGATTCTCCAAAGCACTATAAAAGGTTCTACTAATAAATACTTTAGCAATGAGTAAAAGTGAAAAACACATCACTCACTTATAACTCGGTTAATGAAGTTTGACCCTATGCTCATTGATATTGTTTGTACTATCTGTTAATCATGAATATAGCATACATATAATAATGTTATAAATAATATTAATATAAAAAAAAATGCTATACCTTGCCAACAACAAATTTATTTTATTACAGTATATAAGATGATCTGCATTCCTTGGGCTTTGGCTAGATATTTCTGTTTACTTCAAAATAAGTCAATTTAAGTTTATTTTATTGGATTACTTCAAACATAATTTGGACATTGATTATATCATCTGCATTGAATATTGTCTGTAGGTAGAAAGGGAGGATCTTTATATATATATATACACTCACCTAAAGGATTATTAGGAACACCTGTTCAATTTCTCATTAATGCAATTATCTAACCAACCAATCACATGGCAGTTGCTTCAATGCATTTAGGGGTGTGGTCCTGGTCAAGACAATCTCCTGAACTCCAAACTGAATGTCTGAATGGGAAAGAAAGGTGATTTAAGCAATTTTGAGCGTGGCATGGTTGTTGGTGCCAGGCGGGCCGGTCTGAGTATTTCACAATCTGCTCAGTTACTGGGATTTTCACGCACAACCATTTCTAGGGTTTACAAAGAATGGTGTGAAAAGGGAAAAACATCCAGTATGCGGCAGTCCTGTGGGCGAAAATGCCTTGTTGATGCTAGAGGTCAGAGGAGAATGGGCCGACTCATTCAAGCTGATAGAAGAGCAACTTTGACTGAAATAACCACTCGTTACAACCGAGGTATGCAGCAAAGCATTTGTGAAGCCACAACACGTACAACCTTGAGGCGGATGGGCTACAACAGCAGAAGACCCCACCGGGTACCACTCATCTCCACTACAAATAGGAAAAAGAGGCTACAATTTGCACAAGCTCACCAAAATTGGACAGTTGAAGACTGGAAAAATGTTGCCTGGTCTGATGAGTCTCGATTTCTGTTGAGACATTCAGATGGTAGAGTCAGAATTTGGCGTAAACAGAATGAGAACATGGGTCCATCATGCTTTGTTACCACTGTGCAGGCTGGTGGTAGTGGTGTAATGGTGTGGGGGATGTTTTCTTGGCACACTTTAGGCCCCTTAGTGCCAACTGGGCATCGTTTAAATGCCACGGCCTACCTGAGCATTGTTTCTGACCATGTCCATCCCTTTATGACCACCATGTACCCATCCTCTGATGGCTACTTCCAGCAGGATAATGCACCAAAGGTCACAAAGGTCGAATCATTTCAAATTGGTTTCTTGAACATGACAATGAGTTCACTGTACTAAACTGGCCCCCACAGTCACCAGATCTCAACCCAATAGAGCATCTTTGGGATGTGGTGGAACGGGAGCTTCGTGCCCTGGATGTGCATCCCACAAATCTCCATCAACTGCAAGATGCTATCCTATCAATATGGGCCAACATTTCTAAAGAATGCTTTCAGCACCTTGTTGAATCAATGCCACGTAGAATTAAGGCAGTTCTGAAGGCGAAAGGGAGGCAAAAACACTATATTAGTATGGTGTTCCTAATAATCTTTTAGGTGAGTGTATATATATATATATATATATATATATATATATATACACTGCTCAAAAAAATTAAGGGAACGCTTAATTCACATATCGGATCTCGATGAATGAAATATATTAAAGATCAAAATCTTTACTGTACATTGTGTAATTCGTTGAGAACAAAATGACGTAACAACGGTCTATGGAAACCAAAATCACCAACCGATTGAGGGCTGGATTCAAACTCACTTCGAAAATCAAAGTAAACAATTGAAATCACAGGCTGTTCCAACTTGCGTGAATTTCATCATGGCAACACATAATGTGACTCAGTAGTGTGTTTGGCCCCCACGTGCCTGTATGCACTCCCGACAATGTCTGGGCATGCTCCTGATGAGACGGCGGATGGTGTCCTGGGGGATCTCCTCCCAGACCTGGATCAGGGCATCAGTGAGCTCCTGGTCTGTGGCGCTACTTGGCGGAATCGGATGCACTGATAGATAACGTCCCAAAGGTTCTCAATTGGATTCAGGTCTGGGGAACGTGAGGGCCAGTCAATGGCATCAATGCCTTCGTCATCCAGGAACTGCCTACACACTCTGGCCACATGAGGCCGGGCATTGTCCTGCACCAGGAGGAACCCAGGGCCCACTGCACCAGCGTAAGGTCTGACGATGGGTCTGAGGATTTCATCCCGGTACCTAACAGCAGTCAGGGTACCGTTGGCTAGCATGTGGAGGTCTGTGCGACCCTCCAAGGATATGCCTCCCCAGACCATCACTGACCCACAGCCAAACCGGTCATGCTGGATGATGTTGCAGGCAGCATAACGTTCACCACGGCGTCTCCAGACTTTTTCACGTCTGTCACATGTGCTCAGTGTGAACCTGCTCTCATCTGTGAAGAGAATGGGGTGCCAATGGTGGACCTGCCAATTCTGGTGTTCTCTGGCGAATGCCAATCAAGCTGCACGGTGCTGGGCTGTGAGCACAGGTCCCACTAGAGGATGTTGGGCCCTCATGCCACCCTCATGGAGTCTGTTTCTGACAGTTTGGTCTGGAGGTCATTTTGTAGGGCTCTGTCAGTGCTCCTCCTGTTCCTCCTCGCACAAATGAGCAAATGTCCTGCTGCTGGGTTGATGCCCTTCTACGGCCCTGTCCAGCTCTTCTCATGTAACGGCCCATCTCTTGGTATCTCCCCCATGCTCTTGAGACTGTACTGGGAGACACAGCAAACCTTCTTGCGACGGCACATATGGATATGCCATCCTGGAGGAGCTGAACTACCTGTGCAACCTGAATGGGCTGCAGGTACCAACCTCATGCTACCAGTAGTGACAAGGACACTAGCAAAATGCAAAACTAGAGTCAGTCAGGAAGGATAAGGAGAGAGCAATTGTCTGTGGCCACCACCTGCAAAACCATTCCCTTTTTGGGGGTTGTCTTGCTGTTGCCTCTCCAGTGCACCTGTTGTAACATTCATTTGCACCAAAACAGGTGACATTGATTCGCTTAGGCTTCCTAACTGGACAGATTGATATCCCTGAAGTTTAATTGACTTGGTGTTATACTGTGATGATTACATATGTGTTCCCTTAATTTTTTTGAGCAGTGTATATTACTGCAGGAAAAAGCAACAGTTAAGTGGATACTAGAGTCTGCTATACCTTGAAGACTTTTGATTGAAAGGAGGTACAAGTATTTTGGAAACATTGCACCAGGGAGACATAAACTCTGTGCTGTGTGTACCAGGTACAAAAGAGGCTGTATTATGTATTAAAATGACCTAACATTTTTGTAAGTGGGAAGTACATATATAAATGTTTTGGCTTTTCCAATATAAACTGCCTTGCCAGGACCCTTTTACTATGGCGAGTGGATGATCCTAAGTATGTTATACAGTTGAACTTTGAAGTTAAAAAAGCTCCCAAAAGGGAGTATGGGACATTGCCTTGCACAATAGGAAGTGCTGAAAACTCATAACAAAACTACCGATATGCCCTTACTCTTTTGCCATTCACCTAGCTGGAAGACGCTCTTAGTAAGTACACTCCCACTGAGTATATGCTTTTTAGTTTGAAAACTCTTAAAAAATACATCATCATGCTCGGGATCCACATCATTCTCATCCTGCTCTTGCGTAGTATGGGAAGGGTTGTGTTCATCACCAGGAGAAGGGATGTCGTCACCACTGTTGCCTGTCAGGTCTACGTCTGCATCTCCCTGTGCCTCTTCGTCCTCACCATCTCCCAACTGACACTCATGGCTCCCCTATCTAGTGACAAGTAGTGACACCTCTCCCTTTGGACTAGAAAGTTGGCAGCTGCCCCTTTCCAGGGTTTTCTGTGCGTGTTCTTTGTGGAGTGTGTTGTTTGTATTAATCCTATTTTTCCACAGGGTTTTTCCTTACAGGGGGGTGAGACGTGTGCTCGATACCCATCTCTAGACACACCAGATGTGCCTCTTCTGGCATCTTATTATACTTATTATAGTAATTCAGCAAGCCCAGATACACCTTCAGTTCAGTTAAATTGAGGACCCAACCTCGACTAGTGATAGCTTTTACCTTGTCTTGAACTGGATGTAGCCCTTTGGCATCCACACAGTGTCAGGTACTGCACTTAATTTGCCAGGAATATACACTTACCTCTCTTCAGCCGTAAGCCTGCCCTTTTTAGTCTACTCAGCATCTCCTCCAATTTCTGCAATTGTTCTACAGTTGTTGCCCCTTTTTTCATTGTATATCAACATACTGCAACCTTTGGAATGTTCTGTAACAGTCCCTCCATGGTTCTCTGACAGAGAGCAGGTGCAGACAAAACTCCAAAAGGAAATCATTTATATGTGATCACTGTTAGATCATTTTTAGATAGTTCCAGCACTTTGTTTGCTACAGATGACTCCAATTTAGTGAACTGTTTCCCCCCAGTAAACAAATCCTCAATTCTGGGATTGAATACTGTTCCAAAGATGATACTCGATTCACTGTCAGTGTTTGTAATCTCCACAGATGGAGCCATCAGGCTTTAACACTGACACAATGGGTGCTGCCCATTCAAAATATCTGACAGGTTAAATTATTTTCTCTTTCATAAGCCATTCAATTTCTGCCTCCACTTTTGGCTTCATAGCATTAGGAACTAATCTAGGTCTAACAAATCTTGGTCTAACAAATTCTTTCTACAAAAGGATGCCGGACCCCATTTTAGAACATAAGAACATATGAAAGTTTACAAATGAGAGGAGGCCATTCGACCCATCATGCTTGTTTGGTGTCCATTAATAACTAAGTGATCCAAGGATCCTATGCAGTCTATTTTTAAATGTTCCCAAATTTTCAGCTTCAACCACATCACTGGGGAGTTTGTTCCAGATTGTGACTACTCTCTGTGTAAAGAAGTGTCTACTGTTTTCTGTCTTGTATATATTTGTCCCGTATATATTTATTTGCTGATTTCATAGCTTGTGCAATCTTAAGTGCATTTTTAAAAGTCATATTTTTTTCTGATATTAAGCTACATTCTTGGTGAAGCTACATTCATTTTGGCTTGGATGACCTTCAATGTATCCAGCTCATCTTTAAAAACTTTGTCATGCTGCTCTAGTACATCTGGTTATGTCACAGACTCACTGGTTTAATGTGATGGATGTTTCTCCAATCCAAGTAAATCTCCACCCTGCCACTCCCTAACCGATTTGACTTGTTATTTATATTCCACTATTACATCTGCCTCTCCGACTACTATAATGCTTTCACCTTAAAGGTTTGTAGACTAATCTGTGCCTTTTTCAGTTCAGGTGCCCTGCTTTCTTCCCATCCAGCAGTGTATTCCTTCTCGTGCATTAATGTAACACTACAACCAGTGTTGATCTCAAACTTCACGTCTTTTCCATTGATTTTCAGAAACACAACAGTCTTTTCTGTATAAAATTATGAGGAAAAATATTTGTTGGCTGCTAACTCAAATATTCCAAAAGGCACTTAGAACAGGGGATTTACCAACTTACTGGAAGACAGCAAATGTTATATCAAAGGGGACAAAACTGAGCCAGGAAATTACAGACCAATCAGTCTCACCTGCATTTGTATTATTATTATTATTTTTTTTTTTTTATTATTATTATTTTTTTTTTTTTTTTATTATTATTATTAATTAATTTATTTATTTATTTATTTAATTTCTTGGCAGACGCACTTATCCAGGGCGACTTACAACATAAGCACAATACAAAGTGCAAGAATACAGTTCAGTACAAGGCATCAAACATTACAAATTCAAATTTACATTATACAAAGCAATTAAAAGTATAATACATTTTACAACTTCCAATTTACACAGGTAAGTACAATAAGTGAGGTCATACATCCTGGAAAGTAAAAGCTAAGTGCTGTCAAGATGTTAGGTCACAGTCAAGGGCTATGGGAAAGGGAGCAAGGGGGAAATCAATAATACAAGTATTAGTAATGAAATAAGCATGATAAAATGTTGTGAAGTGTTATCTTACAGGAGAGTAAAAGGACTAATATTACAAGTACTGTCTGAAAAGATGTGTCTTGAGAAAGCGCCGGAAGGAGGTCAAGGACTTTGACTTCGGTGGGAAGGTCGTTCCACCATTTAGGGGCCAGGGATGAGAAGGAGCGGCTCTGGAGGAAGGGGAGTGGAGAGGAGGCAGAGTTAGTCTTCTGGCACCGGAAGACCGCAGTGGTCTGGAGGGGATGTATGGAGAGATGAGGGACTTAAGGTAGCTTGGTGCAGTGTGGTCGAGACAGTGGTAGGTGAGGGTCAATTCAGGGTAATGTAAGTAGATAGATTATTAACTGGTTGATGTATAGGAAACAGAGGGTGTCAATTATAGGAGTTGCTTCTGGAGTGAGGTTGTTAGTGGAGTTCCACAGGGATCAGTAGTGCCTTTGCTATTTCTAATCTATATTAATGATCTGGACTCTGGGATAGTTAGCAAACTTGTCAGATTTGCAGATGATACTAAAATAGGTGGCTCAGCAGATACAATCTCAGCAGCACAGGTTATTCAAAGGGACTTAGATAATATTCAGTTGTGGGCCGACACCTGGCAGATGAAATTCAACATGGACAAGTGCAAGGTATTACATGCAGGTAACAAAAATGTCCACTATAATTACACTATGGGAGGAATAGAACTAGATGAAATAACGCATGAGAAAGACCTAGGAGTCTACGTGAACTCCTCACTTTCTCCATCCAAACAATGTGGGGAAGCAATAAAAAAAGGCAAACAGAATGTTAGGGTATATTGTCAAAAGTGTAGAATTTAAAACAAGGGAAGTAATGTTAAGACTGTACAATGCACTAGTTAGAGCTCATCTGGATACTGTGGACAGTTCTGGGGCAGTTCAGAGAAGAGCAACCAGACTTATTTCAGGTCTGAAGGCAGGAAATCTGAAATCTGATTGGCCCCCATTCAATCAATCGTCGACGAGAAGAGCAACCGGAGAATTCTTCACAACGATCACAGATGCAATTCCACCCCCAAACAATTGGCGGCACTGCGGCAGTAATGTGTCGATGTAACTTGGGAGAAGAAGCAGTGCTTGAAACTAATGTGCGAAATCGATGGGAATCGCCAAAAAAAGGAAGAAGAAGAAGTGCTTTGGCTTGAGCGATACCAGAACATTCTTCTCTGACGTTATGCCAGTACGCGGGAGAACAGTTATCCAACTTGAAAACAATTCGTGGTGAGTCACAAATCCTCGTGTTGGTTGTCATTAAAATATGAAAGGATATTTAGCTGCTGCTCTTACTTATTTTAGGTTTGTTAACTAAATTGTGGAAGAAGCACTGTCGAAGTAAACCAATAAACTTGTAAGCCACTAAATTTGTTAGCAATGTTAACATGTTTTTGCTAAGATAGCGCTAGCAAAGATTCTATAGTTGACTTTATCAAACGTCTGTGGCGCTAACTTTAGGGTTTTTGCATGCACTAACCGCCTCGTATGTATTTATACCTTTGTGATAATGTTAATTATCGTGTTTGGCAGATATAGTGAGCATGAAAAAAAAGGGACAGACACAGGGAGCCATTCAGAGGTTTTTTACAAAATTAACCGATGATACCACTGAAAGTGAGGGTTTAAGCAAGGAGAGGTCAGAGGACAGAATCAACCAGAAGGCAGCTGAGGACCAGGGTAGCCCAAACCCCTCTTCACCAGGTCAGAGAAAACATGATGTAGGCAAAGCCAGATAATAGACACAATGCAATGTATTAAATGGTATTCATTGAAATTGCAACGAGGAGAAATGTACTGCTTGCTGAGGGTCTGAAAATAATGACGCCAAAATGGATGTTTCTGCTCATATTAACCTAATTTTCAGAAGAATGCATGCTGATGTCTCGCTGATGTCAAGTAACGTATACAGTTCAACTTTAGCTGTCATTGTTACCCTTTCTAGGTTAACATGATTAATGTTGTATGGATTGCATTTTATTATTTTATTTCTTAAACAGAACTAAATTTATAGTTATCAGATGGCATGTTGATGGCATGTTGAATAGAAGACCTCTTCCCCCCCCCAGAGTTATCAGATTTCCTTAGCTCATCAGCTTGGAACTGGTTTGCATCAAAGTGACAGTTTTGGAGAGGATGGCACCGAGAAGAGGCCAAATAGTTTGGAATCCTGCTATGAAATGTCTGGAGAAAGGGGCCTGTAGGTGATAAAAACTCTTTGAAGTGGATGAGAGCCGAAATCCCGACATAGAGCTACGAACCCAGGCCAACCGGCATTTCCAAAAGATGGCATGGATTGACATCAGTCATAAATCAAGCCCCCCTCCAATAGGACACTGGGGGCTGAAACCGAAATCCAATCTCAAAAATTCAAGAACCAATCACCTATTGATCTGACAGACTATAAAGAACAGCGCACGGCTTTCTCTCTCTCTCTCTCTCACCTAAACCAGAAACTCGCTGCCACAGCTCAACCTGTAGCTCTGTTGCCAGAACCGGAACCAGAAACCAACCAAGTCTTTGCCGGCAACAGAAGAGTTAAACTGGGAGAAGGAGATTGAGCCGTACGAAGAATTCTTTTAAAGGACTTTATTAAATAAAGAACTTTACAGACTGCGCTGCCCGCCTGTGCCCACCTGATCAGTGGAGTTTTACAGCTGAACAATTGACTAAGTCGACTGTATACACAAGTGTTCAGTCATGTAAATAGCTATTTGAGTCTTAAGAAACTTGACCCTTGGAACAAACAGGGCCCTGCTTTCCTCAAAGACTTCGTCTTCAAGTAACTACGGTGGAACCCTGCTTACAAAGAAGATTTTGTGCACAACCTTGGAGCCTTCAAACCAGTGGAAAATCTGTTTGGAAAAAGACTCTACATTCGCGAAACCCCAACTTCCAGGTGCATCGACTGAGTGGAAGTTCTTGGACAAAGCCGAACCAGACTGCCTTTGTTCCAAACCACACGGACCTCGTGCCGTGTGCTGTTATCTGAGCCCGAAGACAGAGAGGCCTCTCTGCGACGAAGTTCAGATAAGTTTAACAGTTTGGAGTTCATGATTCATGACATTTGAGAAATCAATCAGAAATGTTAATCTGTGATTCATAACTCTAGAATGTGTAATATCACTTAGTTTTCTTAAATATAAATGTGTGTTGCATTAAACTGTTTTGTTGATAATTTTAGAAATAAAATCTGTCAACCCCGAGAAATATCTTCTCATTCCTGTTTAACTGTTTAGTCTGAAATTGACACAAGTTAATAGACACCAGATTATAGGTGGCCCTGCCTATCCTTAATCATTGAATAATAATCAGTTAAGGGAAATTGTGGTAACAAGTAATGATAGGATCTTTCTCGGCACCTAAACGTAAATGAGACTGATATATATATAACGAGAAGTTACCTGACATAAATACTAACCTGCGTAGTTATTTAATGTCTGACTAACAATACTAACGAGAGACTCACCTTCGTCTTACTAACCGGTATTGTAGTCAATGTGTTTATAACCTTTTTTGTTTAATGATTTGTGTTATCATATGCGATCCCATGGTCTTTGATTTGGTCACGGAAGTGATTTGTCTTTGATTTGTTGATCTAGAGTTGAATTTTAATTAGTTTTTCCCTTTTGTATAATTAGTGTAGTGCTACATTTAGTCTTTGTTTTGAATAAATTTGACAATTTATATCTTAGGAATTGGTGTCTGCGTCCAATTATTACAGAAATTGAGTTCTACAAGATTCCAGGATTCGTGATAAGGTGATACTATAAATTCACTTCTTTAATTGAAATTTATAAGTGTACCTTACGCTACAGAGCATTTGAAAAAGGAATGACTGCCGAAGTGTATTTGCACCGTACTGAATACATTATTTTGTGTGCTTGAATGTACCTTGTACTTGGCCCCTGAATGTAACATGTGGCCCCTTAATGGCCCCTGTTACAGAAAAATCCTAGAACCACCACTGTCTGAAGGGAATGTCCTACTGAGAGACTGAGGGAACTTTTCACCCTGGAACAGAGGAGACTACGTGGGGACTTGATTCAAGTCTTCAAAATCATGAAAGGCATCGATCACATCAAACCAGAGGAGCTTTTCCAGATCAGCAAGGACACATGGACCCTGGGACACAAATGGAAATTGGGTTTCAAGGCATTCAAGACAGAAAACAGGAGACACTTCTTTACACAGAGTCGTCACAATCTGGAACAAACTCCCCAGTGATGTGGTTGAAGCTGAAAATTTGGGAACATTTAAAAATAGACTACATAGGATCCTTGGATCACTTAGTTATTAATGGACACCAAACAAGCACGATGGGTCGAATGGCCTCCTCTCATTTGTAAACTTTCATATGTTCTTATGTTCTAAAATGGTGTCCGGCTTTCTTTTGAGATGGTCAATTTGCAGCCGCCCTCCTGCATGCTGTTACATGGAACAGCAGATCTTGTTTGCATATCCTGTATATATTTATTTGCCGATTTCATAGCTTGTGCAATCTTAAGTGCATTTTTAAAAGTCATATTTTTTTCTGATATTAAACGGCTCTGAATACGGTCATCATTGACACTGCACACTAACCTATTCCTCAATATTTGTGAGAGTGTGTTGCCATAATTACAATCCTTAGATAACTTGCTCAGCTCAACTTGCTGCATATTCAGCTATTGACGCATATGCTCATTTGCTTTGACCTTGCCGGTATTGCAATGCTATATTTCTAGGACCAATGGCATTATGCAGACGATACAACTGTCTGCTCAGTCCCTGCTGGAGACAGACATTGTTATTGTCTATTTCATTGGATTGTGGATACATTTGTCTTTGCCTATGATTCTGCTGGTCTCCCCCTGCCTGATTAGCTGGAAGCACATTCAATCAGAGGCATAGCAAAATCTTGGGTCCTCTTTCAAGGTGTGCCAATGTCTAAAGTTTGTGCAGTATGCTGGGTTACGCTGTACACATACATTTTGTTTTATAGGCTTGATGTTTTGAGTTCCACTCCTTCTTCTCAAGTGTTAATTTGGGGTTTGGCAGAGCTGTTGGAGATGCTCTAATTTTGGCTCTACGTTATATTCTGATAAGTGAGATATATCTGCCCTTGAGGTCTTGAGGTTCATTGCATTTCTTGCTCACTCCCTGTCCCTTGGAAGTCATGCTTGTCCTACTCCACTGTGTGTTCTCCAGCAAGCATGTTGGTTGATAGTCCATCCTCTCAATGACTTTGATACACAATATCCCATACTCCCTTTTGGGAACTATTTTCAACTTGAAATATAACATTGGGTTGCAGATGTAGCCTTCTGATTCTGAAAGAGAAAATACTGGAAAGGACCTTGGCTACACTTATTTTCTAATCAGTGTATGAATCTTTGCCCTATACATAGATTATTTGGGTCCCACAATCATCTCTATGAAATATTTAATATTAAATTATTTAAAAAATAAACATTATAGGCCTTATTCCAGCTATGGATTTTATTTATTTAATTATTTATAGACAGATGCCTTTATCCAGGGCACAGGTTATAAAGAGAAATTCAAAATTGCCATACAAAATTCAAATAAAGCAAAGTAGAGAAGTTAAAATGTAGATTATATTTACAGTTTTTATCAAATACAGTGCATACATCCTAGTTCAAATAGGTAACCATTGCAGACATGATGAGGTGAAGTCCTAGGTATGAACTAAAGGGAAGGGGCAGAAATCACAAACAAACAACAGAAGTTCTAGCAATCTATAAATAAGACAGCAGCATAATGAAACAGTTATATATTCACTACCGGTCAAAAGTTTTAGAAGACAATAATTTTTCCAGTTTTTACTGTAATTTAAGCACAGTTTTTAAGTACAGTTTCCTACACCATCAAAAGGCACTTGGACACTGGAGGAAACTCTGACAGGAAGAGGTCTGACAGACCCACAACAGAATCAAAACAGAGTCAACAGCTTGCGTGATAAGCGGCTCACAGGACAACAGCTTCAAGCACAACTTAACACTTGTTGAAGTTAGCAAGTCTCAGTTTCAACTGTGAAGAGAAGACTTCGAGCTGCAGGTTTGACAGGTCGAGTGGCAGTAAGAAAGCCATTGCAAAGATGGCAATAAAAGGAAAAGAGGCTTACCTGGGCCATGAAGCACCACCAGTGGACTACTGAAGACAGGAAGAAGGTCTTATGGACCAGTGAATCGATGAATGAAAATTTGAAATCTTCGGTTCATCAAGCAGGGTTTTTGTATGCTTTTGAGAAGGTGAAAGGATGGTTCCTCAGTGTGTGACAGCAACTGTCAAACATGGAGGAGGTGATGGTCTGGGGCTCTTTTGCTGGATCCAGATTCGGCAACTTGCACAGAGTGAGTGGCACCCTGAACCAAAACGGCTACCACAGCATTTTGCAGCACCATGCAGTACCCTCTGGTGTACGCCTAGTTAGTCAGGGGTTCATCCTACAGCAAGATAATGACCCAAAACACGGGATGAACTGGACAGAAGGGTGAAAGAAAAAGCAACCTACAAGTGCAACAACTTCTGCAACAGTGTTGGGAAGAGCTTTCTGAACAATATTTGATTTCCATTGTAGAAAGTATACATTGAGACATTAAGCGTATATTTCAATAAAAACTGGAAAAATTGAGGTGTTTTAAAACTTTTGACCGGTAGTGTATATAGTGCAAAAATACAGCAGTGCTGAACAGCTCAGGAGAATAAGCTGCTAAATTCTAAGTACTGTCTAAACAGATGTGCCTGACCTCAGTGGGAAAGTCGTTCCACCACTTTGGGGCCAGGGCTGAAAAGAAGCGGGCTCTGGAGGAAGGGGAGCAGAGAGGAGGACAAAGTTAGAAGGGGAGTTTAAGGCAGAGGAGATCCAGGACTGTGGGGAGGAGGGACAGGTAGAATGAGAAATAAGAGGGCAGAGAGAATCAAGGGAGCAGGTGAGGGAGGAGAAAAAGGTGGAAGTAGCCCAGTCAAAAGATAGATGGGAAGTAGAACTAGCAGGAAGAGGTGACAGGGAGAGGTGAGTTCTACTGCATGGATAGTTGAGAGGAGAGAAAGGGGGGAACAGAGAAGACGAGGGAAGGGGAGAGCAGCAGTACTGTCCCCCTTCCCTTCCCAGTTGGACAAGGACAGTGGGACAGGACAAACAGAGAGGACATGGTGCAGGTGTAGTTGAGTTCTCAGGGGAGATCCATGTCTCAGTGGGAGCAAAAGATGAAGTCGGCCTTGTTGGAAGCTGAGTAGAAGTAGGAGGAGGAGGAGGGGATAGGCAGAGAGATGAGGTTGGAGGGATTAGTAAAGTAGTGGCGAGCAGGGGGCCGCTGAGAGGAAGGGGAGAGTAGGACAGGAATCGGAGCGATGGTCATATCAGCCTAGTGATGACGTGTGGCATTCTATTGTTGCGCTAATCTCGCTTGGAGCGCATTTCTCGGCCTCCCAGTTTCCATTCCTACCTGATATGTTGATATAGTACTGGGTGCTCTTTCCAAGGCCCCTCTTTGAGACACTTCACTGAGCTGAGTTTTTTTTAAAGACTGCGTTTTTGCTGTCCATCATGTCTGCAAAATACATGAGTGATCTGCATGCATTGTCACACTGCAGTTTAACCCTGCATTCCTTCCTGAAGTAATCTCTCCATTCCACTTTAGCAGGCCATTGATGGCTTTCCATCAACCTGACTTCACATTGAAGAATGAGAATCATTTGCTATTGCTATTCCCCTGCTCTTGCCCCTGCTCCTGTTTTCTGTTTGGAGTGAAGTGCAGGTCTCTGTATTCGTAACCCCTCACCCTTTGGGTAGTATCCTCAATTGGAGAGACAATGATAGGTTGTGATAATGATGCAACCCTGGTTAGCTGAGGAAGAGGATACTGCTCAAAGGCCACAATGTCACAAGTGAGCCTTTTTTGGTCCGGCAAAAAAGAAAATAAACTTTTTTAAATAAAAGACTGTATGTATTCCACAGCGTATACAGCAAGCAGGGAAGGGCTACTTGGGTGAGAGTGTAGAGTAGCCTATAGGCAGCTTTGTTAGACAACTCAATTAATGGTTCCCATGGTAACGACATATGCCCCTTCCCCTTTGGATAGTATCCTCTTTCTCTGATAATCAGGGTTGCATTCACAACTTATCTTTATCTATCATCGATGCTCATGTAAAATAAGCTTTGGTGTCAGTGGGTTAATTTCCTGCTCATAAATGAATAAATGTGTCGTCTTTTAATTTCCTAAACTATTATACTATAAAACTATAAAACTATAAAACTGCACTTTTATGTATATATATAATTTTATGTACTTTTTCCTCAAATTCTATAATTTGTTCCAGTTTATAAATAAATATGTAATTGTATAGATAGTGTTTATGTCTGGGTTCAAACAAGTAAAGAGATTTGTTGTGTTAAATCATGATGTGGGGGTGGAAGCCCTGGATGATTTCTGACCATATAAATAGAGCTGGAGGTGTAGAGATTTTTGCTGCTCAAAAGGTAATGTTTTGCGTCATCTGAACCTTTCAAAGGGAAAGATACTAAATAATTGCTGGCTTCAGATTGTCCTAAACATCAGAATATTGATTGCTAAAAGGATTTTAATGGATGGTTTCTAACTTTAGAAATGGAGCTTGGTATTGCTTGCATAGGCAGTATTGTGGGATATTCAAAAATGGAGCTGTTTTTTCAAATGAGATGAACATAAACGTAAGGGAAATACACAACACATACCTAGTAACATTGAAGTGGATTTTGTTTTGTTTTGTTATGAACAAGTAAAGCACAATCATTTATAATTCCATATATTTTGGACAGTAGGTTGCATACAAGCTGAACTGTAAACCAGCACTTATTATATTATATATTTTCTAATTGTCAATATTTTGTATGCTTTAATGCCATAATAAGATTAACCTATTCGTCTTTTAATTACAGGTGCTCTGTGGTCTAAATGTTAGGGGGGTGGGGAAATTGTATCTATTACATGGCATAATAGTGATGACATAATGACAAAGACCTTAAATCCATCTCTTTCTGTCCTCTCTGTTGCTTTATGACTGGCAGGTACAACAATAAAGATACATTATCTTTCAATTAGAAAACATAACATATTGCAGCACTTGCTTTACACCATGTTATGATAGAAAGGCATTCATCAAAAAAGTATGACATACAAACACAACAATACCTAATGGAAAGAACAGGGAAGCTAATTATACAGTATATTTCCAGCAATTAATCTAAAAACGACATAGCTACTGCAACTAAGGTCCTTTGTAAACCATACCACTTGAATACTTTCAAAGTAATGTGGAAACATAATTTAAACAATATATATATGAGTCTGCCTTTAGGACAGTTGCTATCTTCTTAACACCTGGTTCCATTTATGATTCATAGTTCCCACGCAAACCATATGTGGTTGCAGACAGCCCTTTCACTTGATTTGAGGGCTGATGAGCTATATCCATCAGGCGGGCAGCCAAGTTAAGGCAATAAAACCACCTTCTTACCTTATGTAAAGCTGCATTCCCAGTGCAGTGAGATTTAATCAATACACCGCAATTCACTTCACAGAAAAGAAAATGTGCCAGGTATTTTATAATCTTCCCACTCTTTTTCATGGTGAAGAATTCTGCAGGGCTTTCCAGTTTTCCTATGTTTTTCTACTAAAAGTAAGTCTGCTACCCAGGTTTTAGCATATGAAATCATAGGCCTGGACAGATTTATTTTTAATTGATGTATTAATGTACAAAAGTCAGGATCAAATAACTTAAGGGAGATTCTCTCTTTAAGGATTATAATAGCAGTTATCTTTAATAATGTGCTCAGATCAGGTACCATTTTTATTGTGGACAAGAAGGATTAAGGCAGAGATATGCTGTGGCTTTTTATGCATTTGGACTAAATGTATACAACTTGTGTAATGTTGTGACTGCTCTAGGGAAGGACTGAAAACCAGCTTTCCAGGGCTTCTCCAATGATGTAAATAGGTATCCATCCATGTATAATTACCTGGAAATATATTAAAAGGTCTTGTGGAGACAGATAACCCTAACAGCATTTGTTTTTTAAAAGTTTTTTTAAATGATTATTATTAAATAAATAATTTTTTCAGCATTGTAAATTAATATATTGTATTATTAGGATGCTGATATATGATTGGCTACAGTACATTTGTCACCTGTGAAAGCTAGTTTACAAAGGCTCAATAGTCATCACTTAGTATTTCTTATTCATTACACATTGAGCTCCAATATGCAATAAAGAAAAAAAATACTTAAAAGGTCTTAATTTTAACAAGATAAGTCAGTAGTTAATATCAATATCTTAATATCTCATCACCCATTAGAACAATGCTAATCAACTTCAATTGTACATCACCAACATAACTGGCAGCTTTTCTTGTTATGTTATTTTAAAAGTAAGCCACAGCTGTCAACTGCAAAATCAGCTGTAACCCACTGATCGATAACCAACAACCCTCTGAGTGCCTGCCAACATTAACTCAACCAATCACACAAAGGGTGGTAGAGTAAAAAAAATTTAAAACAGATCAACTCAGAAGTGAGGTGAAATGACAAAGTTGCAAGAGGAAGCATGCTATCACAAGTCCAGCTAATCAGAAAGAACAAAAACCTCCTGGTTTAATGCGAAACTGATCATTTCCTCAGCTGTCATATAATGCTGTCATCCGTACAGTATGTAAATGCACCTTCATTGTCAATTCTTTAGGGTTCATTCCTGATGTCAAAGTTTGACCATCAGATGTCCTCTGCGGTGATTGATGACTATTTACACCATTCAATTGGGACCATCAATATACATTAGGTACATTCAGTTGCCATTCAATCGAGTTTTACCGGGAAAAATCCACCTGCACTAAATCTTCCTGGATGACACAACTGCAAAATGTACTTTTACCAACAGATGTCACTGTAGCTCTGTCTATTGTACCCCTTAGCAATCGTGTATTAAAAGAATTAAGTGCCTTCTTTTCTGCTAATACTCCTTTTGTCCCCATCCAAAATAAACATAATTTTTGCACCTTGTAAATAACTCATTGCCAATATATTGGGGATGGATTAACAATGAAGTAAAAACCAAATAACACTATGTAACTATGTATGTAAATGCAGTATAGTCGTAAATCTCGAAACTAAATCTTTTGTAGTCGTTTTTGTATTACTTTAGTATAAATAAATGTTAATTTGGATTCATATGTTGTCTTTTTCTGACTTTATGTGAACGAAAAGACACAAATTTGCCCGTTTTCTCATTGGAAATAGGTACATTTCAAAATATCACTGTCCTGGTCACAAAAGCAAAGTTTGTGTGGAATAATAACCATTTTCTATACTTTGAGGTATAAGCAATAAGGAAATAACACTTACTACCAAGGAACAAAAAAAGAAGTTATAAAATCAATTTCCTGGGATTTGCAAACCCTTTGTGTTGTTTGGAGTGACTACGTGAAAATCAGGTGTTGTTGACTGAGCTGAGCAAGGAACACTTCAATAATATACAATATATTTAGCTGTAAGAACTGAGTCATTGAATGTCAAATGGATGTTCCAGGCCACATGACTGTATTGTCCCTATGCATTCAGATTCTGAAACTATAAAAGCAAGTCTTACAGAAATAAAAAGTATATCTACATTGAAAAAAAATCAGATCAGATCTTTTTCTGTGCATCACTGGACTAAATGCTCCCTAGATCACATCACCAGTAGTTCCTATCTAACCAAAATGATACAGAATGATACAAAGATGGGAGATGAAAACCAATAGCTGTATGCAGTCTGCCCTTTCCCTATACATTAGGAACTCGGGAGTGATATAGAAAAAATTTGATTTAATCACTGTAACAACCTCATCCCACTCAACCTAGGCAAGCATTAATACACTCACACCAGACCTGTGGTAATAGGAACTCTGTATCTTGTCCCTGCTCCTGTGCTGCTTGTCCTATACATACACAAAATAACCCAACCCATAACCCATACAACTATAGTATCACACCATGTGATGTATTTATTGAATGTGATGAAAATGCTTAAAAATAAAGATGAATGCTAAAGTACTTCACTTTTTCTGTAAACATTAGGCAGATATGAGTGTCTGTACACTGTCAGTTTCCCATGCTTTGTATCACTGGTGCTGCATTAAAGAAACCTTGTAAGGAGTTATTCATACCTGTAAATAAGCACTGGAGGATTTTATTCCCTGGCAACAAAAAATAAATAAATAAATAACAATTTCAGCAATTCTGAACAGCTGTTACCATGAATAAAAAATATGCACAAATTCTTAAGGCTTGCCCTATATACGCAGCAATCCATCCAAGAGAACCCATTTATATACTCAATACACAACAGCATAATATTTAGGGATGCTGGAATTTTGTGGTAAACTCTTGTGGAATGGTGTTCCAAAATAACATCATGAACAAAGGTACAACTTTATATAGTTCATAGGTGCATTATTAATTATTATTATTATTATTATTATTATTATTATTATTATTATTATTATTATTATTAATTTGTTTTTTTTTTACATTTTAATAATTAGATATCTGTCCAAGGAATCATACATGGTTTAACAATCACTAACATACAATGTTCTAGATATACACAACACAAAACATCTCTATAACATAACTGCACAAATTGGTATTGTCTTTTACTGTTATGTAATCAAGAATAATGATTCTATAAAATATAAATACCTGAAAAAGGATAATTGAATTAAACTGCATTTCACACTTGCAGCCGAAATGGAAATGAATGACATTAGATGTTTGACAACACAGATAATAATAATACATTCCAAAACATATTTCTGTCACTTTGGATGTACTGATGAAAGCTAAGTTAGGTACAAGAAAAAGTGTTGTGGAGAAAATGACAACAATTGAGCAATAAGGATAAAACACAAAAATTACAAACAAAACAAAAACATCTCTAACAAACCTTAGGCTGGTGGAAGAACAGAAAGCCCACATGCCATCACATTGACATACTGTAGTCATTTTCATCAAGCAAGTGATGGGTTCACTTGGGGGAATTTGTCAAAGGGGAAAGGAGCAGAATGCAGTGAGATAGTTCTTTACCTGACAAAATTATGATTTTCAAAGGGAATTTAACTTCAAACTTGTATTGTTCTGCTAAAACAAACAAAAAACACTAATTTATTTTAGGCAACTCTTAAATACTACTACAACTACTACAATTAATTCCAGAAATGTTAAAGGGGTAACTGGAACTTCTTTAATCTATTGCATTTAATTTCTATAGTAGTAATAACACAATATAACCCCGGAGAGGACATATATTGGACTTTGTAAATTACAGTTAATACGGCATCCACATGAAATTCGGCATTCTTGCCATAGCTAAACTGTGCTTTTAATTGTGCATGGTCAACATTCCTCATCCAAAAGATTGCTTTGATTTTTGCCAGGAGTTATTTCCTGGTCTTAAATACACATACAGGTTAAATAACCAATAGTTATTCAGTCTTTAATAGATAAGATTAGATTAGATGCTGAAACTTATATTAGCCACTAAACACACAAGAATAACATATTCTCAGTACATTCTTTAAGTGGAACCTCGCAGAAACACATCCACACCTACACAACTACACATGTGCACACCTCCATGTTCTCACACAAACCCATGCAAACACTTGAAGTCTTGACACAGAAGAATACAATACTCTAACAAAAAACACCTCAGTCACCTGCCCTCCACAAACACTCCTAGCCCCCAAGGCAATGTCTCACACCCACGGCAGTGTCTCACACCTAAAGAGACAGATGGAAAAAAGCTATTCTGCAGGTTCTGTCTGTCCTGCAATACATTTTACAATTAATATTTAAGTAGATTCAATGATATGACAATAAGACTCAATGAGTGTCTCTACTCCATATATATGTGGTGTATTTCCAAACCTGCCACCCAGATCACACAGGTTTTTAAAGAGTGCAGTGGCTATACGAACTGTTCACCCCCTTGAACTTTTTCACTTGTTTTGTTAAAACCAGAAATATTGCTGCATTTAAAAGGGAATTCCCCCGCTTTGATTTACACAACTTACTCAACAGTTTGAAGTGGCAAGGGATTTTTATTGTGAAACAACAGTTCATCTAAAATTCAAATAAACTAAAATATGTCAGTCAGAGAAGTATTCACCCCCTCATTCAATACTTGAAAGAACCACCTTTACAGCAGCAATTACAGTTGTGAGTATTTTGGGGTCAGTCTCTACCAGGTTTGCACATCTGGATTATGCAATAGTCTTAGCAAAATAGTTCAAGTCAAGTTGAATGGGGATACTTGGTGGACAGCAGTCTTCAAGTCTTGCCACAGATTCTCAGTCAGATTCAAGTGCAAGTTTGACATGGCCACTCTAGGATATTCGCTTTGTTTTTAAGCCCCTCCAGTGTCATGTTGGCTGTGTACTTGGGGTTAGTGTCCTGCTGAAAGGTGAATCTCCATCCCAGTCTTAGGTCTTTTTCTTTAAACAGTTCATTATTTTTATACTCTTTCTCTGTGCCTTTCCACAACTTTATCCCAGAGTTGTTTTGAAAGCTCCTTGGTCTTCATGGTAGTATATTTGCTTTGAATGCATTACCCAACTGTGGGACCTTACAGATAGACTCCATTCAACTGTGTGAATTCTGTAGGCAATTAGTTGTGAGTTTGTAATGTGAGTTTATTTTGGAATGTCATAACAAAGGGGGTGGATACTTCTCTAATGACTTTTCAGGTTTTTATTTTTAATTGATTTGACCCCCCCACCCCATCTAGGTTTTAAAAATCAAAGGGGGGGAGACAAAAAAACATTTATCCCAAGGTTGTAAAACAAGAAAATGTGAAAAGAAGTCCAAGATGAATGGATGAAGGATGAATACTTCCTATAGTCACTGTATGCAAGGACAAATCCCCCATTTACTTTCTACTGATTTACACCTGCGTTGTAGCATTTCAAATCAAACCCATTGTGTCATCTGGCTTTTGTTCCAGCTGAGCTCATAATTACTTCATTAAACTCATAATTGAGCTAATCTGTTTTATTCAGGTGTAATAAAAAGTTGAAGATTTGACATCACAGTATCTATAAAAGGTATCGTTGGCAATTATTAGTGTTTAACTAAAGTTATTTTAACATTTTTTGTAAATAATATCATTACACGATTTCTTAGCAGACACCCTTATCCAGGGTGACTTACAATTGTTACAACATATCACATTATATTTACATTTGTACTCATTTATACAGCTGGGCATTTACTGGAGCAATCTAGGTAAAGTACCTTGCTGAAGGGTACAACAGCAGTGCCCCCACCTGGGGATTGAACCACTCCAGAGTCCTGGGCCCTAACCACTACTCCACACTGCCACTAAATAACAACTTCCTTTAAGTAATTCAGAGTTTAGTTGGATTAAAGACAAGCGTAAACTGACTGTGTCCTGATGAAAGGGTTTACGAAACACTGGATTAAGGCCATTGACCACAGTGCACTGTGGCCTGGATTGAAGCAAGGAGACACAAGTATTGAATCTATCAAGCCTATCAATTATTGAACTTGTGATCTTTGGATAGATTGAAGTTTTAAATTCAATTGTGTCTGTCTATATTAAACATTTGCAATGCACAGGAAATACCAAGATATGTGTGTTCATGTAGTTTATCCACTGATCTACAGTTTCTTTCAAAACAGTATTATGTTATATGTTAAAGTGATCAGACTGCAGAAAGAGAGGAAATTAAGTATTATACCTTTCTGATATTGATATTGATACATATGAGTCAGATTTATAATACAGTATCACATTGTTCTGTGGATTTTTTTATTTTGTAAAATGATTGATGTCATTTTTATTATATTCTATTACTGCAACAGCAGTGCCTTTCACCTGGGTTTGAACCCACTCCACTCAGAATTCCAGAGCCCTAACCACTACTCCACATCGCTGCTATTGATGTATTTATTTGCAATTGATTATTTTACATTTGCTGTCAGTATGCTATTACTTAATATTGTAATGACTTGGGGGTTCCAGCCACAACGGGGACTCAAACCCCATTCTCCCACACCACAATGCAGCGATAGTACCTTGTCACTAAAATTCCTAGGCCTCTTTGTGAGGCTCAAGATCGCTACACTATATTGTTCTAATTTGCACACTCTGCTCCAGCAGAAGGCTTTATTTGAGAATGGAACTCAGTTTTTATGTTTATGATTCAGACATGCATCCAATGTGACATTAACATTTCATTAGAATTAAGTGAGATATTTAATGTGTAAAGTAAGAAAATACTTATCTGTCTGTCTCTCTCTCTGTAATATCTGAATTACATTACGTTCCCACAGAATTGTTTTAATTTTATAAGTACCTTTGTTTATACATTCCCAAAGCACTTAAAATGATCATCAGTCATTGATTGTGGGGTTTTTTCTAGTGTGAATGAAATGTTTTCCGTTTCCTAGTTTTAACAGAGTGTGTAACTTTAAAATGCATAACTAATGATTCCCTATAAATGTTGGATTCTCAGCAAACAAACAATATATTACATTCAGGCAAAAATGTCCACCATTGTTCAGACAATGGGTATATTGTATTGCCAAATCAGGACACATTCCTTAAAAGCAAGCACAGTGATCAAAACAAGTAGGTGAATTAAAGCAGTAGCATAGGCTTATCCTGTTGAATTAACAGAAAAAGGGATGTTGTAATATTTTCAGGCAATGGCAATAAAGCTCACAGACCCAGAAGCCAGGTTTTAGAATTGTTAATCAGAGAGGACTTGACATGAAAAGGCAAGACAAGGGCAGACGTCACGGCAGGCATCTGGATCAAAGAATATCTCATCCTGAGGGTGTGAAATGGCTGCCAATCTCAGAGAAGTGTAAAGAGGGCCTAGAAGGAGGCCCACGGAAGGAACAAAATCAAACAGTTGGCTGGCCTAGTGTACTAGAAATAGTAACCTTCACTTACATGTCCCTCTTGGTGCTATAAGGTTTTTACTTGATTCAAAAACAATAGGCTTTATAATTGTATGATGGAAGAAAGCTGATCTTTTTCTTATTAGAAGTGTTTTTTTTTCTGTTTATATAAAAAGGTCTAAATCTTACAGCCTTAAAATGTATTAACCCATCATAATAGTAAAACATTGTTTGCCTATATTCTCCATAGCAGTTGTTTAGTGAAAGTGACAAGAAGTGTTGTGACTAAGGCTTCATGTCACTCCTTCAGAACTGCAACCCTCTGCATCAATGAGCAATTATTACATTGCTATAAGGTAAAAGGTTTTTGTGCAGAAAATTGACTAACTGACTTGTTAGAAAGGTGGCATCCTATGATGGTGCCATGCTGAAAGTCAGTGAGCTCTTCAGTACGGTCCATTCTACTGCCAATGTTTGTCTATGGAGATTGCATGGCTGTGTCCTTGATTTTATACACCTGTCAGCAATGGGTGTGGAGGAAATAGCTGAATCCACAAATTAGAAGGGGTGTCCACATACTTTTGGCCATGTAGTGTACCTCAGTGCACAGCTATCCTGTCTTTTTAAACATACTATCATTATCTTTCAATTCGAGAATAACTCCCAAAGGAACTATACTGCACACCCAAGTCATCGTGAGGGAGACCATCTACAGGGCTTAGGGAAGCCAGAAGCTTTCTTTTTAAATTGGAGCGCCCAGGAGTTTTGGGTGCAAAGGCGCTCACGCTATGGGTGTGTACTAACAAATACCCGAGCCAAGCCGAAACCAAACTGTGACACTGTGGCTTCATAACACATCTGAATCTGGCTCAGGACTGAAGGGGGCCGAAGGGCAGGGTTACGGGGACTACACAAATACTAGTTAAAATTCATGTTGACTAAGGCAAAGGGCTCTCAAGTTTTAAATGCATTTATTTATTACTATAGTATTTTTTTTATACAGTATATATATATATCTATCTATATATCTATCTATCTATATATATATATATATATATATATATATATATATCAGTGGTTCATATATAAACAGATTGGAAAGAGTAAGCATAAGACCTTTTTTGCCTTATGTCTTTCTACTGTGTAATTTAGTAGGTAAAACACAAAGAAGAAAAAACTTGGGTATTCGAGAGTACAAAAAGTATTTACACTTACAGTACACTATAAAATGGGTACTGTGTTTTTGACAAAGTAATGCTTTCTTGCTTCACTTGTTTTAAGGTTTATATTTTACATCAGTGTTTTCACACATGCTTTGTTTTCACTGTTACATTATTTTGATTATTAATGCGTAAATTGAGTGTGACAAATAAACAAATGTACCTAGGTTGTTTTTCATTGTGTACTTTTGTTCCGATTGGGTACCTACAGATGTGAATGTTTTCATTTCAGTTTGGACTAAACCTGATTAGCAATAATATATCCAAGCAATAATTATGATCATTATAGTCATACAATTTGTATTTATGTATTTATTTATGGCTCAGTCACCTCAGGTTTTAAATTTTAAATTTGTAAAAGTTGCTTATATAATGATCTCAATCTGGAAGAGTAGTGTGTATCTCATAAAATCATTATTTTAGAAATGTCGGGACTATCCCTTTGAAAACACCCATTCAGTGGGTATGTACGTTTATAAGTACTAAGCTAATTGTTTTAAATGTTTATAATACTGTAGATTCTGTATTCTGTTTTATATGGTTGTAGATGCCAGCATTTTTGCACCTATTTCATGTGTTTTCTTTTGAGTGATTTTTGAAAAATAGACTTTGCTTCCTGTAACAATCTTGACCTGAGAAATACAATAACAAAATATTATTAGGAACACCATACTAATACTGTGTTTGACCCCCTTTCGCCTTCAGAACTGCCTTAATTCTACGTGGCATTGATTCAACAAGGTGCTGAAAGCATTCTTTAGAAATGTTGGCCCATATTGATAGGATAGCATCTTGCAGTTGATGGAGATTTGTGGGATGCACATCTAGGGCACGAAGCTCCCGTTCCACCACATCCCAAAGATGCTCTATTGGGTTGAGATCTGGTGACTGTGGGGGCCAGTTTAGTACAGTGAACTCATTGTCATGTTCAAGAAACCAATTTGAAATTATTCGACCTTTGTGACATGGTGCATTATCCTGCTGGAAGTAGCCATCAGAGGATGGGTACATGGTGGTCATAAAGGGATGGACATGGTCAGAAACAATGCTCAGGTAGGCCGTGGCATTTAAACGATGCCCAATTGGCACTAAGGGGCCTAAAGTGTGCCAAGAAAACATCCCCCACACCATTACACCACCACCACCAGCCTGCACAGTGGTAACAAGGCATGATGGATCCATGTTCTCATACTGTTTACGCCAAATTCTGACTCTACCATCTGAATGTCTCAACAGAAATCGAGACTCATCAGACCAGGCAACATTTTTCCAGTCTTCAACTGTCCAATTTTGGTGAGCTTGTGCAAATTGTAGCCTCTTTTTCCTATTTGTAGTGGAGATGAGTGGTACCCGGTGGGGTCTTCTGCTGTTGTAGCCCATCCGCCTCAAGGTTGTACGTGTTGTGGCTTCACAAATGCTTTGCTGCATACCTCGGTTGTAACGAGTGGTTATTTCAGTCAAAGTTGCTCTTCTATCAGCTTGAATGAGTCGGCCCATTCTCCTCTGACCTCTAGCATCAACAAGGCATTTTTGCCCACAGGACTGCCGCATACTGGATGTTTTTCCCTTTTCACACCATTCTTTGTAAACCCTAGAAATGGTTGTGGGTGAAAATCCCAGTAACTGAGCAGATTGTGAAATACTCAGACCGGCCCGTCTGGCACCAACAACCATGCCGCGCTCAAAATTGCTTAAATCACCTTTCTTTCCCATTCAGACATTCAGTTTGGAGTTCAGGAGATTCTCTTGACCAGGACCACACCCCTAAATGCATTGAAGCAACTGCCATGTGATTGGTTGATTAGATAATTGCATTAATGAGAAATTGAACAGGTGTTCCTAATAATCCTTTAGGTGAGTGTATGCTGTATTTCATCTTCAAATAATCTGGTGATAGTTATAGTGGTTTTAAATGGTTTTAAGGTGGTTTTATCTTAATTTGAACATGATATTGTTTTACAGATGTGTTTGGAGTGTCCAAGCAGTGAAGGAAACTGATGTTTCAGTTACATTTGTTTTCCAATTTTTATTTGATTAGGTTATAACCGAATATAGCCCAATTATTTGCGTGTCTCACTAGGTTTATCCGAGGATATTAAATATGAAAGGCAAGAGCAGTGGAGATGTATGGCTTGCTGCCAAATTGTTTTCTGGTACTTGGATGAAGTTGTTTACTTTGTTGAGGTATAGCACAGTCATAGCCCCGGTGTGTGACGTGTGAATATGAATTAACATTTACCTGTTGGGGTCAGAGAGTAATGCTGAAATTAATACACCCTGTTGACCCACACAAAAAAAAAAGTAATATTGGAAAATTGTCATATTAGCTAAATACACAGAAACTATCAGAGTTAACCAAACACAAGTACCAATCACCTGCAGTTCTGAAAGCACTATCAGAACCCAGGTTATCAGCTGCAGCTGGTTATCAAGAGTAGGACCCAAAGTGATGCATGGTTGACATACAATCCTTGACAAAGTGTCTGTAAAGAGTAAAGCATGCTTCCCCACCCCACTCTTAAATCACCATTAGTGGGAAAACATTGTTTTAATATTTATAGTTGCTGTGGAAATGACATACCAGGAGAATGCACTTCTCCCACTTCACTATCTTGAAAAGCTCTTGCCCAAAATAGTGCGAGTTCAAATTACTCATGCAGTTATCATACTATATTTCCCAAGATGAGGCATGTAAATAAAAAATAAACTCCGCTGACCTACAAGATCATGATCTCCCAGCTGGTATTATTAATCCAATATCAATGCCCCTTTCAGAACTGGGTCCTGATTATGAATGCAGCTGACACACATCTATAGTAAAAAAAATACAACTGGAAGTATATTTACTTAAACTTTTTAATTAAAAATGATATAGTTCACTTGAAAAGCCCCGAAGAACCCATTTTAAAATATATGGACAGATACTTTGAAATAAATAACAGCAACAGCAACAACAATTAACAATAATAAGAAAAAATTCACAAAAAATAGTAATTTTAGCATGAATTCAACTGCCGATTCAATATTAAAATATGAGCAGGATAGCACCAAACAATATTAAATTACAAATCTGAAGGAAAACAATGACTAAACTGTATATTAACACAACCACATGTACAGGCTAATAGGGACAAGTTTATATAATGAATACAGAACTAGTATGAAGTGAGAGATTTCTATTAGATTTTTCGGTTCTTAAGCACAGTTCTTGAAAGGTTATATAAGCAGAACATTTTTCTTGACTGGGGTTTGTAATCTGTGTTTCGATTGATATTCTACAGGTGTCGCTATAGCCACTCTAAGTAAACTAATCCAAGTAACAATTAGGAAATCAATACAGAAACTGTAATTCACTTGTCAACGAGAAACTCATGATAAGTTTATTCCTTATTAATTAATTGTTGAGTTTTTTTAAAAAAAAAAAGCTCAATGAAACTTAAAAATCAAGGTATGGACTATATTAAAAAACATTTAATAAAGTGAATGGATCCAGTAATATCCACCTTGTGTATTGTACATAGATGTTTATAAAATCTCCTACAACCTGCAATTTATCTTTTGACCACACTCAAAAGACAATAGATTGATATTTTACATCACATAAACACAAAATCCACTCTATGTATTAATCATAGGTCACACAGGGCATTGTGAAATACTTAAGAGTGAAAAGCATTTTATTTCTCCTTTAAAATGTATTCCAAACTATTGTAAATGATAAACAAGCTCATTATTTTGCAAAAACAAATCACATAAAGTATTAATTATAACTCTGATAAAATATAGGCACCGCTATATAGCTCTTTACCAGCATTCGATGACTGCTCCCCACTGTTCCACATGGAATTATCCTGTGATTGTGGGAGCCACCACGATTTCCCTTCATATCAAGGTGGCTGCAATCTGAGACCTTCACTCCTCTCTCCTCGACTACATCTGTTCCCCTCCATGAACACCAGGCAGGCAAACATACAGATCCCCAAATGACCTGCCCCCCAACCCACTTTACACACACACACACAAAAACACTGAACAGTCCCTCTAATTAGCACAACGACCATCTGGAAGGGTCCCAGATCATGTATGCATAACTGACTGAAATATAAGCATATATGCAATACACATCCTGAAGTGGTTCTTTTTACTAATGTATTTCACGTAGACCTGTGTAATAGTATGTAATAAACATTTTGAATATTTATTTATTTAAAACAGTTGGGTAATTAAGGCTAGCTTGTGATTCACAAAATTTAATATATGTACAAAGCAAAACATATTTCCAAACAAGATGCCCTTGGTTGTCTTCACCATGGACGTTATCATCTGCACAGCTTGTAAAAACTGCCAACATCCTATCATGTATAGAAGTTTGTGCCTGGAGCTCACACATTAATGGCTGGACAGAGTTGCTGTTGAGGTTTCCCCAGATATGTAACATTGTAAATCCCAATACTACTTCTTCTGTGTCACAATTCATGCTCACCTACTACTACTAGATTTCTGTGAGTAAACAAAAGAAGTGTTGCGTGTAACAGCACCTTTGAGTAAGAACCTTTGGATTTATCCTTTAAAGGCATTTGAAGTAGATTATTCCAGAAAACGGTTTTCCAATGTAACATGACATAAAAAAGGTCTTACCGTGGATGTTTCTTCATATGGATACATTTTCACACAACATCAATCCATGAAAAAAGACTGGGTTCACAAACTGACTTTCATGAAACTGTAAAGTGACATTTCTGGGCTCCTTACAAACAACGTATTTTTTCACTTTACATTGTTATATACTGTACAGCTTAAATGTTACTGTATTGATATTCAAATGTGTTGTTTACAAATTATGTAAGTGTTCCTAGTGAACATTTAAATGTATTGATACATTGTCTAGAATACTATTGAATAGAAAGCGCACAATTATATCATGTATCATTTCTATTATTAGGATTATTCTTTTACTGTTGTTAAGCACTGGGTGTGGACAGGACAGTGACTCTGTGCTGGGACACCATGCAGTAAGACAGTGTCTACCAAGTCCTTTGAGAAACCCAGAGACAAAGACTTAGAATTACAGGAAATGATTGAAAAATATGAAAGCAATAATATATTATTTTCTTTGTTTACAGTGTCTATTGATTATATCTTCAAATGTTAAATTTACACAGAATGAACTTTTTGAGATGAAAAGAGCCTTCCTTTTATTATTGCTGAATAGCCCCAATTCAACATGCTCAATTTATTTTTCACCATCCAAGAAAACCCCCAAAAAACTGCAGCAATTGTAAAAGGTTTACTTTCTGAATAATGAAAGCAGTTAACACATACAAAAGCATGATGAGGCCTTAGATACCTGAAAACATTAAACTGTTTCTTAATTCTGTAAATAAATGTTCAGTTAAAATAAAAATTACATGCACAAACCAACAATCCCCTTTTACCTGTTTTGTAAGTGTATTGTAATTGAAAAACCGTGATTGTTTTAAAGAATCTTTTATTTTTCACTTAACATCACAACTGCTGCTGTTTTTTTGTTTATTTGTTTTCCTTACCATCTGTTTTTTCTGTTCATTTACAATTGATTGTGCTTTTTTACTTTAATTTTAAAGACACTGTAATACACTTAAGTGAAAACCAGGGACTTATGACAAGATGTCCAAAGAGGAGAATATATATATATATATATATATATATATATATATATATATATATATATATATATATATATATATATATATATATATATATAATAATGTAAGGGACTTGTACATACTTAAGATATTTACATTTTTCAGGAATGTTTTCCCATACCATTCAATAAATCAAGTACTTAGAGCAACATGATTCACATAGGATCAAATACCTTTAATATTCTTTTTATCACTATTTCAATTAGTTTTTAAAGAAAAAAAAACGCACAAGTGCACATATGTTGTTTAACTTAATGCTTAACAGTACTATTTTCTTTTTTTTTTTATCACAACTAGCACTTAGTTGTAGCTAATCCAGCAAACAGGCGATAAAAAGTTACAAGCATTAAGAACAAACTATCATATGCAGGTGTCAATCTAATGTATAAGTGCAGAGTAAGATTATATATATATATATATATATATATATATATATATATATATACATATATATATATACACACACACACACACACACACACACACACACACACGTACATACGTATATATATATATATATATATATATATATATATATATATATACATACATACATACATACATACATACATACATATACATATACATACACACACACACACTTCTAATTTAAATAGCAAGTTTACAGTATACATATATATTTTGTTCTAATTAGGCAATAGCAAAACCCATGCTTCACATAGAAAAGGCATCCACAACATTAAGAAAAAATTACAATTTATGAAACATAGTACAATAAATAGTATTATAGAATTGCTGCTGTACACAAAAGCAGTTTAATTTCACTCATATAAAAATATGTTTTAGTGCAACCTCACATATATTGATACTTCACATCATTCAGACTCAGGTGTCCAAAAAGAAGGGAAATTACATTTATTACAAAGCAGATACACAAACTCTATATATTTACAAATTTCCTGCTTAATATGCTTATAAGAATATAAGCAAAAGTAAAGAAAAGGCACAAACATCTGTACATTTAAAAGTACCAGACTGGACAAAAAGTAAGTCCATAAGCAATTTTGGTCAGGCTCATGTATAAGTTAACATTATATATATATTTTTGTCATTTTTTAAATGTTTTCTAAAATTTTAAATAAGAAAAAAATATTTAAAATAGCAAACCAAGTTATAAAAGGCATGCTATACATTTAAACTACATAATATCTAATAAAATTATTTGTTTAAAAGAATTATTTTAGCTTTCATTTATGTTATCCATTTCCACTGTAGTTTACCTATTGTCAATGGCTTCTCTCGATGAATCTTTACCCGTCTTTGTGCTTGTTGGCAATTCCCTCAGACTCTGCTGGCCTAACAGTCTCTCGTCTGCACTTTTGCTGAAGAAAGTGGAATGGACTGATGTAGTCTTTGATGTACTGAGGTTGTCCTTTTCAGCGCCAGAGTTGGGCAAGGTGGCTGAAACGCCAGCGGAAGCATGCTTGGTCTCAGAGCCACTAAAGTGCTGAATCCCGAACTGCGAACTTTCCAAAGGATTGTGATGATGTTGCTGTTGCTGCTGTTGATGATGATGATGATGATGATCAAAAGACTTTGTGGTCTTGTCAGAAAGGCTGACGTCTTCTGAAGCGATTTTGAGAGAAGCAATAGCTTTTGTGCAAGTCTGAATGCCCTCTTCTTGCTCGCTTTCCTTTTCCATGATTTCGGACATGTCATCCTTCGACTTCTGGTAAGAAGAACTGGGCATGTGCGATGACATCAGCACCTGAGAGGAGACCAGCTTCTCTGGCTGCTTGGGGGAGTCCTCTCCCCCTCCCCTGCTGCTGTCTATGAGAGGGAAGGACACCTCACTGGTGCTTGACTCCTCTGAAGTGCTCTTCTGTAGGGACAGCCTTGTCGAATGGACCAAGCCTGTGACAGAGGCCGGTATTGAATGCACCATCTGGATTCCTCCAATGGGAATCATGGGGAAGGGAGTCCTGACTTGCTGCTGGGAGTGCAGTGGGAGGTGGGAGAAGACATAACCTTGATGGCCATTGGGGAACACAGAAGTATTTGTAGGTTCATGGCCGCTTAGCTGGTCTGCTGAGAGGTGCGAGGGGTGAAGCAAGTTCTTCCTTGGATCCTGAAACCAGCAAGGAGAGGCAATTAATATTTACAAGAATAGGAGCGAATACCAAAGAGACATAGATGCCTATGTCTAGATTATACCTAGATTGTTTCAAAAGGATTGCTGTTCACTTGATCTTACCAATAAAGTGATTTAAAATCAATGCAAACATTTTTAAATAAATCATACATTAAATTGTTAAATTGCAGTCTTGTAAAAAATCCATCCATCCATCCATCCATTTTCAAAACCGCTTATCCTGGTGAGGGTCGCGGGTATTGTAAAAAATAAAACATAAATGATATCTATAAATGTTTAAAAGAAAAAATATCCTGATGTTTCACTATGGAAACACATTTGCGCCGTTTTACATTAATCAGATGTATCGGATATAGTTTATGAATGTTGTTAACTGTTATTCATTAGTGTTTACAATCCTAAACAGATTGTTGTTGTGGTTGTTCAAGATCAGCACTATTGTTAACTCTCTATGGCAAAAGACACAAGATAGCAAAAAATATTGTTGCCCTTTATATGTATTATCATATTTTAGTTGTATATTAGATATATTATCATTGCTTGTATTTCTTGTCAAAATGTCACAAGCTTTAATTTGTTATCACTGAAGTTATTTTACGTAGGGCCCTCACTTTTATTTGTAGGGCCCTGTGAAATCTGCGGTGTGGAAAACACGGACAAAATCGTGGAAATCGGGGGGGGGAAAAAACTGAATCAGGCCCTCGAACAAAGTCAGTTTAAACAAACACAATATAAATTTAATAATTACATTGAAATAGCACAGTGTATAACAATAAGCTTTGAGAAATGCACATTATGGGAACACATGAAAAACTTTTTTTTTAGCACCTTTCAGCTACCATACATGACCTGTAAAAAAAAAAAAAAAAAAAAAAGAAACCTGTAAAAACATGCTGCCTCTCGTGCCACTTCATACTTGCTACTATACCTACCGTTATTGCTTGAATTAAATGAGGCATTTTAAATCCTGGAGGTTCTTTTGGTAAACAAGGGTTTTCTGCAGCTATATTAAAAAAATCGGTGCCGCATGTACAAATAAAAGTTTGAACATTGGAAACAAAAAGTACACGTAACCCAATATTAAAACAAGTTCTCATTCTGTTGCCCCCTTCCCTCACTCTCCTTCCCCCACGCTCTTGTTCTCATTCCCTGTAGGGCCCTAAGTATTTTGTAAATGCAGTCCAGGCAGGTGATATTATAGACTATAATGTATTTATCCTCTTGTGCAATAAACTCTGTAATCTCTCTAGTCTAGCATGAAAGAGAAAAAATCTGTAATGTGTTTCTTTTTATATATATACTTGTCTAATAAGTTGTAGAGATGGACAGTCAGCTTATGAAGTGTCCCTGTTAGAAATTAAGCTGGCTGTCAGAGACATCATGTCTGCTGAAGCCATCTGGAGGTAAAAAAGGAGGAGCTTGAATTAAAACAAGTAAACCTTTCAGTTGTGACATCTATGACTTCATTTGATGGAGACAATCATTCTGTTCTTATTCTCAAACTATTAAAATGATTGCATACAAAACTGATGTGTTTTTTTATTTGTTTGTTTATACATCTTTAACTTTCAAAAGATGGAGTGAATTTATGTTATTTGGAAAGTATGAAGGAGGGTTTCACACTCATATCATTATAAGCACAATTTGACAAAGGAAAGAGTAAACAACAAGCTTGAAATCTTGAAAGCTTGAAAATCTATCTTGAAATTGCACAAAATATTTGATTGGAATAAAAAAAAACATTTTCATATATTAAACAGCTGCAAAAGTAAAAATCTGCTTTCAACAGAAAACTAAAAAAACAACGTTCTGTATGTGGTTTAAATTTGTTCCACTACTCACTTTATTTAAAGAAGGATTCCTGGAAAGTAGGATTTAACGAGGCTCTTAAGAGTAAAAGAGCAGTTATTAAGCAGCGAGTGAAGTGCCAAACATACATTATGGACAGGGCCTAGTTTCTTTATCTTTATATCCCTTGCCTTCATGGAAGTTATCCAGATGGAATTAAAACAACTGTTTACACAATGCAAAATATTCCCCCCTCTGAAACATGAGTGCAAAGTTTTTTCTTAGTCCTTGAGGAATTTAATTAGTTAGTATATAAATAGAAATGGACTTTCCATTATCAAAGTGAAGTCATGTAAATAGGTTTTTGTAACACAAATGAATGTTTGTGTTGGACACAATCTGCTGCAAATGCTTCATTAATATTTCACAGTCAGGGTACTTCATGTTATTGTGTCAATCATCGATACCTCACAGGAGAAAACTCTGGCTGCAAATTAAATAACAAACTCGACCAGAAAACACCCACACACACATACCGTCTCTATGTCCGAGTGGCTCCGGTTCCGTTGCCCAAGTGGAATCATTTCAGACTGCAGGTATTGTCCAAGTGCCCAGGGAGCGTTGTGGTGGTGAGAGCCCCTCCTCGGTGACGGAGCTCTGATCAAGCCCCTCTGACGACTCCTGGGAGACACCTCTCGTCTGCTGGACATGTCCTTCCCAGGGGACATAGGTCTTCCAAGAGAAATGGGTGAGAGATGTCTTCTGGGAGAAAGATCCCTTCTGGGTGACAGGTCCCTCTTGAATGTCACATCCCTCTTTGGAGAAAGGTGCCTCAAGGGTGAAGCATCTCGTCTAGGTGATAGTCGGCCATGCGGTGAGAGATCTCTCCTGGGAGAAAGATACCTCCTGGATGTTGGCGATAGCTCTCTGCGAGGTGAGGACTCACAGCCTGGAGAGGACAGACGGGATGGAGAGAGATCAGTGGAAGAGGAGCTATATTCTGGAGACAGTGCATAATCTTCATCCATGGAGCTGGGCACATCCAGTTGGCTCTTGAAGTCTTCACCCAGAGCACCTTGCAAGAGTCTCTGGTACTCCGCCATCTGGGGGTCGCCAGCCTTCTCGCTGGGCACCATCAGCTGAGTGATCTGGATGCTGGGCAAGGTGACAAAGTAGCTGATCAACGGGGGCTTTCTTGCTGAGCTCAGGAAGTCAGAGCTGTGGGTTCCGTGGGAGGCAGCGGCAGCCGTGACAGACAGGGAGGAGATCCCGCAGGGCTGGGGGCTTGTGCTTCGGGACCGGGTCTTTGGAGTGGAGTCACCCTCATATTCGTCGTCTTCGTCATCATCGTCATCAATTTCATCACCCTCTTCCTCGCCCCCTTCAGAGTCATCCACATCCGAGAACTGGTGCTCTGTAGGGACATCTGACACACCCATCTTCCCAGACTCTCTCTGGACATCGTCAGCATTATCTGAAAGGAGACCACAACAAAAGACATTGATTATCTTATTAAGTTATATAGAATTACAAAATATGTATATTCCCCCCAGCTACTGCAGTTGGTTTGTATTTTTCTTTTTGCTAGTAACTGGCATTTTTAAGACCTGGAAACTTAAAAACATGAATGCTGTTGAAGAAAATGTTCAGAAGTGCAGATTCACTGAAACACGAGCCCGTGTTGAGGTCAGGTTCTTCACTTACATTTTGCTTTCAATGGCGTATTTGTATAATAATTTCATTATAAACCAATGTACACATGATATAATGTACAAGAATAATCCTGTCTCTGGGTAACAGTGATCCCCACAGGTGCAGAGCACATCCATCAGGAAGTTTTTTTTCTCTCCTTAACGGTTATGTAAATAGTGCACTGCTCAAAAAAATTAAGGGAGCACGTAATCATCACAGTATAACACCAAGTCAATTAAACTTTAGTGATATCAATCTGTCCAGTTAGGAAGCCTAAGTGATTGTCACCTGTTTTGGCGCAAGTGACAACACTGGAGAGGCAACAGTAAGACAACCCCCAAAAAGGGAATGGTTTTGCAGGTGGTGGCCACAGACAATTGCGCTCTCCTTATCCTTCCTAACTGATTCTTCTCTAGTTTTGCATTTTGCTAGTGTCCTTGTCACTACTGGCAGCATGAGGTGGTACCTGCAGCCCATTCAAGTTGCACAGGTAGTCCAGCTCCTCCAGGATGGCACATCCATACGTGCCGTCACAAAAAGCTTTGCTGTGTCTCCCAGAGCATGGAGGAGTTACCAAGAGACGGGCTGTTACACGAGGAGAGCTGGACAGGGCCATAAATGGGCATCAACCCAGCAGCAGGACCAGTATCTGCTCATTTGTGTGAGGAGGAACAGGAGGAGCACTGCCAGAGCCCTACAAAATGACCTCCAGCAGACTACTGGTGTGCATGTTTCTGACCAAACTGTCAGAAACAGACTCCATGAGGGTGGCATGAGGGCCCGACGTCCTCTAGTGGGACCTGTGCTCATAGTCCAGCACCGTGCAGCTTGATTGGCATTCGCCAGAGAACACAAGAATTGGCAGGTCCGCCATTGGCACCCCATTCTCTTCACAGATGAGAGCAGGTTCACACTGAGCACATGTGACAGACGTGAAAGAGTCTGGAGACGCCGTGGTGAACGTTATGCTGCCTGCAACATCATCCACCGGTTTGGCTGTGGGTCAGTGATGGTCTGGGGAGGCATATCCTTGGAGGGTCTCACAGACCTCCACATGTTAGCCAATGGTACCCTGACTGCTGTTAGGTACCGGGATGAAATCCTCAGACCCATCGTCAGACCTTACGCTGGTGCAGTGGGCCCTGGGTTCCTCCTGGTGCAGGACAATGCCCGGCCTCATGTGGCCAGAGTGTGTAGGCAGTTCCTGGATGATAAAGGCATTGATGCCGTTGACTGGCCCTCACGTTCCCCAGACCTGAATCCAATTGAGAACCTTTGGGACGTTATCTATTAGTGCATCCGATGCCGCCAAGTAGCGCGACAGTCCAGGAGCTCACAGATGCCCTGATCCAGGTCTGGGAGGAGATCCCCCAGGACACCATCCACCATCTCATCAGGAGCATGCCCAGACATTGTCGGGAGTGCATACAGGCACGTGGGGGCCAAACACACTACTGAGTCACATTATATGTTGCCATGATGAAATTCACGCAAGTTGGAACAGCCTGTGATTTAAATTGTTTACTTTGATTTTCAGTGTGAGTTTGAATCCAGCCCTCAATCGGTTGGTGATTTTGGTTTCCATAGACTGTTGTAAAGTAATTTTGTTCTCAACGAATTACACAATGTACAGTAAAGATTTTGATCTTTAATATATTTCGTTCATCGAGATCCGATATGTGATTTAAGTGTTCCCTTAATTTTTTTGAGCAGTGTATTACAGCATTACAAAAATGTTGATATAGTCTTAGTAAGGGAATAAAATATACTTAATAAAATATTTCTTTAGCTAATGCTAAAGTATAATATGAAGTTCCAAACTGGTTTTTATGGATGTATTTTATTTAAATGGAAAATAAAGGTTTTTGGATTTCTTCCTTCATCTCTTACATAATACTTTGAAAAGAGTACAATATCACTACATACTGAAGTTACCCAACCAGGAAAATCCTTATTGTACGTCTTTAATTTGGTTATTTTATATAAACTTGGAAATCCAAGAACCTTCTGGTTTTCATTATGCTAATTGCCCTGAAGAACCACATGATTGGAGTTTGCAGAGCACAGTATTTATCACACGTTGGCTCCTCCTGTGTATAATTTCCCCTTTGTCTGATTCATACCAGCTTCCTCTGCCTCTACATCATCCACAGATGTCACTGACACCCCAAGCTCCAAACATTTCTTCATGTGGGCTTTAGACTTCATGTGTTTTGTCAGGTTTCCTGAAATCAGAGGAAAAGAGCTTTAAAGACTACCGTGAAGGAGCACAGAAAACATCTTGCTATTGAAAACACCAAGAACATCATGCTTTACAAACATGTGCTCATAACTTGGTCTTATAGGTGACGGAATGAAACCCACATGGGTCTGATATCACAAAATGTATAAAATAAATTATAGGTAAAAAAATAAAAAAATAAATAGGAATGAAGAATATGAAGTTAAACTAATTTATTTTTGCTCAAGCTATTTGTATAGAGAAAAATGCAACTTTGGAAACAAGAGCCCACCTTTAGTTTTGAAAGCAAAATTGCAGAACTTGCAGACATATGGGCGCACATCAGTGTGCGTGCGGATGTGTTTCTTCAGCATGCTTGGCTTCTTGCAGCGGATTCCACATTCCTCACAGATATATTTCCCTCTGCCTCTGCCCCTCACGTAAACATAGTCTTCATTGGATTTGTATCTGAAAATAGCACAATCCCATACTTATTTAAATAAAATCCGTTAACATATTTTCAGCAGTTTGTGTTTAGTGTCTTCATTGAAGGGCTACATGTTGGAAGACTTGATGACACAACAGTTTACTCCTTTGATATTTAATTTGGCACAGTAGCTAAAGAGTACAGGCAATGCTTGGAAAATTATATCTTAAAACAATATCTGTGCAGACAGCTCTGAGGAGTTCTCCTTGAGAACTCAGATCTGACCATAATTTCATACAAAGTAAAAAGTTATTTTTAAGTAGAGGAATTTAATATAAAACTACATTCATACGATTTTTAATGCAGGCTTGAGATGGGGAGTGGGGGTGAAGGATATAGCTCTGGGTTTGACTGATAAACAAATAATGGCCATGTTTTATTTAACATGAATATAAGCCTGCTAAGGAAAACTAACAAAAAAACTAACAAAAACATTTAATTGAAAAAAGAGGTGCTGGACTGACCATTTTTTACAGATGTAAAGGCAATATCTGAATAAATAAGGTCAATATTTCAGTTAGGTGATGATACCCAAGCAGCATTAAAAAAAAGAAAACAAACTTTTAAAAGATTAGATCCATTTAAAACGAATGAGTCTGAAAAGCTTAAGTCAGATCACATTCAATAGTAATGACTTCAGTTGTACACTACCAGAGTTCATGTACTATACATGTACTTATATGCTTTTTATTTTTTATCCTTCTAGAATGATGTGGTTTTGAGTGCTGACAGAACTGCCCGAGTCACAACACAATGATGTTGCCAATAACATAATAAAACCATTACGGCTAAATGCAATGCTTTATTTCAGCTAAAGAAGAGCACTATGACCCTTTGTATATTATTAGAGAATAGCAGCTGAAAGACTTAAAATTGAAGAACAGTCCCATTTTAAAATCGCCTATAATCGTAGACTATATTTGATTGTCAGCAATTACATAACATAGTCAATGTACAAAGCTAAGTAACCTGTCTCTAAAGAATGATCTTTTGTTGTTTTCAGTAAGAGCTTGCAGCATTTTGAAAGGCCTATACATGGGATGAATCAATATAAGAAAACAAAAAGTTAAAAATATGAAATTGTTCATTCATCATAGATTTCCGTGAAATGAAAATGTATGCAAGTCACGAAAATATATGTAGGCAATAAAGAGGAATGATTATACAGTGACCACAAATATTAAAATGTATTCAGCAGATGAAACCTCATATATTTAGGAAAATAATAGGTGATGTAATGTTTCAGACATTTGTTTGGGATTTTACTTTGTTTAGATTATAGCGAGATATACTGTTACTTTACATAAAGTTAACACTGTTTTTGATATAGCTATGAGAGTTCATCAGCAGTTCTTATTAAAAAATGGGTCCTGGAATGAATGCTGGTTATGTGTACACAGTTCAACAAATTAAAGAGTAAAATGCAAAAAGGAAATTAATTATGGTGGTTTGTCTATCAGTCAAGAGTGAATCACATTCTTTGTCTTGTGTCAGCCTTGATTTGTGACAGGCTGTGCTCTTCACTTACCCTCCTTCAAAGATTTTAATGCGGGTCGGTTCAGCTTGCTTTGTGGACACATCTTTCTCTCCATGGTGATCTTCCTTTTCTCTTTCCCTTGTGCTGCTTGCCTTCATTTTCTTTTCAAACTTGTTCACTTCCAGTTGCATGAGCTCTGGTTTCACCTGTGAAGCAAAAATCCATTGATGACAAACTCATCAAATCACAAACTCCCTCGCTACCAAGTATTTTCATCCACAGATAGGTCAGCATTAAAACATAGTAAAAGATCCGTCACTACGCTGGCAAATTACACAAAAAAATGCCATTATTTCACATTTATGTTTCCTTAATGTTTTGCCTTATTATTTTCCCCACTCAGGCAGTCCATTGTGTGTAAAAAGAGGATACTGGCTAAGTATTTCTATTGGTATCTCATACTGTTATTTCTCAATAGTTTAGCATTATTTATTTTTTGGATAAAAAAAAGGGGCAAACTGCTATAAAATTGAGTTTGAATCTTCTGTCAAATGCTCTTAGCAGTGACCTTGGTAACTGTTGGTAACCATCAGCTGTGAATTGGCCAGTGCATTTATGTAATGTAAAGTTCAACTAATGTAGCAACATGTAACAAAATACATTTTCCTACCTGATCAAACTTCTGCTTCCAGGAGACTGAGGACACAAGTTTGCCAGTCCCAGGACGATACATGGCAGCCATCGTGTAGGTTTCGGTATTGTTCCTCTGCTTCGACCGAAGAAGTGCAAGGGTAGTTTTGGTGTTCAGGCTGGGCGGATTCGGATTGTAGGAGCTGACGCACCAAGAAGCATAAACCGAGGATAGAGGAGTCGTCTGCGCATGGTTTGGCTTGGTGTAATTCAGGAAGCACCAGCTGACACTTGTGGTTGTGCGAAGACTGGGGAACTGAAAGAATTGTTGGACATCGGCAACATCAGTAAGCAGAATTGTACTCCCAACAACAGTCCCACCCTGATTGGCAGCCAGCTGTACCAGCATATTTACTGGAATCTTACTGCTCAGTGTCAGCTTGTTTTCATCTTGAATATCACTTGTGGAAATCATTGATTGTGGGCTTGAGTTGACCTCGGGTACAGTTTCATCTACATACAGTTCCTCTGGTGATTCTCTGCCATCAGAGGTGTTGGTCACTATCTGTCGTGGTGGAGTGAAACTGTCACTTGATGAACCCTCTTTTGAGTCAGCAGACATAAGCAAAGGGGCCTTGGAAGCAGGATAATCCAACAGGGGTGGTGATGACATTCCTTCGGTGAATTCTACTGTGTTGTCATGCCTTTGATGGTCTGGTTTTTGTGACTTGGCATGATCTTTCGTCACACTAGAATTGCTGAGTTCCACTGCACTGAGTTCTTCCACAATCTGACCATACATCTTTTCTTCCTTGACCCGTTTCTGCTGCTTTGTCTCCATGAAGAGCTCGAGACTGCTGGCTGGTGACAGCATCCTTTTGCTCCCTCCAATATTCGAGGAAGCATCTGTAGTGGAGATGCTTCCAGAGGTCAAGCACAAGGGAATCCCTGTATCCAATCTTCCTGGCAGTTGTTGTGGTACTTTCCAGAGTGGATATCTCAGAAGTCCACTAGGATGGCCTAGTATGTGAGATAAATTGAATCCTATTCCATGCTTTGCACCTGTATTTGTAAAAGAGCCCTGGGAAGTATTGTCTGTGACTTTGCATATGACCATAGTAGAACTAGTGCTCTGGGCATGGCTTACCAGAATCTGTGAAACACTAGTGTACATAACACTACCGTAAGATGGCACATGGGTCTGTATTCTTACCGGAACTAACATACCTGGGAGCGATGGCTGAGGACCAGCATTTTGGGTGGCAAAGATTGGCTGAACTTGCTGTAAAAGCATAGTACTTGTGGAGTACGTCTTTGCTGAGAGATGGCCAGGATGTTGTGGGGAAGTTCTTGAAAGATACTGGTAGTTCTGATTGCTGACACTGTCAACCGTCTTTGCGTCGCCTTGCTCTTGAATCTGCTGGAGCTGAAGAGAAGCATGTGATTTAGGGTGAATAGGTGGCACATTAGGTGACCTGATATGCAGCTTCTGTAATTGGTGCGGCTGGAAAGCAAGGTGATGTTTTTGCCTTTGTGTTGATTCTGGGTGCCAGAACATGCCCTGCTGAAATGGCAGGAAGGGAGTCTGGGCCAGGCTGCTGTGAAGTGAGGAGTACTGCATTATTTCCCGATTTGGAAGGTCATGTATTTGCCTCTCACTTTCTGTAGGGTGTTGGCCTGGCAAGTAAGATGTCTTTTTGATGAGTGCATAACCATCTGGTGGACTGTCCTCACTAATACTTAGCTGTAAGGGATGATGATGCGAACCAAGGACTGGCTGCATACCTCTCTTGGATCTTGCTACATCACCTGCTGGTACTCCATGAAGTAAAGATGAAGCAGAGCCTTGCCAACCAGAATGTGATGTATGATGACTGCTTGACAAATGCTCTGAATGCTCTTGCTTAACATTTTGATCTGTGCCTTGGTCTTGCACCATAGTTTCAGGGTAGACACTTAAAGATGCCTGGCGAACCAGATAACCTCGTCTCCGCTCCTTCATTGCTGAAGCGCTCGCATAAGTCTCTCTCTGTGGGGATGCAGATGATAGGCTCCCATAGTCAAAAGACTTGCTCCGAATCTCAGGGACTTCTGTGGGCAATGCACAGGGTGCTTGCTCTGAAGAAGAGCGACGCATCTCCCTTTGTTGGTGTTGACTAGGAATAGAAAGCGTATGTCCACTGCCTGGCACAGTTAAAAATTCAGACTGCTTGCTAAAGTCATCCTGCTTGGTCGGGGAAACCGACTTAATGCTTTCTTCCCTGTCAAACGACATTGAGAAGCTTGAGCTATGGGACAGATTACTCTCTTGGCTTGGGCTCCGGGAAAGGCTGGTACAGGTTGACTCAAAGCTGGATTCTCCAGAGGAATGCTCGATTTCAGCCAGACGCAGGCGTTTCTTTTTCGGAGGCAGTTTCTCTGCTGGTAGCTGAGAAAGTGTTTCACTTCTCTGCGGCCACTGGAACTCCTCTACATGTTTCTCTGGTTCCTTAGGCTGGACTTCAGGCTCTTTCTCTGGCTTGTCGGGCTCCTCAGTCACTCGGATTTCAGGCACTTGGATGTTGGGTTGACGGACCAGCCTAGGTGGTATGTGATATTGCTGGTGGCTTGGAGGCAGGTTTGCTGGCTCTACATCACTCTGTTGCTGTTCCATGCTTTCAGCTTGCAGAGCAGGGTCTGTGCTCTGCACTTCTTCAATGTTTTCTGAGTCGGACTGTTCCGAATGCTGGCCGGCAGGTTTCTCCTGCTGGTAAGATGGATGTTCAAATGATTCAGACTTTTCAAAAGAGCTGGGCCTACTTAATGAGTTAGTGTGCTGGATGACAGAAATGACATTTCCAACAGCTTTTCTGTTACTGGTGTCAGTCGTCTTGTCAGAGTCTGGAACAAGCACCACATCCTCCGCTGACAGGCTAGCAGAAGTGGAAAGAATACCACCAGATTCATAACTGTCAGATTGGCTATGCACACTGTAATTATGAGCTTTGCCAGTAGGCGTAGATCTTGTAGCTTCCTGATTTGCTTTATTTGAATCATAGTCTACAGCCAACACCAGCATTTCAATAGACCCACCCAGATCACTGCTATACTGAGAAGGAAGGTCTTCGTCATCACCAACACTCTTTTCCTTTCTACGTTTTCTTGTTGCAGTTTCTGTGACCTGTCTGTGTTGCATTAACTGGGACTGAGTTGAATAGTCGGAGTAAACCTCCATTCCCACCTTTGTACTATATGTTCCGTATTTTACACGTGTTTCTGGGCAAGAACGTTTTTTATGAGTTTCATATTCTTCCCATCTTCTGTAACTAGTGCTGCATAGTTCACATTCAAACAGGTTCCTTTCCCCTCCAGAACCCTTCAACTCTGACATTGCAGGATTGCGTTCAGCCAGTTTTACTGTTCCAGAATTAAGAATATTCTTGGAGATATTTCCATAGATGTCAGATTCTGGATGCCCTTCATGTGCTGAGAGTTCAAAAGCAGCTTGCCTCCTCAGCATGCTTCGATGAGGCAGCCCTGCAGAACCAGGATAGAACACATCATCAGAAGTCATTCTTTCATCAAAGGAATGGCTTCCTCGTAGACCCTGTGGGACATTTAGATTTGATGCCGAGGATGTAGGCATTGAGTTGCTCCTAATCAGTGTCCCTGTATCAGAAGGAGCTTCTAAGAGACTTGTGTTGCTTTGGCAAGTGTCTACATGATATTGCTTAGGGTCAGAACTTGCTACCATTTGTGATTCTGAGTGGTCTCCTCTAGAAAATGCCTTGGCATTCAGTTTAGTAATTGGGTCAATCAGGGTTTCATTTTTTGTGATAAGATTAGATATTTGATCTTCAATCATCTTGCCCATGCCAAATTTGGATGCACCAATGGACAAAGACTTGTCTTTTAAGTCAAGTAGATTAGTGTCTTGGCTCACTACTGTGGCCATCCCCACTGACATAGAAGTCCTGGGGTTCGGTCTATAATACTTTCCAAACATGATTTCCTCATAGGATTTTGCATTCGTATTCGGTGGACTGATTTGCTGTTCGGCACTTTCTGAGCGGGAAAAGTAGCCAGAGTCTGTACTGCCTTTGCTGTGTGGGCTCAAAAGGTTTAAGGACTGCTCCGAATCCTGCCCTTTCTTCTCAGTGAGTCTCAGTGCAAGTCTCTGTTTGATAGTGTGAGATTCATCCACCCTGCCACTGTGTACACTGATGGGAGCTGCATCTATCTCTGTATAGTGAGGACACTCCCCTGCTGTCTGAATCCCTTGCTTAGGGATGATCAGAATAGGCACTTTCATGGAAGCCACAGCCAGTTCCTCAGCTGAATCCACATATCCAAATTCACCACCTTTCTCTATTGTGCTTTTGTCAGCTTCAAAAGAAATCTGGGGAATGGGGCTGCTTTTATCCAAATATCCGGAGCCTTCTGCACTTAAAGCAGTCTCTTCGTCAGTGTCCGTGCTTTGCTCCCCATCTGAATGTACCTCAGTTTCTCCAACTGACGATGCCTGATCCATATCCGTACGCGAAGCTGCCAGTTCTGAAAAGGGGACTAGCCCTGCTTTAATGGCATGGGCATGAGATTTTCTATGCTTGTATAAATTACTCTTGGTTTTAAAGGAAAATCCACAAGGAACACAAGGATATGGCCGCTCACCAGTGTGTGACCTGATGTGCTTCTTCAGCACACTGGGTTTAGCACAAGCCCTTCCACAGTAATGGCAAATATACTTCCCTGGCTTCTTGGGTTTCTGCTCCTTCTTATGTACTTCCTCTGGCTGTTCCATTCCTGACTGGGAGAACTGGCTGTAAGATGAAGGTAAACTGGGAGACTTCCTTCGTGGGAAGCCTCCTCCATGAACGCGGGAGTGCACAGAAAACAAGTCCTCAGAGGTGACCGACTGTAACTGGCTAGCAAATTGCCAGGCTTCTAGACTGGCCTGTGGCTTTGCACTCTGTAGAAATCTCTCTGGTATAGATTGCTGTGGAAAAGAATGTGAAAGCGGGTAAGAGTAAGTGCTAGGAAAAAGTTGCGGGTACTGACTATCTTGAGAGGGCTGGCCAACAGCAGATAATAATTGCGATTTCCCAGAACTGTACTTTTGTGTGCATCCTGTGACGCTGCCACCGGTACTTTGCGTCACATCACGTTGCGAGTGCCTCTTTCCCTCCAGATCAGCAAAAGTGCTTCTTTTAGTGCCAGCTGTGGGCTCAGATACCCATTTCCTTTGTAGTAGGTTCTTTTCTCGAGACTCCTTAATAGGTTTTTGTCCAGCAGCAGATTCAACCGGCTCCATTTTTTTTCTTTTCTCCTGTAGGATTTATTTAAGTTGAAATTTGTTAGATTGTTCTGAGGTCTGCAGACATGTCAAATGCGCACCCACGCTTCTAGCCTTCAAATCCCTGATCTTCCCATTTTGTTTGCTTCCCTTGGGTTGGCCCCGGAGATGTTCCTTTTCTTTAGTATATCCAAAACTTTCTTTTTTGGGCATCAGACTTCTTACAGCCACTCTTTTGCGTTTTTTGTAAACTTTATTCAGTCATTTATTTTTTTGTGTATATAACAAGTCTCAATTGCATTCCTTATCTTGTGGGTTTTCCATCAACTGCTCAATGAATACATGAAAAACACTATCCAGTGAAGAATTGCAAGGAGTCCATCTATTTATCTAAAAAGGAAATAAGGATTACATTTAGATAATATCATGTACATGAAAACACAACAGCATAGCATATGTATATGTAGGTGTGTGTGTATATGTGTGTGTGTGTGTGTGTGTGTGTGTGTGTGTGTGTGTGTGTGTGTGTGTACACTCACCTAAAGGATTATTAGGAACACCTGTTCAATTTCTCATTAATGCAATTATCTAATCAACCAATCACATGGCAGTTGCTTCAATGCATTTAGGGGTGTGGTCCTGGTCAAGACAATCTCCTGAACTCCAAACTGAATGTCTGAATGGGAAAGAAAGGTGATTTAAGCAATTTTGAGTGTGGCATGGTTGTTGGTGCCAGACGGGCCGGTCTGAGTATTTCACAATCTGCTCAGTTACTGGGATTTTCATGCACAACCATTTCTAGGGTTTACAAAGAATGGTGTGAAAGATGCAAGATGCTGAAGGCGAAATATATATATACACTCACCTAAAGGATTATTAGGAACACCATACTAATACTGTGTTTGACCCCCTTTCGCCTTCAGAACTGCCTTAATTCTACGTGGCATTGATTCAACAAGGTGCTGAAAGCATTCTTTAGAAATGTTGGCCCATATTGATAGGATAGCATCTTGCAGTTGATGGAGATTTGTGGGATGCACATCCAGGGCACGAAGCTCCCGTTCCACCACATCCCAAAGATGCTCTATTGGGTTGAGATCTGGTGACTGTGGGGGCCAGTTTAGTACAGTGAACTCATTGTCATGTTCAAGAAACCAATTTCGACCTTTGTGACATGGTGCATTATCCTGCTGGAAGTAGCCATCAGAGGATGGGTACATGGTGGTCATAAAGGGATGGACATGGTCAGAAACAATGCTCAGGTAGGCCGTGGCATTTAAACGATGCCCAATTGGCACTAAGGGGCCTAAAGTGTGCCAAGAAAACATCCCCCACACCATTACACCACCACCACCAGCCTGCACAGTGGTAACAAGGCATGATGGATCCATGTTCTCATTCTGTCTACGCCAAATTCTGACTCTACCATCTGAATGTCTCAACAGAAATCGAGACTCATCAGACCAGGCAACATTTTTCCAGTCTTCAACTGTCCAATTTTGGTGAGCTTGTGCAAATTGTAGCCTCTTTTTCCTATTTGTAGTGGAGATGAGTGGTACCCGGTGGGGTCTTCTGCTGTTGTAGCCCATCCGCCTCAAGGTTGTACGTGTTGTGGCTTCACAAATGCTTTGCTGCATACCTCGGTTGTAACGAGTGGTTATTTCAGTCAAAGTTGCTCTTCTATCAGCTTGAATCAGTCGGCCCATTCTCCTCTGACCTCTAGCATCAACAAGGCATTTTCGCCCACAGGACTGCCGCATACTGGATGTTTTTCCCTTTTCACACCATTCTTTGTAAACCCTAGAAATGGTTGTGCGTGAAAATCCCAGTAACTGAGCAGATTGTGAAATACTCAGACCGGCCCGTCTGGCACCAACAACCATGCCACGCTCAAAATTGCTTAAATCACCTTTCTGTCCCATTCAGACATTCAGTTTGGAGTTCAGGAGATTGTCTTGACCAGGACCACACCCCTAAATGCATTGAAGCAACTGCCATGTGATTGGTTGGTTAGATAATTGCATTAATGAGAAATTTAACAGGTGTTCCTAATAATCCTTTATGTGAGTGTACACACACACACACACATTTCAAACCATAATTTTTGAAGCATTACCTTTCATAAAAGTTCACAGCCTTAACTATACATCACATATATACAAATTAAATATTACAATTGCAATACCATACAGTACTGACTTGAAATTAGTTACTATAGAAACAACTAATAACATAACTTAAAAAACAGCTCTCACTTTTAGCCAGTGCAAGACGTCTTTTCTCAGTGGGTTTTTGTGGACCTTTATATTTATCGTACCTTCAAGACAAAAACAAATAATAATTGTTTTTCATATAGCATATATTTCACACTTTCTTACTAACAAAACACTTTAGCAAAATTCTTAAAATGTCGTAAACATATCATACTAAATGAAAATGCTAAATTAATAATTTATATACACACATTTCTATGTTTTTAATTATACTTCGTCAGACATGTACTGGGAACCAGTCATTTATTCCTAAAACTCAGGCCTGATGGGATTTACAGACCCATTTTAATAGCAACTCAGGTAAATTGATGAGATTTATCTGCTGAACAGACATAAAAATTGTGAATAGACAAATTAAAATTATGAATCCTATTGTTCTTTGTAACACCACATAATCTAATCTAGATTGCTAAATGAAAAGAAAAAAAACTAATTTCCACACAAAATACAACTTTGAATACAAACTTTTTGGGGCACTGGGGAGTAGACCAGTCCATTATGAAGGGGGTGTTCATAATTCAATACAGCATATCTATTTGCACAACCAATCTGTAGGCTATGTGTTGTTTATTTGGAAAATAAACATGTAACTGTTACATGGTTTTTGTGCGCCTTCCTTTTGTTGTAATAAGATAATGTTCCATGCTAACAATAGTCTCTGAAAATAGTTCTCAAAGCAGATTACAAGAAAGTGCAGTGAGAGTCAGATTAGTGAATTATTACACACTTTTAACATGTGGGAATCCCTGTAGGAACACATAAGAGGCAACTGATAGTTGTGTCAATCAATATATTGACTTCCAATAAGTATAGCAGACTCAGGACCAGAATTAGTTTATTAAAGAAACCGCAACAATATGCAGTAAGACAAAATTGTGAGGTAATCAATTGTATATCTTTCTGCCTAAACCAAAAAAGTCAACACAATTTTAGTCTAACTGCTTTATACTATTGCAGTTCTATGGATTCATGGAGCTGTGACAAAAACATTTACATTTGCCAATTATGTAATATGCAAACTATTGTCATAAAATAATCACATTACAGTATTCCAATATGAATGCAGTGCTATGAATCTGATTTCTATATTATTTAAAATCTTAATTGGTATTATGTGTAAATTAGTATATTGAAGGTATTGTTTTATTTTCCTGTATATTAGCAAACTATCAAAATTACTATTGTTACCTTTGTTATTTTGTTTAGGTAGATTCTGAGAAATCATTCATCCATCCATCATTCTTAAACATAATCTGTTTATCTAAGCGTATGTATGTATGTATGTATGTATGTATGTATGTATGTATGTATGTATGTATGTATGTATACATACTGTTTTCCTCAGTTATTTATTTTAGCATTTTAATTTGATTAATACAATCAATGAAATACTATTGTAGAATACTATTGCTTGCAATGTGCTAGAAATGTCAATAATAATGCAAAACATAATTCTAGATAAATCTAAAAAGATATAATGGAAGTTATGCAAAGAGTAAATGCCAAAGAAACATTTTTGATCATGAAAAAAAATTAGGAACAAATCTGTATCTGTTTTTTTTTTAATTCTCAGAATTGTTCCTTCTTATTAGGAAGTATTTCCATGTGTTCATTGGTAGATTGTTTAGATTTACTTGTTGAACTGGCTCCAAGAACACCTGGAGGCTTATGGCTGTGAAAAAAGGTTGTGAAAATGCTCTGCTTTAACTCTCACTTAACAGCTATAAACCTTTGAAAAGCACTATTTGCTCAGTCTTTGTTGCGTTAAAAGTAAACCCATTTTTCCTTCATCCTTCACTCCTTTACTACCAACACAGTTAATAACTTAAAGGAATGTAATTATCTACAGTTCAACCACAAATATCTGTCAGTTTCCTCATAATTTTGATCTGATAGTTCTGGCAGAAAATGCTGTGTTGTGAATCACTGCTAGCCAATTTGCCCACTCAGTTCCTCAAAAGACACAAAAGGTGTAAAAATAGCCTGTGAAATGTTGCAAGTATGACGTTAGCTGGCAGATGAATGTGGGTGGTCAAAAAAGACTACTGCTGTAAAGGGCAAGTCATTAAGAGGCCAATGGCATTTTTAAGTTTTTTTTTTTGTTCTATATAAAGACACACTCTCTCACACGCACAAACAGACACATATAGTTTGCAAATTACATCAAATTACATACAAGACTTCCTTATTTAAAATATTTCCTGATTTCAAACCAGAATGGCCTTCACACAAGCAAGGGAGTAATGTGACATTGGTGTCTAGGAGCCAAAGTTCAGTTCTAAAAGTAGAAACACATGATATTTATAGCACTTGAAACATTCTTTTGGCTTTCTGTTATTGAATGGAGATGTGCTTCACATAAAAAAATATTTTCTTAAACACGAGATTAGACTAAGTTCACAGGCAAACAATAAATAAACATAATAATGTTATTTCTATGTGGAGATAAGGGTGCAACACATAGCTGTACAAAGCCACTAGACTTAAATATCCACTCCCCAAGAAAACTACATGAAAAACATCAGAAAATAGAAACAAATTGGCCAATTCCTTCATAATATTGTCCATTAACAATTTTTAATAGATTTCCCAAAATAATCTGTGCTTAAGAAGCATTTTCATTGATTCAAGTTTTGAATGTACCTCTGCTGAATAGTCAAACATTTACACAATCTCTTCAGTTAAATAATTGTACATATGTTGCAAATTTAAATTGTTCTAAATTCTTCCAGTTTTCAGTTATGCTTAGTAGTACAATGGAAAATATATAACTAGACATTGTTTTTAAAATGCTCAATTAAGATGTTTTAGAAAACATACAATTCACCAAAAAGTGAAATACAACAGACTGTTGTTGATATAAATACATTAATCCATCAATCTGACATTCATGTTTGGTTTCATAGTTTATTTAGATATTGTCCACAATACTTCTGAGCAGCATTAAAACTAGCACATTGAGTCGGAAGATTTTCTAACCCATACATTTTAAAAAGTGTTATTAATATCAACAGGATATTTAAGCATTTTGCACTGAAAATATGAGTTTATCTGATATGCTTTCTGGACAACTGTAATTTTTCACATCAAGGATTTTCTCTGGGTTCCCACTCAGAACCCTTGACTGAAGACTTGGCATAAGACCACTTGCACTGCCTGCCATTTAAATTTAGCACTATTCTGAAGAGTGCCCAGTTGGCTTAGTGATTAACATAAGTGGTTCTGGATTCTGAGTTTGTAAGTTTAATGTCCAACTGGGATGGACAAAGTCTAGACAGAACAGTGATGGGAATCCAATGCTATGAGACTGAATTTTGCAGTATAAATAATAAAGTTTCTCACCTAAAATTGAATGTCTTGCATTATATTCCCTCCAGGATAGCAGGCTTCTTTTTCAAAAGTGTATCTGGTTACATTAAAAACTACAGGGATTATAATGTTTCTATATGTTCTAATCTATAGGCCTATATGTAGGTGTTTTTTTCCTATTATTTATTGATTGCTTGCTTTATTTATTGCTTTGCCTACTGAATGTGTCCTATTAACCATATCTGGTAAATAATAATCACGGTACAGATTTGGATGTGGAAGACTTCTTCTCAGAAGGTATTTTTGCTTCAACAGTTAAATTGTGGAATACACCAGACAAAATAGAAACAGGGAATACGTGCAGCAAATATAAAATTAAATGGTGAGAAAATGCAGGCACTTTACCACTCTATTTAACAGAGTTACTGGCTCTGATAATGCATAGTGACCTCACTCTTAATTGTGTCTGCAGTTTAAAAGAGAGCCAAGAATATCTGTATGAGAGAAAGATGTAATGTGTATATGATAATAAAGGATATAACTGAATGCAGAGGCTTTCATTTTCTTATTTTATTATTTGTGGTTTCTTAATGACAACATAATAGAAAGCCATTATTCCCGGGTGAGTTTGATTGTATTTGAGGTTACTGTCTATTTGAATGAAATAGCCTAACTTTCACCAGACCTTATGATATATAAATTAGCTTTTGCAGTATTTAATTGTAAAATAATAATAATAATAATATTTTCTATTTTAATATGGTTCTACACATAGACTAAAACAGCCCTGTTACAACTAAGCTTCCATGCAATGTACAGGGGAAAAACATGGACTCCAGCTTTTCTGTAGGTAGACTAGCATGACAAACACTAAAGTGAAGGGTTTAGATTAGGTTTGAATAATGTACAACTATTTAATAAATAGGTTCTAATTGTTCCCATATTCCATGGATTGGTAAAAATAAGTTAAACTACCCATATGTAATACTTGGATATATTACATTTTACAATATGCAGGGTTACAATTTGATTAAGAGCTTTGGCAAACATTCAGTATCACATAGTTAAAGTAATTTCCAATGTATGGATTTATTATTTGGAAGTAGAAAATTACTCTGTCAATCTTGAAAATTCTCATGAAATATGGTAAAAACTCCAGGAATGGAGACAAACCCGATAGAAACATAATTCTTCTGTTTAAATACAAGCAGGAGATGACTGTAAAAAGACACAAAATTGGTCTCCTTTTCAACCACAGATATACAAGGGTATAGAGGAAAATGGAACTGCCTAGACCCAAAGGTTATTTGTTGTTATGTTGTTATAAAAGTACTAAAGCAAACACATTAAACACAAAAGTAAAGATATCAGCTGTTGGAGAGTGGATTATCTTTTATTTCACACTTATTTATGGGTGTTACTTACAACATTTTATTTTACCCCTCAGGAGTTGGTCATCTTCATATGATAATTATCCTTCTCAGTTTCTTGATACAAACAAACAAACAAAAGCCCCTGCATAAACTCTCACAGGCATTTCAGCCAATATATCTGTCAAGCTCATATAGAAGTGGTTCTCTCAAAAAAAATTACAGGAATGCACAGGAAGAAAGCTTGACCATTTATGGACTGCTTCCGAAAAGCTCTTTCAGAATCCTGTAATGATATCACAGTATGTGTTGAAATATACAAAAAGGGGGGAATAAAAAAAGATGTATGTGTGTATGCTTGTTTGCATGTTGTATATAAATTATGCAATGCTGTTGGAAATATTAAGACAAAATGTATTGGGTTAAAAGGCAAATTAATGCGTATTCTTCAGATTACCCAGCAAGGCACAACAGCATCTGGGGAGGAAAGACATTACTGGGGGTTGACAAGCTCAAGAATGTGAGAGATCTATTAGGGAGGAGAAACACATTCTCCTCTGGAGTCTGTATGACTCAGACAAATTACATAAGGTCTGAAGTCTTATGAATATTCATTCTGACAGGGTCAGTCGCCTATGGTTTCCTTCTCTGCCCACTAGAAGTGATGCACCCAAAGAACAACCACCTTGCAAGCACACACATTCCTGTCACAATCCTGATTTCCTCCAAGGTGTGCTGGACGTGCTGAATGGGTTGTTATTCAACACATTTTTATTTATGAAGATTAAGCTTTAATTTTGTTTCTAACAAGAGCTATAGGCCCCCAATGCGTTTCACAGTGCCACTCTGCAAGTATGTGGGAAGCTCTTTGCTCAAGGCTATATGAGTCCCACTGACTGACGTACATGCCCATTGTTTTTACTAAAGAGCAAGACATACAAGTGCCTTTTCAAAATAAAAATACACACTATTATCTAATTCAGAGATTAAAGTCTTAACATCTCTCCAGTCAGGTTTGTTTGGCTGGGATTAGCATTGGTATTTATTTTGCTTGTGAATAAATGCTATCATTTCTAAATGCATTAAGCTTGCAGTAAAGCTAAATCGTACATGCTTTGGACATTGTTACAGTGAATGATCGTTTATAGAAATACATAAAAAGGAGACATGATTGGTGAATTTCTTGCTTATGGTTATTTCATTTTACTGCTGCTGGAAACAAAAATCCAAGTAACAGATTAAAACAATATACAGACATACAAAAAACATGTATATTTATTTGTATAAATATATAAAAGTCTGGATTTTAAATGCATGAGATTTAGTTGCCTGCGACATGATGAAAAATACAATTGAATCAATGTGAATTTCCTTTTTGTCTCTGTCTTTAGAAAACAAAGATTAAAAAAAAAGCAGTATATAAAGATGATCAGCACATCCGAAGCTGCATAGATGCAGGTTGAGAGAACCAGAGTTACAATTAAAAATAAAACAAGAATCAATAAAATGCTTGCTGCACACTTGTTTTCCATGATGAAGGCACTTATGTATTAAAACCTCCTATTTTCAGTCTTAAGTGTACCTGTTACTTTCTTATTTTTTCTACAGGTCCATATTTTATTCCTCAACTCTTCCTTGGAACTGAGTGGCACCACCTTTCTGGATTGAATTCTCTTCTAATCTGCTCGTACAAGACATACCAGATTCAGCTGCTTTCACCTGTCTCTATCGCTTTTCGTTGAACTCTTCCCAATTACCAGAAATTGTCTTCCAAAGATAGATTTTTTTTTCCATTGTCATGCTTATCTATTACTGACTAAACCATCAATGGTTTAACTTTTAGTATTTTTAAACATCCAATTAAATAAAATAACTGCTCTCGTGTTTACATATCTCCACAATTCTATTAAAACGCAGATGTGTAACAACACAAGAAACAATTATTGATTTAGGGCAGAGGCTTTCAACTAGAAGACCTTCAGATCCTTTCCATAGATCACTTAATTGCAGTCAGCTCCTTAATTATTTAATTGATCATTAATCATTTCCATTTTTCTGACAGAGCTGGTTGTGACAAATCTCTGCATTTCAATGCACAGGATGTTTCGCTTCATGTAAGCTCTAGATTTAGTGCTGTTAATATAGGACAGAGATTTCCATAGCTACTAAAATATACAACCAGTCTTGTATGACTTAAGGGAAAATCATTTTTAAGGTGGGAATTGAAAGTGAAACACAAAAGAACATACCATAATAAGTATGGTTCTCTTGAAATTAACCACAGAAAGCAAGGACTACCAAACCTGCAGCCCTCCAATCAATTGTAGCTCCAATCAATTTAGCTCTTTCTCATGGCCAGCTCAGGTATGAATTTTGCTGAATTTATTTAAACTGGATTGGATTAAAAATATGTTCTGATCCTCATTAAAGCAGCTATGTGTTCCATATTAAATAATTAGCCCTGTAATACTGTTATCCACCTGGATTGTCTTGAACATACTTGGATATTGGCATATTCAATAAAAGGCTTGTTGTAATGGAGTTGTCAATAGAGCCTAAAAAGAGCAATCAGTTAATTTACATTAACTAAGCAGTTGATTTCCAAACATGATTTCCAAACAAGTAAATTCTGCTGCTGCTTATGCACCAATTATGGTGCAGTTTTACACTTTTAAAGGGTTCATATAAACCCATCAATATGATACTAAATACCTTTTAATTATTTTAAAGGATTTATAAATGCAACCATGCATCTATCATTTGAGAGATGTTCTCTTTCTGAGGGTACCAAAGTTTTATTGGAAGTGATACTGTTGACGTAAGGCAAGTACAATGATTCAGCCTTTTAGAAAAATATAACAAATCTCAATTATTATTATTATCCATTAAACTGATGGCAAATTCAAACAAAGTTATTAGATCTTAACCATTATTGTGCACACGCTAGATATCACAAGGCATTACGGGAAGAGAAAGTTTCAATAGATTCCAAAATAACAGACATATGTTTACCAATCATTCAGAATGCAAATGTAGGGATAATTATGTAGTTTGGTATTGATGTTATATTGTTAGGTTTATATGAACCTTTTAAGTGATGAATAGAATTTCACCCCTGAACTGTTACTCATAAATTATCAATAATGAAACAAAACTGCTACAGATACCAGTAGTCGTTACTTGTCAAATGTCAAAATAACATTTGTTTTCTTCTATTCAAAACATTTTTACCTTGAAAAAAAAGTTAAGCAGGAAGCTAAAAGGTTAAGATCTCACTGAATAGTAACCATGTTTTTTTCCATATTTTTTCTTTTAACAGTCTATGACTTTCAGACTTATCTTTCAAAAAGACAATATAAAATCACATTTCAAGAAATGCCACAGATAATATTACAAGCAGAATGTGTAACCTTTTGTAGCATGTAGGCCTATTGTATGTAAATGTACTAAATACAAAAGGTGCAGCAATCCCCCAAAAATCCAAAAAGATTAAGCACTTCACAGGAGCCATTTTCTTACTTAAAAAAATATAAAAAATAAAGAATTATTTCAGAACAGCTTCTGATCATTTAAGGCAAATCAATGTCAATGATGTAGCACAAAAATGTAACAAGAAATGTAAGATGAATCTGTTGCATATCAAACTTTTAAAGGCAAATGTATAAACCTAAAGCAGTTTCAGGAAGAAATTATGTTTTCATAATTTACTACAATGCACTTTGCAACGATAGACACTCCATTGTTACAAAAAGGCACATACAAGCTGCCTAATATTTAAATAAGAGAAAGGAAGGAACTTCATTAGCAGAATTGTATTTTTAGTAGCTGACAGTGATGAAAGTGGATGCGTCTACATTAACATTTGAGAACCTGCGTGCGTATGTGTGGTTGTGCAGACGCTTGCATCTATAGCTACCTCGGTGTGCGAGAGAGTGGGTGAGAGTTCTTGTGTAGGAGGAAGAAATATGAATGTGATCCAGGGTTAGCATTTTGATAAAACTGTGTTATGAAAGGTTTGGTTATGCAACTAAACAGGTTCCCTGCTTCTTTTGGTGTGGAGCACGTAGTGTAGAAGTGTGTTTAAAGGAACACAATCGTTTATAAACATATATCTTGCTTGTATATCTGGCTTATCGGAACTCATTTCGTTATTTCTTGAAAGATGCCAGAGAAAAGCCTATAACGAAACGTAACATAAAAAAAGTACTTCATCTATATACGTTCTTAGAATTCCAAAATAAGTGTTACTTGCATGACGTACTATTATTATTTTTTAAATGATACAAATTAAATGTATTCATTTAAAAGTATTTATGGTTCAAGGAACATTTATCAACGGAGAGTAGTTAGAGTATCCTGACACATTTAGCATTAGTCTAAGCATAATGATCATTGTTTTACCTAAACATGTACATTCCAGCTATAATTCAGTTAAGCCCTAGTTAGTGCCAAACACCAACTTGCCATCACCTCCAGAATTACCTCAGAGATGTCAACTTTGTTTTTGTTTTATAGGTTAAACCTTTGCTCTTGTTTCCCAGAAGGAATTATTTTCTGTTGGATTCCATCCACAGGGCATTAACATGGGTGAGGTGTGCCATCATGGGTGAGGTTTGCCATAATGTGTGGGGACAGGGGATCTTGAACTCCGGCCACCGAGGACCACAGAGTCTGTGTTTCCAGCCACAATTATCAAGAGCTGTTCATTTCAAACATGTACTTGCTTGTTAGATGTATTGAGGCACAGACAGACATTTGTCCAGCTGATTAAATAATTAGACCAAATATGAGTTTGCAAATTTTTGGTTATAACTAGTAATTGCCAAGTGCAGACACCCTTTGACAAGAGTTTTGGTAGGCTTGCCTAGGGCTTCTGGGTCTCTTGGCTATGGCTATTTATAACAGACAAGATTCAAGATTTTCAAAGCAATTTGTCTCTGTGAATGAAAAATCTGGATAAATGAAAATCCACCCCTGTGAATAGCACAAGTAAAAAATGAAAAAGTGCAAGGAAACAAAAACATCATTCAACATTTAACTCTTGTTTTCAAGTATACAGTATTTTCCATACAATGCAACCACAATACGGCTGGTATATGGTGGTATGTAAATATATTTTTTAAAGTACTATGGAACGGTTTCAAAATTGTTTGAAAACACAAGTCTTGACATTACTGTGGTGTTTCTTTGAAAGATACTACCACAGTAACTCCCCAGCCCTTGGGTTTCAGTTCCACAGCTGCCATTGTTTACTATGTTTCCACTTTGCACTGAAAGTTACATATCACATCCCCTGAAAGAAAGAAAGAAAGAAAAGAATGAAAGGAGAAAAAAAATGCTCCATGTTGGTCTTAATTGTCTATGGAAAGACTGTCATATTTTCCACCGGGTAAGCTTGAAACCATTACCGAGCTAGCCTTCATTACATTTTCCACAACATTGTGCAGAATTGTCAGGAAACAGCTGTACAGGGCACTGATTAATTGTCTTTCTCACTGGTACCAAAGCACTACTCCACTATATTTAATTTAATCTATAGGGCTTCTTTTCATAGCTTCGCCTATATTAGAACTTTATGAGGTAGGCTGAACTTTATATAAACATAAAATATGTGACCAGTCGTTAACTTTTAAAACCATGTAACATTAGGAAAAAGATTACTTCCTATGGACGTTTCAGCTGTGTCTATCTTGGACTGAAGTTAACACAGGTTTAGGTCTGGAGGCAATTCACATCTGTCAATCCCAAAGCCAGTTTCTTTTTTTCTCTCTTTCTATAAAAACATACTGAAAGACTTTTAGCATGTTTCTTTTTTTTAATATTACACCATGTGGATACAAATCTATCAAGCAGGGTATTGTGCAGTTCTGGCTAAAACAAGTGGAACAGTATAGCTCATAACTTCCAAGTATTTAACCGCCGAAATTCTGTAAAGCGAAGGTGCAAAACAAGAGCGAGACCATCTGGAGGACATGAGTGAGGAGATAAAGTTAAAACATCTGCCGCTGGTCATCTCTGCCTCCCTCCTGGAGCAGACAAAATAAATTACTTGAGTAGCTTTCCAAGGTTAATAAGTTTGGTTAAGACACAAGCAGTTGTGATCAGTATATTCAACCACTTCAATTCTCTTTTTAAACCGTGTAATAAATTTATTTTTGCATCTGCCAGTTGTTTTGGAATTTTTTCACTTTGCTCCTAAGGTCATTCTTTTCCTTCTGCAGTTTATTTTAACTATTTTCATTGGTCTTGATTGCGTTATCAAAGGGGAGTTGAAAAGTCTACAGGTGAAAGTTGTTTTTCTTCTGGCACATTCTGTGATGAAGACCCGTGTGTGTTCTCAGTATAGTCAGCAGTATGGCCTGGATTGTAATGAATTATGTCAAACTTGACTATTAATAATAGTAAAAAAAGTAGCACAAATAGGCTTTCACAAACATACAAAAAGTGATAATTACATAATTAATCCATGTGTTAAATTCAGATTTCATACCTGAAGTCCTTCGATGCAATCATGTGGACACCTCAGTGTAACCAGTACATTTACGTAATATTCTATTAAGAGCTATGAATGTTAAGTTATTTATTTATTTTAAGTTATTTATGAAAGACATACAAAAATTCTTCCACATTCATTGGGTTATTTGTCAGAGTTCCTGGTGCTCATGCACTAGCTCACATGGGTGCTTTTTCAATATTTGGTAAAACAATTCCATAGGACATTGGAGGGCATCAAACTTTCAGACAAACCTTTTTCACATAAAGACATTTTACACCATAGGACTATTTTATACTTCTAAACTACAAAGAATACAGAAAATATAATGATTCAAAATACACATATTGGTTGCTTATAAAATTAAATATAACGCCTAATACATTTACTTGACACATGGTAGATTTTTATAATTATTTCTCTGGCACACATTGGATAGCAAAATTGACATGTCACACCTCATATATATATATATATATATATATATATATATATATATATATATATATATATATATATATATATATTTAAATAAACATAAATATATAGAGTGAACGATATATGGATATTGTGTATCTGTTTTAACAGAGTAACAAACATCAATCATAGGCCCCATTCACACTGAAATGCCATAAAATTGCAGACAACGTTTGCCTGCTTTTTCCCGTTGCCCCCAACACTGGGTTTGAATGCCGGAAAATTGCCAGCAAGGATGCATTCAAACAGAAAACAGAGATTGCCGGCAAGAGCGCTGTAGCCATGGGAACAAGACGCTACAAAAGCCCGTGGATGCGGAGAGGAGACCCGGACCGACTCTGGACGTGTTTGTACAAGTGCGATCATTTCCCCGTTTAAAGATATGGCAGTAGCAGTAAAATACTCTTGAGATGGATATTTAGGAGATGTCACACTACGGTGTTATTGTATATTTTTATATAGGCAAAACAAACACCATTCGGTAGCGCAGCGCTGATTATACTATTCACAAATATAGCAGCCTGTTGTTGTGTTCTGTATAACTGCATACAGTGCGTTTAATAGACAGTTGGATACGTCACTATTCAGACTGTTGTCATACGATTATGAAAATGATCTGCGCACATTCTGCACAACGTGAACGTGCCCATGTATTATTCGGTTGTATCAGAAGTAGTTAGACTACAAGTAGTATTGCCGTCTTTATTATTATTATTTATTTATTGGCAGACGCCCTTATCCAGGGCGACTTACAAATAAGAGCAATACAGTGCATTGTGCAAAACTACAGTGCAGTTCAAAGCATCATGCAATTTACAAAATTAAATTTACACACGTCTATAGGAAATACACTCACCTAAAGGATTATTAGGAACACCTGTTCAATTTCTCATTAATGCAATTATCTAACCAACCAATCACATGGCAGTTGCTTCAATGCATTTAGGGGTCTGGTCCTGGTCAAGACAATCTCCTGAACTCCAAACTGAATGTCTGAATGGGAAAGAAAGGTGATTTAAGCAATTTTGAGCGTGGCATGGTTGTTGGTGCCAGACGGGCCGGTCTGAGTATTTCACAATCTGCTCAGTTACTGGGATTTTCATGCACAACCATTTCTAGGGTTTACAAAGAATGGTGTGAAAAGGGAAAAACATCCAGTATGCGGCAGTCCTGTGGGCGAAAATGCCTTGTTGATGCTAGAGGTCAGAGGAGAATGGGCCGACTGATTCAAGCTGATAGAAGAGCAACTTTGACTGAAATAACCACTCGTTACAACCGAGGTATGCAGCAAAGCATTTGTGAAGCCACAACACGTACAACCTTGAGGCGGATGGGCTAAAACAGCAGAAGATCCCACCGGGTACCACTCATCTCCACTACAAATAGGAAAAAGAGGCTACAATTTGCACAAGCTCACCAAAATTGGACAGTTGAAGACTGGAAAAATGTTGCCTGGTCTGATGAGTCTCGATTTCTGTTGAGACATTCTGATGGTAGAGTCAGAATTTGGCATAAACAGAATGAGAACATGGATCCATCATGCCTTGTTACCACTGTGCAGGCTGGTGGTGGTGGTGTAATGGTGTGGGGGATGTTTTCTTGGCACACTTTAGGCCCCTTAGTGCCAATTGGGCATCGTTTAAATGCCACGGCCTACCTGAGCATTGTTTCTGACCATGTCCATCCCTTTATGACCACCATGTACCCATCCTCTGATGGCTACTTCCAGCAGGATAATGCACCATGTCACAAAGGTGGAATAATTTCAAATTGGTTTCTTGAACATGACAATGAGTTCACTGTACTAAACTGGCCCCCACAGTCACCAGATCTCAACCCAATAGAGCATCTTTGGGATGTGGTGGAACGGGAGCTTCGTGCCCTGGATGTGCATCCCACAAATCTCCATCAACTGCAAGATGCTATCCTATCAATATGGGCCAACATTTCTAAAGAATGCTTTCAGCACCTTGTTGAATCAATGCCACGTAGAATTAAGGCAGTTCTGAAGGTGAAAGGGGGTCAAACACAGTATTAGTATGGTGTTCCTAATAATCCTTTAGGTGAGTGTATACAGTAAACAATACTAGGTAGTCATACACAGATCGCTCAGATCCTTACGCTTGCCCATTTTTCCTGCTTCTAACACATAAACTTTGAGGACAAAATGTTCACTTGCTGTCTAATATATCCCACCCACTGACAGGTGCCATGATAATGAGATTATCAGTGTTATTCATTTCACCTGTCAGTGGTCATAATATTATGGCTGATCGGTGTATGTATTTGTTATTGTACGCGTTATGCTGCCATTTCTTATATGCACTAATCATGTAAAATGTAAATATCCAGTGTTTTATTAATACAAAACGAACCAAGCTCGCTTTATTATTGCAATATGATCGGAGAAAACACGGAACGAGCCCGAGTTACGAACTGAGCAGTTTGTACACAAGACAAGTGAACAGCAGCAGACTGACTGATACATTGTTTCAAAGCAAAAGAACCAAACCGATTTCGTTTGAAACGAACCCAGTGTGAGGGAGTAACATGTTTGCCTGTATAGAGATAATATCTTTTGTATGATTTATTGGTACATAACTTCTGACATGTGACAATAGTATGCCAACCTGTTGGTTCATTAATAACACTCAGAATTGCTGCGACTATATTATTTTCAACCTCCACCATTTCTAACAACCCGGTGCGTTTCTTGTTACGATCACAAGTTCTTGTTCAAAGGTAGCTGAACCTTGTCCTGTTGTGGTCGCAAGAATGCGCCCCTATTCTGATTGGTTAGGGCAGTTAGCTGACGCACTGCGTCGACACGCAAGGACTTGACGCTGAATTTGCAATCATATTCCGGCTACATTCACACAGACAAATTGCCAGCATATTGCCAGCAATTTGACTAGGACCCTTGCGGTTGCCGGCAATGACCCATTTACACAGACATTGCCGGCAATTGTATCAGTGTGAATGGGGTTATAGTGAAACACGCAGGCAGAGTGATTGTATTCTGGAAGTGGAAACATATGACATTAATGTAGGAACTTTCTTGCCAAGTATCTAAACAAAATTTGAAAAAAGTAATTTAAGGAATAAATTATTTTATTTGAAATGTTTTAAAACTTAATATCAGAGAGTACCTTTAATAGTACTAAAATATATGTACTGTCTATTTAAGACATTGTTAAACTACTCCACAAAAGCAGAAGGGTGGGTCTTACGTTTTCTAGTGTGAACAGTTCCTACAGTTCCTAGAAACTATCTACAAAGAGTTTCTAATGTCAACCATAGCAGCATTAAATCAATTCTCTGTTCAACACACAACATTGTGAATACTCCTTGTACAAACAGACAGAGACAATGCTAATGTAGGTGTTGGTATTAGTATGGCAGATAGTTGTAACACATTTCCCGAGGGAATCTTTCAGAACGTCAACATAAAGAGTTTAGCAACCAGCCTGAGATCAAGCGGTTTCACAGATTAAATGCATCTAAAATGCATAGAAAATGATCAAGTCAGTGCTTTGTTTATAATGTTTAACATGTTTGCCACTCCACACTTAAATGTAATTGCAAATCTAAAATATTGACCGAGTTGTAAGACCCTTGTGAGACTTATGAATGGTTATCTTCTTGATGTAACTCAAATCAGATTTTAATTAATAAATTAATGTCAGCATGTAGTGGATATATCAGTCTCTATCAGCCTCGATCAATTTTCCTTCCAAAATGCACAACAATCCAGAAGCCAAAAGGATCAAATTTGAAACCTAATACACAAGTGTGGTCCTTACCCCATGTATTGTTCTGAGAATAACAGAACAAATCCCATGCTCTGCACATTCTGCACTTCTGCAGTGTAAAGAGTGTTGCTGTCATCATCCATTAATAGATGTGTTGCTAGAGCATGTTGTAAATAGCTATGAAATGTAGAACATACCAAAACCTTTTCTATTTCAAATGCATTTCATTATAATAATCAGCTTTAAAAAGTTGATGTCCAGTTATATATAAGAAGGAATATATCCAAGAAAGCTCAGGCAGATCTATTTGATTTCCAGAATTACGCTCCATGCAGCCAACTACAAGGGTTTAGTGATCAAATCATGTCAGACAATATGCAATTTCCCATTATACCTCCAACATTACAACTTGTCCAGGCTAAAGTGTTTGTATTTTACAGTTAATGAAAATATGAATACAGGTATCTATGGAAAATGTAAACGGAGGATTGGAGAGTAAGGGATGAGTATGTGACAATGTAGGATAAAGCAAATACAAATTAAAAATCCCCCCAAATCCTTTAATCACAAATTTTATACTTTAGTGAATTGAAAGTGCAAGTATTCAAAAGCAAACATAAGAAAACAATAGTCAATGTTGCACCCATAACATAAATTAGAAAAAAAAGTTTAAAATTAATCCAGGGGTATTCAACTTCTGTTCACGGGGGCCCAAAGAAATCTTAAATACCCAGTTGAACTAATGATTAAAACAAATGTAATAATTTCCCAGTTATTTTAATCAACTATAAAACCTGCCTGAATGTGGTCCTCAATCACTGCAATCAAAAACACCTGCACTTCAACACAGAAGTGAGAACAGAAATTAATTATTAATTAAGCAGGAAACATGCGTCTTTCAGTAAAAGCTATGCTTGTAATCAGACTTTGTCTCGCAACTCACCAACTAGATAAGCCAGCATTACATCCCAAGGGGAGTGCAAGACCAGGGTGAGAGGCCAGGGGTCTTTCAAGCGTCCTCCGACCGCTTTGTGTCTCAAAGGCGTTTTGGCCGCAGGAGCAGAGTTCCAAGGAAATCCTTTGCCAGGGTTCCAAGACAACACAGGCCACTGAAACACAGAGAGACCAAATTACAGTTTACACACATCCAGGGACAAAAAGAAAACCCACTCTTCTACTGTAATAGATTGTAATGCTCAAGTTATAAAGTTATTATAGGGGTGGGGGGAAACTCTGTGTTCTTGTAGAGATACCTTGAAACAGAAATAAAGGTCTCCCCAAGATGTCTGGTGTTGAGTCCCATTTAAGGAGCAATCAGATTCAATCCTAACAGTGTTTCATGTCTGTGCTGCAATTCATGTACCATTACAGAACAATTACTATGTCATTCAATACAAACTCTGAGACTAATGAGAGCTCCTGGCTGGGATTATGATGATGATAATAATACTAAAAGAAATACCTTTCATTTGCCTCGGTCTCTTGCAACACTAAAACCAGTATTAAATATGAACTCCTAGATTAACTGTTGTGTTGTTGTTGATGAAGCTCTTTTCCCTTAACAATTTAAAGGAAAGAGACTCGATTTATGTGTCCCTTCCAGGAGTGTTAAATTGACCTTCTTCCATCTGAAAGCAATAATTTCCTAGAATTTTGGTAGGATATTACTGATTATCTACACTGAACACAAATATAAACACAATATGATAGTGTTCGCCCCATGTTTCATGAGCTGAAATTAAAGATCCCAGACATTACCATTAGCATAAAAAGCTTATTTCTCTCAAATTGTGCTCACAAATGTATTTTGCCAAGATAATCCATCCACCTGACAGGTGTGGCATATCAAGAAAGTGATCAAACAGCATGAGATTACACAGGTGTGGACAAAAGTCAACAAGACTAGTACACCCAGCCACGGACTCTCAGTTTGAGTGACAGGTTTCTATCCAACCAAACTGGAGTTTTTTGTGTTTTTTTTGTTTACAGATTTTCTCAATGAACAGTGCTTACTCTGGGGCTAGGGCATCCAACATACTGCCCCTACAATAAGTCACTTAGATACTCTTCTGTTTCCATAAAAGCTGCTGAAAGCCTGTATATATCTGGAGAGTATACTTGGTGGGACCTAGACAGGGTGATAATTTAACTGGATGATTTCTTCAGCCATTTCAACCATTTCTTATGATAAAATGCTGAGTTTTTAGATTTTCCCTATACTGACAAACTATTGAGTTCAGAGAAATTAAATTACCAGAAATCCATTGGCCCCAGGCTGCAGCAGTGCCCAATTCTTCCAACCACTAAGTCTCTCTTAGTCCTTCATTTGGAAATGTAATTATATTTGCCATGGAAATATGACCTTGGCAGAAGTTTTTCACTCTAATAGCAGCCTCTTGTTGTGGTTCCACAACAAATACAGTTCACCCTCATCTTCATTAAATATTTTCTGTACTGATATTGGAGCAAACTTCTATTATTATTATTATTCATAATAAAACTAATATTACTTACAATTAATGATGAACGATAACACATTATTGAAGTATTTAAGACACTGATTATTTAGTCAACAAACAATTAGAGTGATTAGCAACAATTATCATCATTACCATTGTCATATTATTAAATATGTATTGTGCTGAGCTGCTACCTGCCAACCAGATTTTTTTTTTTAACTTATGAATGACTGTCTTGATTATGTGAAGAGAACCCCCCACATAATTCTAGTCAGCTTCCCAGAATAGTCTTTTACCACATTTTCTAAATACGTAAATGTACAATATGAAAAATGTACAATATAGAAAAAAAACGGTTTGGCACAGTAAGGTATAGTTTAAGGTACAGTGTTCTGCAGTTTAAAATAAACTCCCATTCCCTCATTAAGACCCAGTGGCAGGTCTAACAAAGACAGGAATGTAGCAGTGGTTTTGTGGTGATATCTGCATAATATGATGGGAGCAGACAGGCATTTGATTCCCTGCACAGTGCAGAGTGGATCTCTTACATAATCCCAGCCACCCGAGCAGTATGCTGATCCATGTCTTTATTCCTTGCAAAAATCAAACGCAAGTCAGTGATGGACACCACATTGCTTTGTGAGATCTACTCACAGGAGCTCTAGTCAGGAATGCCATGAACACCGATACAGAACAGACAATGCAATTGATTTCCGAAAGGAAGTTAAAAAAAAAAAAAAAAAAAAAAAAAAAGATTCTCAAAATGGCCTTTATTTTTTAAGAATCTAGTCCTACATCATGAATGGTAAACTGATTTTTCACCAGGGGTTAAAAAAAGTACTTCATCATGTCCACTACTTAAAGGCAAGCAACCATGGCAAGCTTGTCATTACAATTGCATCATCTTTTTTAGAGAGAGAGAGAGAATATGAGAAATTTGAAAAAAAAAATTGCTTGTTATATCATAGAATGCAGAACAGCTTAAAACAAAAAAAGGATTTATGAATAATTATACTAAGTAATAATTAGAATATCTTAATTTTCATCTATTTTGTGATTTAAAAAAAGATGTCAAGAATCACTATTATAAAAAACTCACAAACATCACCGTCTTAATATTGGTTCGAAAAATATAAGACCAATGTAACCACTTAAAATAAAAAAAAAGTGAGAAAATGATTGTTGAAATAGATCTTCCATCAGTTTTTATGATTTGAGCTTATGGAGAGTACTAGATATAGCTGCGGCCATATGAATGTCTATGTGAAAAGACATTTTTCTACCTTCAATTGACAAGTGTAATAGTATTAACAATTAGGCTAGGCCTACACTGCAGATCTCTGCAGCAGAAACAAATTGCAGTTACAATGCTCAAATTAACCAGGTATTTACAACACTATCATGGACAGCAAGGTTGATGAATGGTGTTTATTTCAAATGGCCATCCACTCAACTTCTCCTCTATTATTCAAACCCTATTTAATTCAACAGCTGATAAAGGCAACAGATTAAAATCTAGAGATGCAACATTTGCAGAACCTTTTACTCGATAAGTACCGAGGCCCATTTACATTTTAGAAAATAACTTGACAGAATGCAGTTTCTGGCCGATTAAAAAAAAACTGAAAACATGGGTAATTTATGCATAGAAACACATATTTCTCATGCAAATGTTAATGAGTATAAGCTATGTCCTGAACTGTACGACAAGAACAGCAAGGAAATGGATCCCTTATTGTGTACCATATTGTGTACCAGAAGACAAAATTGTAAGTACTTGGGATGTAGTTTTATATTTAGCGATGATATATGGTATTGTAATGCTAAGGCAGTCAGGCTATTATTTTTATTTTTAATTGAAATGTCCTCGATTGATGGCTAATTTGCATATTAAACATTACCCTTCCCAATTTGAATGTGATATCAGGTGGAAAGAAACACTTTCACAGAGATGGATAGTGATATAATGGAAACCCAAATTGGACAGCATCATTTTTTATTTAGCTTGAGCTAAATGTCTCGACTACATTCAAACCACAAATGGAAACCTAGGCATTGAATCATGCAGAAATCACATAGCGAATTAATTTAGAGATGACCATTCAGTCCCTAGTAGATGGCACATAATGGTAAACACAAAACACATAAGAGCAAGATGAAAGCCTGCTAAATATCTCAGATTTGGTGACCTTGTAGAGAAGCCGTGGACACAGTTACAAAACCATTAATTATCTTTTTAACTTTCATGATAACCTTTGTGGGGTGGCATGGTGGTGTACTGAGTAGCACAGCCTAGGGTCTGGAGTTTGCATGTTCTCCCTGTGAACCTGTGGACCATGCTGCTTAGGTTGATTGGCTACTCTAAATTGCCCTACACTCAAGTGAATGCAGGATGAGTGTGGGTGCTGCCTTGCCTTAATGATTGATAATTTCTAGGGTTGCCTGGATTAAATCGGGTCTATTAATCAACTAATTCATTGATCGACGATACAAATTTGCAGATGTTTTGTATTATTATTTTTTTCATCATAATGACGATTATACGGTTAACAATAGAAGCACTGATATTTCGAACTACCTACAAGAGCCAAAACCACTAATTGTAACTGGTAGCGCTTTAAACGGTGTGGTATAATGATAGGCAAACGATCGTGTACAACTAGCACAAATGGAGTAGGGTATTTCAATGTAAATATGAACATAAAACATTACAATTATTGGTATAAATAACATCAAAGGATCTATATACTGCACAGTCAAATACATTAAATAAGTGCTTTAGGGCCAACTCAATCTGACTACAGTTGTTAAGACACTTGTAATACTATACAAATGCGCGTTTTTCAAGCACATGAAAGACTGTAGACAGGTGAGGTAGAGATTGCGACGAACTCGATTTGCGTTTATGCAGCTAAAACGCAGGCACAGTATGCACAGTGTATTCAGCAACACATAAAAGGCGAATAACGCAAGATATCACATCACCAGAGCCACAGTAAAGTATTTGCACACAAATTGGAGGGTTACAAGCCGGTAAAGGGAAAACTACAGGTTTGGATTCAAACTGGATTCGGGAGGAAACATTGAAGACAAAGTAAAGGTTTTCCGTTTCATTTGCAAGGAATGCTTTTCTTACAAGGGCAACGTCTGTAGTTTACAGTGTCATTTGTGAGCAAAACATCCGTTTGCTGTAGTGATTATAATTTATGTTGCTGATTATAATGATTCAGTGTTTTTTTGTTTGTTTGTTTTTTACCATTCCCATTCAGCGTTGTTATACTGTAATATCAATGCTTAGTTTTTGTTAAAGTATTACTGTGTGGCACAACCACTTAAAGACTGCTACACTTATTTTAATAACTAATGCCCATTAACCGATCAAATATTTTAAATACTTTAAGATGATCAAGTAAAATGGCATGGTCCACAGTATTGAATGCAGCAGTCAAATCTAAAATAACTAAAATAGATGTGACTGACAAACATCAACTGTGGAGATTGATCCGGAAATGTGGAAATATTAGTTTGAAAGTAATTCAGAAACTCATCATACTTCTAATCCTCACAAAAACACAGAAGGAATGGGGGTTGTTAAGTCTATAAATTGTAGAAAAAGTGGAGAAAGTGGTACTTTAAGTTCTCCTATTCATGTAGGAAAAGAAACTGAAAGAGGCACCAAAATTCCTCTGGATATTCTTGTAAATATTTTCTGCGTTACCGTAACAACAATAATAATTTTGGTAACAGCGCTGTTACTGGGCGTATTATCAATAGCTCCTATTGTCGATTAATCACTCTCCGCTCTGAAACAACTTTCCGTATTATTTCAGATACAAGTGATGGTGGTTTCACAGGAAGCAATACCAACATCCATAGCACATTTTAAATGGGATTGAAACTATTGTACTGTTCAAGACCCTAAGGCTACCAGGTGCGTCAGTGCCTACTTCACTGCTATAAGTACCGAAACCATGGGAACAGACACCACCCCCGATAGGTGCACCTGTTCTGGCTTGACAATTCCAGGGCTTGAGCACAGGAAGTGACATGTAAGTAAATCAATTTCTCAGCCCTTAAAACACACCTTTGTGTAGGCTACATATAATACATATCCCATTAACTTAATCAAATTGCATAATGTGGGGCATTAAGAACATATAAGGAATCTGAGTATCAGAACAGCACACAACCTCTGATTGTTAAAAAATACATACATTTTAGGACATTTTATTTCAAAGATAACTCTATGACACCTTTCCACATCTAGACACAGTGACTTCAGGCTGGATATAGTGATAGCTTTAGACATATTGCTTATAGTATTGCCATTCCTGTTTTATATTACTAATTTTAAAAATCATGCATAATTAATACTTGACTATTTAATAAATACTTCTAGAATCAGTGCCTTTGTGCTCCTTAGGTTTAATTAGGCGATTGGCTTCAGGCATTATATTAAGACAATGCAATTACCTTCTACTTAATGTAAATAATTAAAAATGTATAGAAGGAAACAGAATAGTATGTTTGATGCAAATTAAGAGGATGTCTTTAATTTGCTGTTAATGTTATAATTTACAAGCTTTACCATATAACATTAAAATGTTAAAAGCAATTCAGAATTTCTATTATTACTGTTCTTGCATTTTCTTACACATTCTATAGGCAAAAGGACTTCAAATGGAGAAAGCATATACCACATCCTTTACCCTTAAAACAGAATAACAGAAACACCTGACTGACTGATAAGTACATCAGCAGCAAATACTCTGAATAGCTGTGGCCATAACATTTAGAATCACACTATTTTTTTTCAGCGGTGACCGCTCCCCCGACAACTAGGTCGGGAATCAAGTTGCTAGTCACAAGTATGGGGAATTGCTTGAGTAGATTTCCTGATGGGAAGGACCATCTTTTATTTTAATTGTCCTAATATTTCAGTGAATATACTGCAAAAGGGACAAGGCTTTGAAACAATTGTTATTGATCTTCTGAGAACAAACCTAGACATACCTCCCAAGGGAAGTAGGCAATATTTTCAGCAAAGCGAAAAGAAGTGAAATCACAGCTCAGTGTATTTTGGAACGCCTTGCTACATTGCCTGGATCTTAAATAATTTGAGAAGGAGGGTTACAATAACAATATTGCTTGCAAAACTATGGTGAATGGAATGCCTGGCTTTCTTGTCAGCTCTCTTTAGAAACATTACCTAAAATCTTCTCTGAAGGCCAGTGCATCAGGAAATGGTCGTGTTCTTATATGCATTTTCCAGCACATTTTATAATTTTAATGCGTAGGATTTTTTAAATAACTAATCAAGCCAAGAAAGCAGAGGCAATATAAGTATTTATCCTTACAGCAGGTGGTTTTGAAAAGAAGTGCCCTGTAACAGCTATATCTAAAATCATGATTTTGGGTAGAATGAATGGGAAGCATATGGTTATAATGTTGCTTTGGTAGTGTATAGAGGGAATTATCTGGTGCCAGTGTAGGATAATTACTATAATTTCCAGACACCCCACATGTCAATCTTTCTTTTCCGATATAAATTGTAAATGTCCTTCCCAGATTGGAAATTAAATAAATAATATTAAATGACAAATAAATCCTGCAGTTGTCCACACTTAATATAGCTGCTCATTGAAAACTATATTAAGAGAGAAATTATAATGATTGTGTTCATAAAATGTGACAAATTGGCTAATTAGTTGAACAGGTGCCTTCAACGCCAGTGCAGTAGCTCAATCCCACTCCTTAGGAACCCAGGATCTGTTCTAGCAGGCTGACTCAACACACAAACTCAAGGTCACACAGTTCAGAGAAGCTGGCTCCTTTGGGTGATTTCACCCGCTCTGTCCGTTTCCCACATTCAAGAGAAAAACAACTCCAGACTCATGAGCATGACTCAATGTGAAGCAGACTGGCTGCTACTCTTTAAATTATACATTTTATCTTATAGATGAGCTACTGATTTATGCTGTAACACTTCCACAAATTCCAAATTCCACCAATTATATATATATATATATATATATAAGCATATCTGTTCCATGATATACTGTGAATGCATATCACATCTTGCCTGGGACTTCTGACATTGCATGCAGGTACTCTCAGAGAGATAAAATGGGAGCTTTATGACCTTTTAATGGAATGGCTTGAGCAGCAGCATATAGGGAACTGTCCTGTTTTACAGAATTCCTCATGAATGCGATGATTGACCCTGAAGTCAAAACTTCAAGGGTCTATGAGCATCCTACACAACACGCATGATGACAGAGATGGTACATAGCCAGGAAGAACAAGAAAACAGCATAAAGCTTTCATTATTATAATTATTTTAATTTAGCTGGGGTTTCTTTAAACAAAAAAAGAAACACCAACTAAAACTTCCAGGAAAAGGGGTTTAATTCAATGGCAAAGCTGGACATGTACAGCCATGAACATCCCTCTTTGTCATAACATAAGAATTCTGTTGCCTAATGGCAAACCGAAACTTTGTAAAGCTGTAGCCCTGCAGCCATCGCCCCCTCCCAATATGTGGAATGTGCTCAAGTGCTGCTAAACCTCAGGATACAGACGGGAAATCAAATGAACACAGGAAATAACTCAGCTCTATCAATGAAGTAGAAAGGTAAACTGGGGTGAAATATTCACAACAGTTACAGAAGATCATCAACAGTAGATAGAATTAGACCCAAATAATGATATTAATGAAACACAGCTATACAAGACAGCTTCCAACTCCATACTGATTTATGAGTGATTTATGACTGCTTGCATTACTATGCAGTTTATATGATTTTAGTAGTAAATACCACTAAGCCACTCCATAGAATCTGGCTATTCTCACAGTATGTTGAAGTACATTAAAATACAAGAATGAAGTTCCTTAAATGGAAAAGTTATTTGGCCCTTTTCTTCAACAGGTCATCTGACTGCAGGTCTCTGGGATGAAGAAATGGTTTCCATCCATTCACTTGTGTGACTTCATTCAGTAATTTGGGAGGCTGGCAGGGGTGCAATGTATAACAATACTTCACAGGCAGAGCACTGCTAGGATGCGGTTTCAGATGCTGTACAGCATATAGCTGAACACTGCGAATTCCTGAACACTGCTCTTTAGTGCTTGACTGAGTGCTGATAAATGGTACATTGCTATGTTTATTTATTAGATGCACAGACAGTACAGTATGACACTAGAGCTTAACAATTTATGAAAAGGTTTTCCAACTGCTTAAAGCTAAAAGCATTTCCACAATGGGTTAAAACTCCTAAAAAGTAAATCCAGTTGGAAAATGTCAGACTCATCTCCCTTTTTGTTATATCAAAGACATGTCTCTCATAGTTTGACTTGTAAGTCTTGTAAGGCTGTAGCAAGTTAATAGCGGATAAAAAGTAAATCATTCATTACATTAATTTTATCCCTTGGAGGCTAGTCAGACTATTACAGTTGAAAAACATCAATAAACAACTGCCAGTAGTAAATATATAAATGTTTTAGGTAAAGACAAATAACGAGTACTGTTGAATATGAACAGAATTCTCTAATTCACACATTCTCATATAATGAAAAAAGAAATTGACTAGTAATTAAAGAAAAATCACCAACATTAGTCAAATTGTCTTTATAAGCTAATAATTATACTTCAGACTCTATTCTCAAAATTTCAAGAGGGAAAATTAAGGATTTATGATATTATTGGAGGTATTTTCTGATTAGTGATTCTTAATAATGATCTGTGCATTCAAGGTTATTTTAAAAAGATTCACCTATTTCAAATTTCACTCAAGGAATAAACTTGAACAGACATTTAGAATGGTTCATTTAGATACCAATAACCATTCTTACATCTGATTTTCATTGTGGAAACCTCAGTTATTACTCCAAATGGAAGTCAAATGTCACACTTCATCAGAAGATGTTCAGTTCATTCTCCAGATTTATAAAATGGATACTGAATGGTATATCATGTTTTATTTTTCTCTTTGGGACTTATCTGCCTGCTTAAAAGAAAGCAAGGTTTTATTTTGCAGGCTACGTTTCTTTTCCACTTTGATAACGTTTTGACTGTGGACCTTCCTTTGGTTCATACAGATCCAGAAGAATACATATGAAATTGATCATCAAATGAACTGGAAGATATAAACATTTCCTGTGGAATTTTATTTCAATAAGTTATGCATTTCAAAGATTATTGGTTTGTGTATGGAGAATAACATAATTGGTGAATTGTTGGAGCAAATTCAATTTGAATTCCATATTCAAGTGGAGAATCAAATAATTTGAAAATATGAATGTTGGAGAATATAATTTGCACATCTCATGTTATAGGTTCAGGGTGTGTAAACTGCTGTACAGTATTGTACATATTACAGTATGGCAGCCACAACCATTTACAATTTTGTTATTTTGTTTGCAGCGCATAATATCCTACATTATTTCAATTTAAAGACAAAATAAAGCATGGATGATAACAATACTTGGTTGCCTTAATACACTTCTAATCTCTTCTAATTTATTTTAAATATCTTTAAAGTACAACCTGGTCTCTGAAGCTGAAATAAAAAAAATGTAAAGGTGAGCAGCAGTATAATCATGCATGCTTTATTCAAAGCACTGAAGTTGGCAATGTTCTCTCCAAATCCAATAACACATTGATGTAATTCCAAGGTTGTCTGCTTGATCTCCTCTGTGATCTCCTAATAAAGTGTGGAGAGAGAGAGACAGCGAGAAGGGAAATACTTTTGGGGAATGTGGCAGCTTGTTCAATGGCATGAGTTTCCACAGCAGCTAATTATATGAAAATCTGTCTCCTGGTTGACTGAAGTTGCTTTAATGTTTGTGCAAGGTTAAGCACTTGTTTAAATGGGCAAACCGAAAAGTCTCAATTTCACAGGACATCCAAAAAACAAAAGGAATAATACTACAGATGTGGCTCACTGCTTTCAATAAATGTCAGGAAAGGAGCAGGAGAGGTAATACATGCACTGGGTAGTAATAAAGGGTGAACGTGGATTTTAATATGTGGAACACAGTTGTATCAGTCTCGACGCAAGAGTCTCATCTAATAAAGTCGTTGATGTCACAAACAAACTGATTACAGTGTGAGATTTGCCAAGTTTCACATATCAGACTTTCACTGTAAAAAGGTAATTCATGCAAGACTGTCTGTCAGAAATGTGCATGTGTGCATCCCTCTAACTCAATGCATATGCTGCCTAAAATGAATGGAGCATGTCACAGACAGCTGCAACTCTTCACGTTTCAAAATGTGTGCAGCACAGCTTGCAGAAGTGCTTCTCTTTTGTCTTTTTCTAGGAATATTCTTTGCAGAAAGAGATGACACCCTTTCTCACCCATCTGTATTGGATAGCTGTGGGAGATGGTTGATGTTGCATTTAATTTGGATTTCAACATTGAAGTACAAATAAATGTTAAAAATGAAAGTTCCAATAATTACAAGGAAAGTAGAAAGTGTGAGCAGCCTATTAGGCTTTTGACTGTGTTAACCTTGACTTCATGTATAACTTAATTTCTCCTCATTGTCCAATGCACTTTCCATTTGCAAATTCTATGAGCACCTGTACAAGGACAGTCATTGATAAAGCTTTAAAAACTAGTATGATTGTTTAGTGCCTCCACAATGTAATGCTATTCCATTTAATTAATTTCTGAAGATTTTGTAATCTGGTCTCATAACACAGCTTGCAAGTAATTTGTGCTGTTCTGCGTTGGCTTTGGGGTTTGTAAAAATCACGTGGTTTGATCCCAGCCAATAGTACCCATTAGGCAGATGAATATTATCAGGGAAGGGTTAATCCATGACTGAAATAATGCAGCTTTTTAAAATGAGCAGCTGCATCAATATTTCACATCTGTCCCTAATGGAGGGATGTTAAGAAAACTCCAGGAATCTATCCAGATTTGAATCTATTTTAATACACCACATTTACACAAAGCTTTACTCCACTTTTGTAATATGTACATATATACAGCATGTATACACATCATGTCTAATTTAAAAATAAAAGTATAATAATTTAAAATCTATTCTTAATTTTAATAATCAGAGATGTCAAACAGTATAGGTTTAATTATTTATGTTAATGATATTATTACGGCATTGCCTTCTCACTAGTTATCTCATCCATCCATCCATCCATTTTTGAAACTGCTCATCCTGGCAAGGGTATAACATCTGATCATTAAGATAATGAATGAATGTTGGATAATGTTCTATTAAAGAATATGTGCATGGCGTTCTTAAGCACTCATTGTCATAACCTGGTCCCAAACTCTGCACAGTGGTCAATGTTTGCAAAAGGGTCTGAGAATCAAGTGTAAGGCAACCACCCAAGTTTCAAAATGTGTTAATCAAATATTATTTAGGCAGTAGGGACAGGCTAAAAGCTTGGTATGAATTATGGAAGAAAAGGCTAATGCAGTGCCACATGAAATTATATTTTGATCGCATGTCTGAATTTATGGGTGCAGATGGAGATTTAATTTTCTCAGAGTAGCACATTAAAAAACACATTGAAAGACAGAAGGAATCAAATTACCACATTAAGGCTTTTTATACAGTAATATACAGTATAATCTTTAACGATTAAAGTTCACATAACACATCATACCATGGGACTCTTCATTTTACCATTGACCAACAGGTGTTGCATACTACACTGCTGTTTTTGAAAACCCACTTTTTGAATCATCTCAGAGTACTGAAAAACTCAGGAAGTGGTCAGAATTAGATTCCACAAAACACAATGCAGAGTATGACAGTAAAAAATGTAACAGTAAGCAAGTGTCTAAGTAGGGTTTGGGCGGGGGGGGTTGCTTACAAAAACATACATTATTAATTCAGATTTACTATACATAAAGCATAGATAGAGCAACATATATAGGAGTTCAAGACCCACACCTACAAGGGGAGTTCAAGGGTTTTCTAGCGTGCAAAAGAAGAGTCGCCATATGCTTGCAAGTAAACTGGCTGGCAGCGGAAAAACAGTGTTCCGGTTCAGGAAAGTTGCTACAGTTCAACATAATCTCACCCAACCACACAATCGCTGGACAAATTAGTTACAGTGACTAAATACCCCCAATGGAATAAGGATACAAAATCTAAAACCCATCGTGATTCTGTGATTTCATTCACTCTCCCTTTAAAGACAGGTATGTTTTAGATTTTTTTAAATATATGAAAGTACTCAGCATGGAAATGTTCTTCTGTATGTAAAGAACTTAAAGGAAAATTACAACATTTGATTTGGAGATGGCACTATATGATAAGTATATAAAAAGAATAGCACAGCAGCACTCTCAAACAAAACTATATTTTAAAGTTATACACATGCAGGCTTGGTCTAATCAGAAGTGCAAAAAAATATCAAAATGGCCTTTTGTGATGTTTTCACTCTCCTCTCCTCCCTTTCCTTTAGATATCAAATTGAATTTGGTACTTTAGTGGCCTTCAGTTATCTCATAGTTCACTTAATTTCCTACTTTTTCCTGGAAGCAAAACTTGTGTGATGGAAGGAAGCAATTTATTGCAATGAAAAAAAAAACTTCTAATAAATGAAAAGCTGAGGTGTCAGGATGACATAAACAAACACTGTTTTCACAAATGTCTGCAGCTTCACACAGCTTCACTTTTTTGCCAGCTTTAGCCCAGGTGTTAATATGACTTCCTGTTAATGTCTGCTGATACTTTCCAGTAGGATTCTAAAATGTAAAAGTCTGTTAAGACCTATAACGAACAGATAAAGTGCCTAACCAGCAATTGTATTATCACAATTGTAATTACTAATGTATTTAAAGAAAGTTCATTTTCAAAGTTATAATACACGTACAGTAGATGTAAATCCAACAATAATGCGTCAAAACAGACCTTACATAAGGAACTGAGTAAACATGCCTTTGTTTAAACAGGGACAGATCATACTGTCAGCTCGAGAACAGCACTTTTCTAACCACCAAAAATCAGGTACATCAGTCTTACTGTATTCAAGTTGGATCTTGTAATACAGTATTCATACAAATAAAATAAGTCAGATATGTAGACATATGTATTGCTTTACAATTAATGTTATGAGCCTAGGCTGAAGTTGTATCTATGTTATTACCAACTGCAAAAGCATATACAGTTCATAAATCAAATCCAAAAATAACATCACTTTGTGTAATTACATAACCAACATAAGGCCATTGGTTGAGTTGACTCCTTTCTGGCCCCTAATAAATGCTTACCATATTCCTGCATTTTTCCCAGAACCATGCACTTGTATCAAAGATTGCATGCACAAATATTTACCTGTACAGGTGTATATAACTAGGTATAGATGGCTACACTATAACAACTGACTGACATTTTAATTAAAAAACATATTAGATTAATGTAATGCATATTTCAAAATATAGACTTATGATTAATTACAGCTTTCTAATACTGTATATTTATTTGACAACAATTTTCTTGTTGGTCTACATTAACATTGCACATGTGTCCTACAAGTCTGTGTTTGATGGTAGGGAGGTGTACTGGTACGAGTACTTTACCAGTCTACAGAGTAACAGACATTTTGAGAAATATCTGGTTCCATGTTGCAGGCTTGTATGTAGATTATGATGTGGTTAACTGAAATTTAAGCATCAATGAAAGCAGCATACTTTGGTCTACACAGAGCACTCTCCAGTCAGTTTTGACACTAAGGAAGCAAGAGGGAGGATTATATAAACCATCAATTTTGTGGAGCGGATCACTCTTCCCACGCGTGTGTTCATCTGCTGTGCTGCCTACGCTGTAGTTGTAGAAAGAATAACTTGTATTTATCATTCATTCATTGCTCCTTGCTGCTCAGTTCATTCATTTCTCCAAAAACTGATATATACATTATATATCTGATGGAGATTGCAGTACAGTACATGGAGTTCAATGTTTTTGATATTTTTTTTGGAACTTTGCTAAAGATTGCTTAAGTATATTTACCATGCATAAGAATTACTTGGATTTATTCTTCACTAATTCAAGATCAAAATATTGACATTTATTTATTTGTTATTTTAATAAAGGGAACAGTAGATTCTCCAACTCCACTGCCATCTTCATGTTTGATGTTTGATTCTTTTGTAATTAGTAAGGAAAGAAGTTGCATTGCTGTTGTTTGTATTTGATCTGTATTTTGTTTCATACAAAAGCCTTTTTCTAATTATAAAAATACCCCAGCCATACACATTTCCATACTTTTAATACCTGACTTTTGTTTATATTTTATATACTTTTTATAAAGATTTACAATGAACTGGAAGCAATCCCCGAACAGCACTTTTTAACAACATCGTTTATGTATTTTAATGTATTAATATGTATTTAAATAAATACATTATTTTTTTAATGTATATTTAATACAATTGTTCAGAAATAAATGTAAAAAACATTCAATTCCACCTCCCATTGCCAGACCTTGAAATCACAGTGTCGGACCTGAATATACCCTGGATGTAACCTGGATACACATTTCACATTCACAGGTTACTTAGTTCTTTGTTTAATTTGTGTGTACATGTCTATACAATACACAGTGTTGAAAAAATGACCTTCTAAGGCCGATATAGAGGAGTTGCAGTTGTTATGAAACTAGCAGTTCCTGTTCAGATTTCCTTGAAAAATCTTAAATCCTTGAATACACAATTTTTATTTCCCATTGTGAAGACACGATAATAATACTCAAATCAGTTTCGAGGTTTACTCAAGATAGTCAAAGTCAATCAAGGTAGATGTACATTCAAGACAAAAAATAAAAATGAGTAATTGATCAGTTTATTTAAATAATATACATTATACTAGAAAGGATACAGCAAAATAGTATTATAGGGTAACCATCTCGAAAATATGTTGGCAGGTAAAACACAGCTTTACTGGCACAAAAGGGCTGTTGAACTTCTCACAGCTTCCAGCCACCAAAGAACCCTCAAATTTGATATGTAAATTTGGCAGCTGTACAATGAGAAGATGGATACTGACAGGTCTTATGTAACTGTAGCAGCTGTTGTCTCAGAGGGGTAGACTTGCTCTGCAGAATCAGGTTCCTGAGGGGGAACAGCAGACTTTTGACTGCTAATCAGAAATTAGCACTGCCTCCAATCAAGCACTGACAACAAATAATGCAACATTAGCAAGGGGGGAATAAATAAACAAACCACTAACCAAACAAATCAATGTTACTTTTCTTTTGTGTGAATTTAAAAATGGGCAATTACAGGTATTTAATCCAAAACTCCCTCAGCACCTCCCAAATTGGAATGCCATTGTTATTTAATCTATGTCACAATTGCAAATGGCAGTACCTCTTTGAGAAAAATCGAGTAAACATTCACATTTGCTACTAGAGATACGAGTATTTACATGAGAGAAATCAGCCTTTTCACACACTTTCATCCTGGGATTAAAAAAAAAAAACAGAATAACTTAGAGGCTGACAGACAGTACTCTTCCTGATAGGGAGCTTGGTCATTAGCTTAGACACTGGTGCACAGTAAGCTCAGAATGACCAACCCCACCTCTCCCAAGCCTTATAGTTGTCTGACATTTGTGCATAACAACTGGGAGTTTCCTCGACCGCATTTGGCTGGTGGCAGTGACTGGATTAGAACCTCTAGGCCACAGCGCTCAACCTGCACTGTGGGCAGAGGCTTTTCCCAGAAAAGAGGCAAGAATATTTTGATGTCTTCAATTACAAGTTGTCAGGGTGGTTGAGCCAGAATGTTTGCCTGACGAAGCCTGTGCTGACACAGTGCGCTGAAATATTGTAGCCATGAACTTTCCAAAGGTTATATGAATAATGAAACCCATTATTGCACTTCTGTGTGAGGCTTGCTTAACCGCAAAGGAAATTACATCATGCAGATAGATATGTTTAGTCCTGGAAGCATCCATATTGTGAAGGATAAAAACATATTAAAGAGCCATGAAGTTGTAATAAATCATTGTAGCATACTTACAATGGAAATGCAGCGAGTTTTCAATTAAATTGAAAATCGTCGTGTGCTTAACAGCTTTTAAAATGATTTTCCACTTGTCTTAACATTCTGCCAAATTCACAGTTGCTAATACAATTCTCAAGCTCATTAAAACATTTTGAGGGAAAGAAAAATGTTTCAGAAACTCAAATTTCTTGTTGTTGTTGCTGCTGGTCATTGATCACAAAATAACTTTAAATAAGGTATGCTCTTCCCAATATTGCTGCCGATTTGTTTTTTTAAAACAGCCTATGATGGATGAACTAGAATTAAACAAGTTGAGTAATCAAATGATACAGTGGGAGTTTGTGCAGTCTAAACCTAATTAGGCAAACAGTCAATAAGCCTGGGGCAGGTTTTGTAGTAAATTGCAGAACAAGTATAGCACCTGCTATATCTTAAATACAACAATTAAGTCTGAGTCATAAAATAGTTTCTTCCATGGGACTGCTTACACCCCCAGATAAAAAACAATAGACAACATATGTGGGAACACCTTGACTGTGATTAACACTTCCATGTACTGCTATTGTGACCACCATGAGGGAAAGACAGATGTGTCACAATTTGCACCAGATTAGTGTTGTTTTAACCAAGTAGTTTTGTGGCATACATCTAATATCTGATTCAGATGTTTTCATTTTATTCAGGCAAAGTAGCCCACATCATTCTTTACACCACTAATACTGACAAAAGAAGCACTGTATGGTGAAGCTCCCCCTTGGACATTTAATAATATTTAAGTTTTAAAGGATCCACTTCTTGGTTTCTGTGCTCTCTCTAAATTATTCTTACCCTTCAAGATGACATTTAACCTAAAGCTGCAAATTGCCACCAGCAGGAGTTAGAAAAAAATATACATTAAACATTAATTGCAAAGCTGCTAAACAGCTTTTTTATAACAGCCACCTTCAGCAGTCTGGGGAGAAGGCCTCCTCTGCGCCTGCAGACCCACAGTATGGTATGCTGAAACACTTCAATTGAGAGCCTCTTGGCTAACAGTACAGTTTCTTTAAAGGAATTTCCTACTTTCATATAAAATTGATAATGGGATGTGTACACAGCAGGAATGGAAAACTCAGAGGTGCATTACGAGATTTCTACATTCCTCTCGCTCACAAAATCAGGCACGAAAACCAAACATCTGCTGGTAGAGTTCTGGACTCAAGACTGTGTGTGGTGTAGTGGGCTTCTTGTAGGTCTAATACTTGTGTTTATTTGTTGAGTGATTTGATAGAGAGGACATCAAACCTTCAGTCAATATTGTGCCACGTTCCTACAATTTAGCAGATTATTTTAGCAGTGTCAGCTGGGGCTATATTCACAAAGCTGACACATCTAAGAAAAAATTTAGCATCATATTCACTAACAAGTCTTGATTGAATTTGATCTTAAGTTTAAATCAAGGAAAAGACTAATATGTATATTATTAAATTTGATGGTCTCTCTGATATAAAAATAAAAATGTTTTAAAAGAAAAGTAGTTCTAGAAACAAACTTAACAGACCAATATACAGCATTTTCCATGATAAGGCTGTTCTTACTCACTTCTCACAAAAAACGAATGGCAAGGGTTACAATACGTGGAACCATAAACAGTTGGACATCACCTGGGGTTCAAATATTTGACCACAGAACAGAGCTCTACGTGGGCCCAAAAAACAGCTTTCCTTTGCAGTAAACCCTTTAGGTGTTAAAGCTGCTCTGACTGGGTAGGACACTTTAAGCCTTTCCTACTTCTCTGTGCCCAGCATCACCAGCCCATCTGTGAGCGTGTGCACTCAGCTCCAGTCTTTAGGCCACATACCTCGCACTCTATTTCCTGTCCACTTCCACACATCCAGGCTGGCAGAGACCTTCACCAACATTGCCAAAACAGCCTGCTGGCAGCTCAGATTAAATGACACCGCACCACAAGCAACATGTATGCTGAACACACCTTCTTGCCAAACCACTGACAGTTGCATTAGCATCAGTAATAATCTACTTCAAGTAAAGCACCAATGCCGCAGCGGAACAGTATGGTATTATAACAAGAGGTAGGCTGAAGTTAAAAAAACAAAACAAAACAAAAAAACAAATCGGCTTACATTTGTGAAATGTATATTTTATAACTTGAAGTTACAAAATATGAAATGACCATAAAAGGTAATGGGATATTGAAATCCTACTGAAGAGGAATCTTTTCCAAATTATCCCTATAGGTAACATGATAATAAACCAGTGGGGAAATAATATAAATGCATCTCAAACAACTGCCTTTAAAGTTTACCTTTAAAATGTTTAATCCAGGCTTTGTTGGAGTCCTTCATGAATGGCAATTGACATATGAACACCAGTTGTGTATGGAGACTCTTGTTCAGATCTGCAATGCATTTATAAATGATATATTAATGTACTCTTGGCCATACAAATCGGACATAACTGCATTTATTAATGTACTACTGGTGTTAGGTTAAGGTAGTAACTTAGCTATGGACTCCTTTGTATTCCCCCCTCCCTTCACATTCTAGTGTATGGGTAACATTCCAACAGGAGCACATGACTGTGAGAATCTCCCTGGTATCCTGAGATGTACAGTGATAATGCTGAACTCTCTCAGACAGAAGACACACGGGCAGTTCAACATGGAAACCCCCTGCTGTGGAGAAAGGAGGATAAAGCAGGACTAGTTGGCACAGCCAGCTGCTAGAGTATACTCCTGCCATGATGCTGGCATCAGCTCCCGGTTAACAGAAGGTGTCAGGGGCTCAGACCTACTGAGCTCTGTCAAAAATCAGCCCCAGGGTTCCTCTTTGAGTGAAGAAGAAAAAAAAAAAAGCAGAGCTGCTTTAGCTCAAAGGCCTGTTACACTGTCATGGATTGCTTAAGTCTCAGAACTGGCTTAGGGGCCACCGTCTAACCATGTGCACAGTCTACCTTACGGGAAACAAAAGACTATCACAGAAGACAAAAAGAGCAACAAACCAAAGAATTAGAGTTCATTCTTAGTACTACAGTTTTTGAGAACACAATGTACACATACAAGGGCCTTCAGTACAGTTATGGCTTCAGGGTCATACCAGGGCTCCACTCTTTGACATGCTTTTGCCATTCTGATGATAAAATGAGCTTTTTAATTTTATTCCTCCAGGCCTACAAACACCTGATGCATTTCATATGCTCTGAAATAACTTCCAGCATTTTCAGAAATGCCTCACACTTAACTCTGCTGCACTTCCATCCTGGCTTGGTGAGCGGTTTCGTAAGGTCACAGTTCTTTCATGACAAATGGGAACATGAAGGTTGAGACACACACGTAACACAGGGACAGGCAACAGCAATACCTCCCACAACCAGCCGTACTCCCAGGACGTTTGTTGTCACTTCCTATAAGCGCCTGATTCAAAGAAAGTTACTTTTGCAAAACGTGAATTCTAATGAAAAGTGATGTGTTATGTAACCACAAGTGAGTTACGGATGTGAACAGGTTGAGATCTCACTGCAGAGGCAGGATTTTTTTTTTTTTGACAGATTCCTGTTCTTCAATATCAAAGTCCTTAAGTGTATTTACAAGACTATGCAGAACATCTGGAGCTTCACTTATCATTGGAAGGCAAGGGATTCAAATGGTATAATAAAACACAATCACTTGTATTTATGTCTATTAGCAGGGTACAGCACTTGTCTAAACTGTATCTACCAGACGCATACATCGGAGTCTCATCTGTTATTTAATGTTTGTTTATAATCTCTTTAGCAACATATAACATGTGGAGGCTTTCGATCCTTTTCATACAGGTACAGTGTTATTTGGCAACTAGACCTCACCCAGTTCATGAGTCAGAGCATTGACATTTAAGGTACGTCACAGGGGTATTCTGATCTTTCCTGTTATCTCTATACCACAATCCAGCTAATTAAATTGCAAGGTCATAACATCAGATTAGCCGTGTGCAACTGTGCATGGGATTCCTTTGTAAGTAAAACCCAGTTCTTCTCCGTATTTCTAAGTGTTGGCAAGATAATATCACTGACCATGTAAGTGATAATTAAGCAGAAGAATATTTGAAAAATTAATGTCTCCTTAACACAGTGGGGTGCAATGATAAATCACTAAAACAACTAGGCAAACAACTACTATTATAATACTAGTATGAGTATGGGCTAGTCAGTGATCCAAAAAATATCTTAATCAAAACAAGTCCCTTTCACGTCAGCAATTGCATTATAATATTGTGACAGTCATAGACAGTCGGAACCGCCCAGGCTCATCAATATGCGGGAGCCCCGCAGGGTCTGATGGGAAATGGACCCCTGAACTGTAACTACTTGTTCTTTTACTGTTAAAATATGAGTTCACCCCTTTTTGTGTTCTGTGGTAAGTTTATCTGTCCGTTTCCCTTTGTGTTGTATTCACTTTAATGTTGATCTCCTTCTCTCCCCTCAGTGCCCGTTTGTGCCGGAGTAACCCCCCTTATTCCTGTCTATTACAGCAGTTCTTTCCACTGCCAGTTCTGTGTTTGTGAAGGCAGAATATAAGAGCAAGTGAGAAATAAAGAGCACGATTTACCTTCAATCTGTGTCAGAGCCTTCCTTGCTTATTCACAAAGCTATCCTTTCACAATATTATTATCATTATTGAATAATGATAAACTGAATAATATACATGTCCTTTTGTTGATGATAACAAAATTGATAAATTGAAACAATAGCTAGAGCACATACTGAATATCAATGAATGTTTAAAATAAAGTTAGATTTTTAACACAGGTAGTAGGCTATGATTATAAATGCTACTATGCAAAGCAAATCAAGCAGCCTACATCTGATTGAGTCGCAAGATAGTCAGTAACCAATAGGCTATAGTGCATGTAAGTATAGTAAAATTCACATCAGGCTTAATTAAGCATATTGTAAATATAGAGAAAGGCCTCCTTGGACCAATTAATAGTTCTGTTGTAATGACTGAAGTGCATATTGTCTATTGCATACTGGCTCAAACAGGTACAATAGGTCTACCCCATGAATATACACTGTACTTAAACTACAACACCACCTGCTCGAAAGGCAACAAGTCAAATTTTCCTGATATTTATAAGCTCAATTAGCATATTTACAACTATTAATCATTGTTCTCAGAGAGTTTCCATGCATATGCATCTGCCATCATCATCACTGATTAAAATCTTACAGTAAGTGTTGTAGACTGGTCTTCCAGTCCTGCTCACTTTAGCAATACATTTCTCCACCCCATTTGCTGGACAAATATTTTGTTTTGGTATCACGAAATGGAAGTTTGCAAGTTAAGAACCCGAGATATATTTGCTGCCCTTCTCTTTTGTAGAAGCAATCAGAGTTGTGTTGCCCTTTGTTGGAAGTATTGACTGTCACATGCAACAGGATCTTCCGAGCGCTAAGTATTTATAAGGGATGCTAATGTGAATGGCACGCAGAAGAACACAAAAGCCTTTCAGTGCTCAAATATTGATTTTCATTTAGTTTAATACCTCAAGAGCTTAAAGAACAAGTTATATGGTGTAGTTCAAGTTAAATTAAAAATATATCATATTCAGATTACAGTTAAATTATTCTTGTTAGATGGAACTAACATTACTACGGAAGCCCATTTCGCCACCCAAAAAAAATATATATATGTGGAAGATTTTACATTGTACATGGTCCACACAATATCTATTTTTTTCAACTTGGTATCTCATAATTGCACTTTACAGTCTTATTATTTCAATTTACTATTTCATTATTTTGAATTTTTTTTTTTTGGGGGGGGGGGGGGTGACCACACACAGTTGTCACCGGCACACTAACAGCCTAAACTTTGGAGGGAAAAATAGTGGCTATACCTGGGCAGTGCTGAAAATTAAATTATAAATATTTGTCCCTTTGTTTGTATTCTCTGAATGTTGAGGGCAACGTTATCTCAGAATTAACTGACAGTGAATGCAATGCAAGAACACCAGTATTGAACCAATATGTCTGATGTTCTGCAAGGAAAGACCCACAATAATAAATAAACTGATAAGGATTTTTTTTTGTGTGAAGCGCTATTAAAATACATATTGTGATGCTTCCACTTCACTTAAAATCTGTGTATACCTGTTATTGCAAAACCACAGGTGACCTTTGATAATTTAGAGAGTGGAAGCAGAGGTAGAGGTATAGAAAAGTATGCACATAAGTGATCAACAAATATTGGTTAATAACATCTATTTGATGTTGTGCAGGTCAATGTGAATTTCATTGGGAATACAGAAACACGAAAAAAGTACTTAAAAAATTAAAACCTCATTTATGAAATTGCAATCCTGACCTGTGTCTGACCTTCAAAAAGGCAACATGACTGTATTAATTTGTTTTATTTCCTCAATCACCCATACAGATCTCTAGAAAAAATAAGAAAATTGTGTATCAAGGGACACAGGCACACCAAAAGATTCAATGAGCAGCTAAAGCAAAAACATTTTAAATCGTCTGAGAATTTGTGAATGGAAAATGATTTAGCACACTTGGCAATGAAACAAGCCCTCATTCCACAGCTATAAGAGAGGGTATTACTACCCTTTTGCAGACAGAGAGAGAGAGAGAAAAAAAAAAAAAAAAATTGAATCTCTTCAGCAGACCTAGCCTGTAGATAGCAGGAAGACCAGGGGGGTGATCAAATTTGGAGCGCTGGGAGCTCATTTCAAGGTCGTACTAATCTCAGAGCTAGGTTCCCTACCCGTGGTAGTGAGAGGAGGGAATTATAAACGCTGAGTGCCTGGGAGATAAGCTTCTCAGAAACAATACGCACCTTTGAACCACAGGGAGACTGCATGCGTGAGGCATAAAGCCTGAAAACAGCAGTGTTTCCCCGTATTATGAAAAAAAAAAGCTTTAATTCAGACAAGAAGTTATTGCAGTGCAAAACATTTCTTAGAGCACAGCCGAGACAATAAAATGTAATTTAGCAGCTTTTCCTGGATAAATGCTGTGTTATTTTAACCATGTAAGGTGGTAGTGGTGTTGTGGGGGGGCTTATACCATAAACTGTGGGATACCATACTACTGCGTAATCTGCTCATCAGATTCCAGACTGGCACCTATTGCCAGCGAAGCAAAACAACATCACGGCAGCATTCTATTCTATTAACAGCAATGGTGAAAGGCAGATTCAGGGTTACATTTGAGGTAATAACATTGTCGTTCTCTGATTGCTTGGTAGAGTAGCTAAGGAATACCTGAAAGTTCCTAGCACACAACTCGCCAGAACAGAAGCCAGATATCCTCCCTCAGTCAAATGCTACTGAAAGCTACCAGCCACTGAGCAGTAATCAAGGAAAAGCTGTTACAATCAAGACACGGGAGTACAGCACAACACCACAGTGCACACACCAGCAAATGAGAGGAAGACGAGATGGTATCAGCTTGGCTGCTCAATTGCTGACAAAACTGGCAAAGCCTCCTGCATTCAGTTTATAAACAGAAAACTCTCGTTCCTGACAAGGAAATCACCCCTGAAAAACAACAGCTGAAAAAAACATGTCTGTATACTAACCTGCCTTTATCAGTTCCCCAGTCCCATATCTCTAGTCATTCGCTGCATTCCACAGCTTGGAAATTCCTGTTGTCCATTCTCTGAGGTCACTAATAAAGCCAAACAGCAGGCGTAACTCCCATCAATCATAAGCCACTCACTGATAGAGCGTATGTTAGGAGACCTACTGATGTAAGCTAGTCACCAGAGAAAATACCCAGTCGTGACGCATATCCAGGAACAAAAATAGCTATAGGGCCCCCAGAGGGATTATACAACAGCCCACATTTAGAGACACTTCCAGCAGCCCGGCCGGTAGTTGATTCGCTGTTTTTTCTCTGGTGGCTGCAGAGGGTTTACACAGTAGTTTACATTTTCCTAAGCAGACATGACCACAAATAGAAGGGTCGACTGAAAGGCATCAGTTTGAAGAAATTACAGGCTTCTCTGTAAAATCTGACACAGCTTGACATGAACTGTTGCAGAACCACTGTCTAGTGGTGAAGAAGGTTTCCTGCACTTGCTTTGAGGGTTGTCCAACAAGTGCAGGGGATAACATCAATGTAACACCCCACACCCCCAGCTCCCTAAAAATAGTTCACAAGTTTAATACTAACAAAACCTCTTAGAGATGTGCTACCCCTTTCCCAATCCCAACCCCTGCTTTCAGTGCAATGACCTGATTTGCATCCTGCCCTTTCAATGCTCTGCCCGCACACTTAATGTGACATTATATTAGGATGCATTACTGCACAGACCTTTCAAAATGATCTTCCGATAAACCCAGCAGAGCTCAATGTCTCAACCAGAATATAAGCTGAATGTGTATGTATGTATTTATACATGTGTGCATGCATGTCTGTTCATGTGTGTATGTGTGAGACTATTTATGGCAGTGTAGGCAGAAAAACTGCTTAAAATCAAGTATGAACTAATGAATGAAACTCAAGTAAATTTTAAATGGAAAAGAAAAAATCAGGCTTTATATAGCATTTGAACAGAAGCTGCAAAAAGCTCTTCAGATAAATTAATTGCATACCAACAAATACAAAATAAATACAGAGACATTTCACATTTCCTTGAAAAGCATGTTTTGACCAAATTATTAGAGGATGGTTTCTATACTCCAAAGGAAGATAATTCTATTTTACCTTACTCTGCATCAAAAATGTGTAGTTTCTTTCCTAACTATAGGGTCCAATTAAAACACCAAAAATCTTAACCTCACTTATCAATGACAGTAATGTAAGCCGAGTACATTGTGCTGCCAGAGTGGAGGCACTGTTTGTAGGACAGAAAGGATTGACAGAGGGCTCAATATTTGGTCTGTGAAATGTTCTTTTACACTGTCCAAAATATATTGCCCACATTTCAATAGTAATGTTGGCTAACGAGCAGCAAATCATGGTCTAATTATGTGTGGTACACATACTCCAACAATGTATCAATGTGTGAAGCAGCTGTTTAACTTGCACTGATGCATAACTGAACAGTTTCAATCATGTATTCAGGTTTTTTATCAGTCCTCCATGAAGATGTTTCCAATGTTTAATTGTTGCTTTATGTATTGTGAAATGTACCCAAATGAAAACAATAAAAAATGGTCAATTAGGTTCTTGGGTTTAGCACTATTCTTGATTTGGATTGTGTTTCTCAACGCTTTTAAGACACTGGAAATCAGTTCAGGTAAGAATACAGGTAGAATTACTTTTCAAACGTTTGAGGCCAGGATATTATTTCCAACATACACGCATACATACACATCATTACAATATGCAGACACCTTTATCCAAGATAATGTATATGGTATATACAACACGAATATACAATATTCTATTTAACATGATTCTAAAATTAATCATACAAGTATATACATTACTGTATTGAGGTATGGGCCTTCACCATAAAATGTAAATAGTGCAATATACAGTGGGGGAAAAAAGTATTTGATCACCTGCTGATTTTGTACGTTTGCCCACTGACAAAGAAATGATCAGCCTATAATTTTAATGGTAGGTGTATTTTAACAGTGAGAGACAGAATAACAACAAAAAAATCCAGAAAAATGCATTTCAAAAAAGTTATGAATTGATTTGCATGTTAATGAGGGAAATAAGTATTTGACCCCTTCGACTTAGTATTTGGTGGCAAAACCCTTGCTGGCAATCAAAGAGGTCAGACGTTTCTTTGCAGCTCCTCTCCAAGTCATTAAGGTTTCGAGGCTGACGTTTAGCAACTCAAACCTTCAGCTCCCTCCACAGATTTTCTATGGGATTAAGGTCTGGAGACTGGCTAGGCCACTCCAGGACCTTAATGTGCTTCTTCTTGAGCCACTCCTTTGTTGCCTTGGCTGTGTGTTTTGGGTCATTGTCATGCTGGAATACCCATCCACGACCCATTTTCAATGCCCTGGCTGAGGGAAGGAGGTTCTCACCCAAGATTTGATGGTACATGGCCCCGTCCATCATCCCTTTGATGCGGTGCAGTTGTCCTGTCCCCTTAGCAGAAAAACACCCCCAAAGCATAATGTTTCCACCTCCATGTTTGACGGTGGGGATGGTGTTCTTGGGGTCATTCCTCCTCCTCCAAACACAGCGAGTTGAGATGATGCCAAAGAGCTTGATTTTGGTCTCATCTGACCACAACACTTTCACCCAGTTCTCCTTTGAATCATTCAGATGTTGGCAAACTTCAGACGGGCCTGTACATGTGCTTTCTTGAGCAGGGGGACCTTGTGGGTGTTGCAGGATTTCAGTCCTTCACGGCGTAGTGTGTTACCAATTGTTTTCTTGGTGACTATGGTCCCAGCTGCCTTGAGATCATTAACAAGATCCTCCCGTGTAGTTCTGGGCTGATTCCTCACCATTCTCATGATCATTGAAACTCCACGAGGTGAGATCTTGCATGGAGCCCCAGACCGAGGGAGACTGACAGTTATTTTGTGTTTCTTCCATTTGCGAATAATCGCACCAACTGTTGTCACCTTCTCACCAAGCTGCTTGGTGATGGTCTTGTAGCCCATTCCAGCCTTGTGTAGGTCTACAATCTTGTCCCTGACAACCTTGGACAGCTCTTTGGTCTTGGCCGTGTTGGAGAGTTTGGAATCTGATTGATTGATTGCTTCTGTGGACAGGTGTCTTTTATACAGGTAACGAGCTGAGATTAGGAGCACTCCCTTTAAGAGAATGCTCCTAATCTCAGCTTGTTACCTGTATAAAAGACACCTGGGAGCCAGAAATCTTGTTGATTGATAGGGGATCAAATACTTATTTCCCTCATTAACGTGCAAACCAATTTATAACTTTTTTGAAATGCGTTTTTCTGGATTATTTTGCTGTTATTCTGTCTCTCACTGTTAAAATACACCTACCATTAAAATTATAGACTGATCATTTCTTTGTCAGTGGGCAAACATACAAGATCAGCAGGGGATCAAATACTTTTTTCCCCTCACTGTACATTAAAATATCCTAATACATAGTGCCTTAATATTCACTGTTCTATTCATCTACCAGATGATGGAAGTAACATAGTGCGTGTACATATATAGATCTATAGCTTAGGTTAGTGGAAATTGTTCTGTGGATTTATATTGATGTAGACATGCTGAAACATACAAACTAAACACTGTGTTCATGGAGACTGAATCATGTCTCTGGAGCAAGCTTGAGGCACACATGCCGCTCAGGGGAAAAAGATTAAAACTCTGCTTTCAGTGCTGTTCCTTCAAGGCAGAAAAAACAAGTTGATACTTTCCGGTGTAACACCTAGCAGACATCAATAGTATGATTACTCAAAAAAAGAAAAAAAAAACATGGGAGAACAAATGTGGTCCTTTTAAAATAAAATCTATCTATTGATTTACTTGTTATGTTAGCTACCAATATCAGTCCCTATACATATATACAGTACATGCGGTGGCCTTCAAGGAACAAGAGTTGCCGGGAAAGGCTTCTGTGGGCTATCACTGTGGGAAATATTACAAAGAAATTCAGATGTTGACCGGAGAATTTTATCCCCTCCATTACCTCTTTATTGCATCAATATTTAATTATAAGTACTGCTTAAAGTATCCTATTCCCCTAGTGCTTCTATGAAAACTTTGATATCTTTATTGAAGTGTTTTCATATTAATAACCTTAAAAACCCTACAGCAATAAAGCCTTTCTCCTGTGGTGATACATTAAGTAGTCATTATTACACGCTTCTATTTCAAATTCTGTAATTTTATGATGATGATGATGATTCAATTTTGTACAACATGTATTAAGGTATGAGGGACATGTTGCCACCTAGATACACCGATTATAATTACTTAGCATACGCTAACTTCCTTCCAACAAATGTACTGTACATAACTAGGGGAGTAAAAACATGATAAACTTTCCCTGTACTCTATTCACTAAATATACTAATTCAGTTATTTTATTAAATGTCTTTATTTTTTAACACCCACATATCCAATTACCTGTATGCTGTATAGCCTACATATTATTATGTAATGTAACTGCTTAGCTGATTGCTGGAAGAAATATATAAATTGGCATCACACAATCCTATTGATGAAGCACTGGCCAGGATGACAATAGGTACCATAAGTACCATGTAATTTGAGAAGTCTTGGGAGAGTTTTTTTTTTTAATATATTTTGTATTTTATGCAGTGAACCAACTTCAGTAATTGAGGATAATACATTGGGGTACAAGGGGCTACCTTGGAAGAAACGGAAAAGAAGATTCTGCAAGAGAACCATCAAAGAACCTACTCCCCTATCCTCGTTTCTGGATTAACATGAAACAAAGCATATTGGAAAGCAGAGGATGGAAAATTCCTACAATCACATTTTGGACAAGAATAAGTAAGGCACAGGAGCATCAAAGTAGTTATGATGGTGGTTTGACTGAAAGCAAATAACAACACTGAGGTCTTTTTCTAATGTTTAGATTCAAGTTTAGTACCAAAAAAAACTATTCTGTAAATGCAAAATGTGCAACTAATTAAATAATTGGAGCAGAACAAATTGGAGCACAACCTGTTTCTGCTTTGAACATTGCAATGTGTTTCTATCATCAGAATGAGAATTCTCAGGGATTTGTCTCCCCCAGAGCCAAATCTCACTCTTGCAGGATAGTCCCAACTCTATCCAAACTGGAATGGACCACACCTGACACCACAGTCCAGAGAGAATAGAAAGAAAAAGGGAAATCATCAGGAAGACAGCTGTCTTCTTAGAAATATAATCATGCATAAGCAGTAAACAATTACATGGTTTGTGGGTAATGAATTGGGAACCTGTACTGACCTGTACTGATTGGCTCAAAAGCTGGGTAGTCTTTTTTTTCTATAAGAAATATATAAATATATAGAAACTTATATATGTTTTATGTTTTTATATGTTTCTCCTCCACAGCCAGCATTCCATGTTTTGCTTGGAAGCATTATGTGCATCTCATAGTTATTTATTTATTTTTATTTAATCTAAGTTGATCATGGATTTTTTTTTTTATTGTACAGAATGTGAATAGTTTTTTTATGTTTGTGTTTTATGTAGTATATGGTTTAAATCAATTTATTTTAAAAAATTAAGTCCTGAATCCTACAGGCATCTAACAAACACTGGATGTTGTACACTCTCCTGACAATCAAATATTCAATTGTAAAGTCACATTGTTGGGGGGGGGGGGGGGGGGAGTTGTTTATGCATTAAGTGACTAAAGCTAAAGCTCTTTTTCCATTATAAGTATTTCCCTCTTGATTGGATTAACATGCCCTTAAAAATAGCTTTCCTTCATGACAACCAATTCACATGTATCAAATATACTGAATGGTGGACTACAGTTGTAATGAAAGACAGTCTTTATTAGAAACCTTGTTTTATGTTTCATAACTGGAAGCAGCATGTTAAAGTCAGAGCAGATTTGACCTCATAACCCTTCTGGTCCTTCCAGAGACATCATCGGGGGGTCTGTTTCACAGCAGGCCTTTAAGGAGTACAAAGCAGTCTGACATACCACAAGCGAATGAACATCAAAACAGTCACTCAATGGTGACATGAAAGCAAGCTGTCGTGCAACAAAGACAATTGCTTATTGGCGTGTGCACGAGAGATTTCACTTCATGCAAATGACATAACCATGTCACTGGTTACGTAACCTGTACCGTTTTCTGCTAATAATCTCTTAACTGTTCCTAATTCTTTCCACGAAACCTTTCACTGTCTGGGAGATGATGTGGTTGCTTCTTAGAATGGCCCCCGCAGCTACACTCTGGGACAGTAAGTCTCAAAGTTCTCATGTTGCTTGTGGCACCTGTTTCCCCAGTGGCAAGATCGAACGGTCAAAGTGGCAAACACCAGGTCCCCATGGCCATTTTCCTTCCCCAACAGTGTCAAATTACACCAGCCACCCAGTCAAGCAGTACCAATTTTAGACTTGGCAGTGACTCAGATCAACTGGCTTACTCTGGGAATGAACACCAGGGGCTTCCCAAACAGAAGACCCCCACTGTGTTTTTAGCATCACCCCAAAACTTACAGTACGGTAAAAGACTTATAAGACTTTCACTGGAAGAATCACTAGGTCAAAATAGTTTAAATTATCTGCCGATTTACATTTGTGGGTGTCGGACAGAAAAAAAAAAGGAAAAGGGTAGTTTATATTCTAAATCTCTGCATGAAATGACCTCTGCCATGAGTGTAATGATTGGAAAACTGTCAAGTTTAAGAGGATGGCCGGATTTGTTATCTTTTTATTTTTTCTCCAACAGAAGAACAAATCAAAGTACCTTTATATGAGGCTCCATAGAACAGGTACACAGTTTCACTTTACAGTGCATTCCCTATCTGTTATGTGGTCTTCAGTCACTCAGGAATAGCCTTGAAATGGCTGATACTGGATGAATAATAAAAGGTCAAGCTGCCTGCCTCCATCTATAAATATAATGGTCTGCCCCATGTATGAACACAGCCAGCCATCTCCGCTATCTCAGGCATACAGCTCAGACTAGCTAAAAAATGAAGCTAACTGCATGTGATTTAATACCTCAAATTCGTGTCCACAATGAACTTTAAAACAGCTTCAAGCTGTGTGCTGTGGGTGAAAATAGTATAGTAACTACAAGAAGGAGACTGATCAGAGAGCCTACAAACAGGGCAATGGCAATTTAGCAAGAGATATAGGCTATGACCAAGACTGGTCAAAGTGTGCATGTGACATCCCAAGCACTCCACAAATCTTCCATTGTATGGTACTCAAGAAAGTCCAATTTGAATCCCGTTCAAATATGCAAAAAAGTTCTGTAGCCAGAATTGGTCTGACGAAACTTAAATTGAACTTTTAGGCCTAAATGCAAAGCTTTAAGTTTGGAGCAAACCAAACACACCACATCTCCTGAACATCATCCCTACAGTGAAGCATGCTGGTGGCAGCGTCATGTTATGGAAATGTTTCTCATCGGCAGGGACTGTGGAACTGCCGACTGTGGAACAGGACAGAAGGGAAAATTAATGGAGAAAAGTATAGAAAACTCCTTGAGAAAAACCTGCTGCCCACTGCAAGACAACTGAAACTGGATCAGAAGTTCACCTTTCAGCATAATAACGACCCGAAGCCCACAATCAAAACTACACTGGATAGACTAAGAAACAAAAAGGTAAATATCAGAGCCCTGACCTAAATCCATTGGAAATGTGAGGCTTGACTTGAAGATTGCTGTCCATCAACAATCCCCAAGGAACTATATAATATGGAAAAAATAAATCAATTAATTCTTGAACATATATTGAACTCTATTTCTTCTGAAATGCAATTAATAACAACACAAAACTGATTAGAGAATATTCAATGTAGATGTAGGAAAATCTAATTGGGGCTTTCTCTTACATAACCTGCAGTCACGAAACAGCCAAGCAAACATCCATTATATTATCTTATTCCTTGTTTTGAGAGAAATGCTGACTCACCTAAAACGACCCCTTTGATTTTAATATCATTTAAAAACTAATACACACCCTGTATGTATTTGCTACAAGGACTCAAATAACAAGTTCTGTCAGTAGAATGTTTTTCCTTAAATACCATAATCATTTAAATACAATTATATACATAACTATCAAAAGGGTGTCTCTTTTTAAGGAAATGCCTATTCTCTGTCAATCCACATTCGCACTGAAACAATTGCCGGCAAGGTCTGTGTGAATGGGTCATTACCGGCATATCGTTGCCGGCAATTATCCGGCAAGAGTCCTATTCGATTTGCCGGCAACGTGTCTGTGAATGTAGCCGGAATATGATTGCCGGCAAATTCAGCGTCAAGTCCTTGCGTGTCGACGCAGTGTGTCAGCTAACTGCCCTAACCAATCAGAATAGGGGCGCATTTTTGAGACCACAACACAAGGTTAACCCACCTTTAAACAACCAGTGGTATCCTTTTTAAGACCGTAACAAGAAACCGACCGTGTTGTTAGAAATGGCGGAGGTTGAAAATAATAGTCGCATTCATTCTGAGTGTGGTTGATGAACCTGGCGTATGTATTGCTAACTTTTGTCACACCTGTCATAAGTTATGTACCAATAAATCATACAAAAGATATCTCTATACAGGCAAACGTGTCACCCCCTCACACTGGGTTTGTTTGCTTTGAAACAATGTATCAGTCATTCTGCTGCTGTTCACTTGTCTTGTGTACAAACTGCTCAGTTCGTAACTCGGGTTCGTTTTCGTGATTCACTTCCGTGTTTTCTCAGGACTCCGATCATATTGCAATATAGTGAGCTCGGTTGCTTTTGTATTAATAAAACACCAGATATTTACATTTTACATGATCAATGCCATTTCTTATGCATTATTTACTGTGTATTTCATATGCTCGTGTGTACATTGCGCTACCAAATGGTGATTATTTTGCCTATATAAAAATATACAATAACAGTAGTGTGACGTCCCCTATATCCATCTCTGAGTATTTTACTGCTGCTGCCATATCTTTAAATGGGGAAATGATCGCACTTGTACAGACACATCCAGAGTGCGGGTCCGGGTCTCCTCTCCGGATCCACGGGCTTCCTTCTGTAGCGTCTCGTTCCCATGGCCACAGCGTTCGTCGGCAATCTGTTCTCTGTGTGAATGGGTCCTTGCCGGCAATTTTCCGGCATTCAAAGCCAGTATGAATGTAGTTCACTTATGGCCTTCAGAATCAAACATGTAGGTCAGCTTTGTATAGACAAAGGATCACCATGACATCATTGTAAATGCCAGTATCTCTGCTACAGAAGGAAGAGAAATGATGTTCCCATATTCACTAGTAGCAGTATCCAAAGGGAGACACTGCAAGAACATAACCAGTGTCTACACATTGTTAAGCTTCACGAGACAGAGGTCTGAAAACTGAAGATAATTCCACATAATCCAATGCAGTAACAGAAACATGGCAACTGAATCTCTCCCTCCTGCTTTACATATTTTCGAAATTAAGAAGTAGAGGTATATTATGGAAAATATAGTGGCCAACATGGCTTTTGAGTTGCGATTGATTTCACAATTTTTATTATGGTAAATTTGAAAAGACTATTAGAAATCTAATTCCAAAAGTTGTTTTTACAAGTTTTTTTTAAATGTTGATTATGTGTCTATAGGTTGACACTTCTACACAAAAACAAAATCTAGATAAATTATATTTTGTTGTGCATCTGTGTACTTACTGACTTTTTTTTGTTTGTTTACTATGAGTTTCATCTGCTGCTTAGTAATACACAAAATTACATTCTGATTGAGAATTTCTATTCATTTAGATTGACTGTTTTTATCCTTTACAAATGTTCCAAGAATGACTGCCATGCGTCGCATAAGAGACGGTTCATATATAGCACAAACCGTGACAACCCCTCTGAAACTGCTTGAGTCGCATCATTTTTTTACATCACTTTGGTCAGCTTGATGTTGTGAGGTCTGAAACCAACAGAGAAACCTAATGTCCAAACAAAATTCTGCTCCTTAATAAACGAAAGAGCTGGTAAAATATCAGTAGAAAACCTGCATTCTGCATAGATTAGATTACATTATATAACAGTTATATAAGCCATCTAACACTGAATTCTCTTTCTGTGATGCTATGCGAAATAGCTAATTAAGTGATGCATAGTGAGAAAAACAGTGCTAGGAAAATTACTAAATTTAGGACCTCGAGTCAATCCAGCAAACAGAACCTACAATATTAAAGGAAGCGCAATAGAAAAGCTGTAACAAAGCAGTGAACAACCAGTGGTATCCTTTTAACTGAAGACATATACTCAGAATGGCATAATTCAGGGAAGATGTGTATGATAACAAAGAAATAAGCCAGAGGTATTAAAGGTTAGCTTTGGAATGTGCCTCTACAAGGTGACATGTTCTAGAGAAACAGTAAGCCTTCTGCAATCATATAATACATTAGCATTAAAGTTTTAAGCACGATACATGGAAAGGAGAGAATCAATATCTGATGCCACTGTGTGGTAAGAAGACAAAAAACACTATAGGCTCCATTTCTAAAGCATGAGAAAAGGAAGGTTGAAAACTAGTTTATAAAGAACAGTTAGTGGAGAGCTAGTTGGTCCAGTAGTTAAGCTTAAGTACTCCAAAACAAGCTTCCAGGTTGACTCAACCATGTCCAAGTTACTCTAACCCCTTGTTTTGTGTAATATGAATGGGACATAAAATGGAGATCATGTTGTAAATTGTTTTTTTTTTCCTGCATGTTTAGCCTTTTATCTCTGGAAGTTGTTTTGAATAACAGTGTTGGCTAAATGACTGAGAGATGAGAGAAAGAAAGAGAGAAAGCCTGAAGGAAAATGCAAGAAAAACAGGCAACAATATGCAATCTGGTTGCCAGGCAGCTTTGCTAAGCAATCGAGGCAGTTGAGATACTAGCCTGAAGCGATCACATCATTGGAGAATATACTTTTAAATTATGTCTTACAAATCATTCAAAGATAGATACAGCAAATAATACTTTTTTTAAGGTTCACAATACTTTATACAGAGCAATGATATTTATTTGTTTGGTATAAGAATATTTAATTCTATTTTTGTTTCCTATTTTTTTTCCAACAGAAATGCACCTGGACAAAAGCGTTAAAAGGCATATCTGAATTGCACGTTTTCCCTCAAACTGTCATAAAATGTTGTTCTGCAATATGAGATCAAGACGAGTTCATTTTTAAGTAATTATTTGTATTTTAAACTAGCTCTAAGCACTCAAGCATCAATATGTACTGCTTTGATAAAGTATAATTTTCAAGGGAAAACAGAAATATGAAAATTTAATTGAGACCAAATGCATAGTTCCCATGGACACAAAAATATATATAAAGCTGTTTTGCATTACTCTTTGTGATGCATAGTATCACTGCTGTCGGAACCACTGCTTCCTCTGGCAAGGATGAACATGGGGAAAGATTTTTTCAGCAATCACTAGGATAAAGTTTATCATCTTACAGAGAAACAATAAGATAATCATAAATTGTACCTGGTTCTGTGAGAAATATAGAAAATGCTATTTCATTTTAGTGCTTTACTTAAAAAATATCTTCATTGCTAAATATAGCAATTGTATCCCTATAGTACATCAGAAAAGTCAAGGAAGTAATGACTCAAGGGGAACACACAGTACTATTTCTGCCCACTCTAAAATAAGTGAGGTGGGCTGAAGTCTGGAGATGAAGAATCTTTGTAGAAACACGTGCATTTCTGCTTCTCAGATTGAAATTAATAAGGATTGATTCTTTATTAAGACTTTCTACTCATGTCACCTTACAGTTTGCTGGAGACAATATGGATTTATGTGCCCGTGTGTGTGCCCGTGTGAGTAATTCTAATTAAATATAAAACTAAACATCTTACCTGCTACTTTCTTCTAGCAGCAGTTTGCCAGTGAAGATATATGCCACCTTATCAGTTCCAGCCTAGTGGCTTCTAGGTCTGTGCCCTAACTCTGAACGACCCTACTGGGAAACATGAAGAGTCCAGCCATGCTTCAAGTGACCATTGTTGATCTCTCTCTCTCTCTCTCTCTCTCTCTCTCTCTCCACTTCTTCCCGCTTGTGAACGGCTCTGCCTAAAAGATTTTGCTTGGCTCTGTTATGATGCATGTAAATTAATTTTGATAAGAAGGCAATAAAGGTTATACTGCAAAACCAGTCTGCTAAATCCATGAAAATCCTGGATGCTGCTCAATCACCAGAGTGGTGTCACAGACTGTAGCATTCGTAGTCTTTCACACCAACAAAGTAACACCATACAGTGGTTATTTTTACGGAACACCTATTTCACAGAAGGCCTTGCTACTGCTCACTGTCTTGCCCCATAAGCAGACAGTTTAGATACGAGTGGTAATCCCAGTGAGGAAAAAAAAAAAAACCTTGTCACTCCTGCTGGAATTGTGTGCAATTTTCAGCCTGGCTCCAGAATTGAACTGACCTGATGTTTAATGTCACTGCTAAATCAGTAACAAACTAGTAGTATTAATAAGTGTGCAAAAATAATGATTGCTTACCTGACACAACTTAAAAGTGCTACTGCTTCAAAAATATGGTGTTAAACTTATGTCTGCACTTATTGACCTGTGCCTAGTGCCTAGTTAAATTCTCTAAAAGTGTCTGTTTTGCAATCTCTTGTTATTAAATGATGCACCCTTAAAAGCAGCACTAGACCAATTATCTGTTGTTAATACTGTGTACACCTTACTTGCCAACAAGAGTATGAGTCACATGAATAACTAAAGAAAAAATGTCCCTAGAAAATCACTCATCACCATTTTCTTCTGTGTTGTCGTTTAGTTATCTTAAACTGTGGCAAGTAAGGACTTATAGTCAGACAATTATCCCTTATCAATAGATTATTCAATATATTATTACAAATACTGACCAAGGTGTGCGTGTAAAATTCCCAATATTTAATACGAGAAGTGCATTTATAAATGTTCATTAATGTAGAATACTACATTTGCCCAGTTTGTTCACTGAATAACTTCCTGTTTCCACAGTAATGGGATTTTAAGTAATAAGGTGCATCTCAGACTTAGGCTTATATCTACATCTATATTCTATTGACATCCTAGGAAAAGCAGGAGTGGGTCTGTGCGTCTATTCAAGCAGAAAAACACTTGAATTACAAGAAAAATATGTCACTCACAGAAAGTGCAAAATGTATTCTTATATATTAGATCTGAAAGACAATCAGCTTTGTCATTGTTTATAATGACACTAGGAGTGCATGCAGGTTATGAACCAGAAAAAATATTTTAAAATATGCCACCATAAATTAGCAGAATGTAAAAAGTGCACATCCCTTATGCATGCTCCATCAATCAAATGTTGCTATATTTAAAAGTTTTTTTTTTTTTTTTTTATGAACATTGTATTTTGGAAACAGTAAATGTTGAAATGAAGAAAGAACCTCAATATGTATGGATAGACACTTCCAGCTTTGAAGCTGAAGTTCAGATGGAGCCAGCAGTTGTGTTTATGAGGGCCTTTGACATTACACTTCACAGCACAGACTGTAAAAAATCTTGAGAATAAATGATCAAGGCTTAAACTTAAAATGCAGCCTGTTATAGAGAGGAATAACACAGCATCTCAAGGGTAAAAAATGAAATGTTTTGAATTAAATAAATAAATAAATAAATTGTTAATATTATTCATTAAAATATTTATCCTTGAAAATCCTTTAGAGATGAGACATGTTTATGAAGGGGTCCTAACCAATAGTAGCTCTCTTTTTTTCTTTGAAAAATAAACTACAGAACATTGTGTTGCAAAACATTGCACAACATTTGCAGACCCCCGTCTCAATCACTGGACGGGTGGATATGGCATCTACTTAAATGGTAACATATTAAAAACCATGACAAAACTTATTTCACACAAGTAATGCCCTGCCTTTTGTGAAACTGGGGGCTAGTCCAGCTAAATTAAGGGAAGCATTGATTTGCATGCTATTTTTACTAAATAATTACCAATATTTTCAGGATGCAATTTGATAGGATTGAGAATAAGAATACCTATGCGTACGAAGTTTGGGCTCTGGGCCTTGCTGTGGGGAATAAGATTCCATACGATTGGATACCCTGAATTAAGACAGGGGTCTGTAAACATTTGATCATCGCACAATAGAAATTAATGGTGTGGAATTTATATAACACTATTTTAATTCATTTCAATCACCTGCAATGTTTACAGTTTTACCTAGTTTGAATAAGGGTTCAACAAACTCTAAAGATATTTTAATGGTAAATAAGAACATTTTATTAAAAATATATATTTTTGAAACTACATGTATCACAGAATAGTTTTTCAAATGAAGGGTGTGAACATTTTGAAGTAAAACTGTGTGTGTATGTATGCAATATGAATAGGTCTGTGTGTGCCATACACACACACATAAATACATAAATGTTTATTTACACACACATGCACACACACACCAAGGTATCATAAAACACTAAATTAATTGAAGGAAATTCAATATTTAATCACTTTACAATTGAGAATGTTTGTAAAATCCAAAACTACCAACAACTGCCTCAAAAAGGGATTAGCATTCAGTCCTCAATGTATTTTTTCAGGATATTAGAGAAAAAAAAAAAAAACACCCACACCCACCCACACACAGACAGATGAAGAAAGAAAAGTTCTAAATGCCTTACCTAGTCCAGCTTCATAGCTAATATTACATAGCAGTCACAAACACCAAAGTGATGCAAAGCTCAGAAAATGTCTGGTCACAGATGGCATGCATCACATGCAGATGAAGTCACTATTCTGATTCAGATGGTGGTGTTCTCTAAATTCACAGTTCTCAAATGGCAGACAGATACAAATTTAAGATACCAAGGCTAATCAAGATGTATTAATCCTAACTTAAATGCACTCCCCCACTACACACACAAAAAAGGCTGTTGCCAATGAGACGCTGTATGTCATTTAAATGTGTTTCTCAGTTGATTTGCACTGAAAAACAGTTACCAATGACTGCAGTATATATTCTGAAGTTTATGAACAAGATTAAGAACATGCAAAACAGACCCAAATTCTTCCTGTAGAACAAGCATGCCATTGTGTGCTGTTTGAGTGGTGTTATTACATTATTCACTTAGTGATTTGTCCAATAAGTACAAATGTATGTATTCCTTCAATTTTGGTTATTTAATGAATTCAGTATATACACTCACCTAAAGGATTATTAGGAACACCTGTTCAATTTCTCATTAATGCAATTATCTAACCAACCAATCACATGGCAGTTGCTTCAATGCATTTAGGGGTGTGGTCCTGGTCAAGACAATCTCCTGAACTCCAAACTGAATGTCTGAATGGGAAAGAAAGGTGATTTAAGCAATTTTGAGCGTGGCATGGTTGTTGGTGCCAGACGGGCCGGTCTGAGTATTTCACAATCTGCTCAGTTACTGGGATTTTCACGCACAACCATTTCTAGGGTTTACAAAGAATGGTGTGAAAAGGGAAAAACATCCAGTATGTGGCAGTCCTGTGGGCGAAAATGCCTTGTTGATGCTAGAGGTCAGAGGAGAATGGGCCGACTGATTCAAGCTGATAGAAGAGCAACTTTGACTGAAAGAACCACTCGTTACAACCGAGGTATGCAGCAAAGCATTTGTGAAGCCACAACACGTACAACCTTGAGGCGGATGGGCTACAACAGCAGAAGACCCCACCGGGTACCACTCATCTCCACTACAAATAGGAAAAAGAGGCTACAATTTGCACAAGCTCACCAAAATTGGACAGTTGAAGACTGGAAAAATGTTGCCTGGTCTGATGAGTCTCGATTTCTGTTGAGACATTCAGATGGTAGAGTCAGAATTTGGCGTAAACAGTATGAGAACATGGATCCATCATGCCTTGTTACCACTGTGCAGGCTGGTGGTGGTGGTGTAATGGTGTGGGGGATGTTTTCTTGGCACACTTTAGGCCCCTTAGTGCCAATTGGGCATCGTTTAAATGCCACGGCCTACCTGAGCATTGTTTCTGACCATGTCCATCCCTTTATGACCACCATGTACCCATCCTCTGATGGCTACTTCCAGCAGGATAATGCACCATGTCACAAAGGTCGAATCATTTCAAATTGGTTTCTTGAACATGACAATGAGTTCACTGTACTAAACTGGCCCCCACAGTCACCAGATCTCAACCCAATAGAGCATCTTTGGGATGTGATGGAACGGGAGCTTCGTGCCCTGGATGTGCATCCCACAAATCTCCATCAACTGCAAGATGCTATCCTATCAATATGGGCCAACATTTCTAAAGAATGCTTTCAGCACCTTGTTGAATCAATGCCACGTAGAATTAAGGCAGTTCTGAAGGCGAAAGGGGGTCAAACACAGTATTAGTATGGTGTTCCTAATAATCCTTTAGGTATATATATATATATATATATATATATATATATATATATATATATAAATAAATAAAAAAGCTTTTGTCTTTTAAAAAGTTCCTTGATGTACTATCCCACTTACATGTCTTAGTGTAGCTCTGTGTATAGCAGATTTCTTATTATTGGTAATTAGGCTAAATCTAAATGACAGTAAAATACAGAATCACTGATGTGAAATCGGGGAAAACGTATGACCTGAATCACAGGTTTATTAGCCTTCTCCACTCAAGGCTGAGGAGACACAGGGCTAGAAATGTATATTATGTAATAAATGTATAAACGTAATTTCCTTTGAATGGCATCATTATTGAAGTAGAAGTAATTAACATGCAGTACCTCCAAAAAGTAGATACAAATTTGGTCTGATTTCTGCATTCTATTTCAAGCCTCTTTCATAATGTTTCCAGATGACACACACACAACCATTTTCCCCCTCTGTAGTACTTCCTATCCACCACTGCCACAACTCCATTCATTCCCAGGTTTCAACTGTACATTTTTTAACAATCTCTCTGGGTTCCCCTCCAACTAAGCTCTCTGGCTTCCATCTACTCCTTGGGTTTTGTGTGTGCTCTTTTGAGTATGTGGGTGTATGCAAGAACATTTTCGTCTGTGCACAGCGCAGCTGTGAGCTTTTGGTACCAACTGGTAAATGAGTGAGTTCACCACCTGTTCTGTGCTTGGAGTTTAAAAAAACAAAAAAATGAAATGGAAATTGCATCGCCTCCTCCTCTCCTCCTCTACTGTGAACTGAACATGTGTCATAAAAAACAGAGTTTGGTAAAGAGGCTGTTTATTCAACATGTATTTTTCCTTTTTTAATGTCTTGTCCATTGCTTGTCATGGCATTGTGCGTGATTCTTGGCAATTGTCTCCACACTATATTATATTATTAGGTTATCTACTCCAGCATAAATAGTTTGTACAGAAAAAAGGCTTTGAATGATAGAGAATTATTTAGAGATGCATTTGAGGCACAAACTAATTATTTTCAGAATCTAGTATGCTGGTTCTATTAGATATTACTTACTAGAGTAATAGATAATCTTACTAGAGAAAAAAATCAACAAGTATGGAATCCAATTCCAGAAAAGAATGAAGACACTGTTCCATTAACAATGGGAAGTATGCAGTACCCTGAAGTGAGAGGGTAAAATTATTTTCAAAATCATTTGTTCTCCCCAAATTGAAAACACTAAGCCAAAAGACTGCAGATTTCTTAAGTACTGAAAGGGTTAATCAGTTCACAAGTAAAAGTGACCATTCAAGTTTTATATTAAGTACTTTAATAATATTTTTAGATAAGACACTTTTCAGAAGGAATTTAGGAATTGATTTTACAAGCTCCAGTTTGCAATTCAACATGTACTAACTCTTGTCATGCGAAAAGCCCTTAGAAGCTGTGGAAAATCAAGACCTAAAGCTGTCCAAAATACCAAAATAAATATGTACAGTTCAAAAATGTAAAAATACTAAACCACTTTAAATGTCCATTTAAAACACACTTAAATTAAAAATGATTATTGAATGGTGTCTATGTTTAAAAAGGTAGGAGACCAGAAGCCTTTGGAGCTCTATTGCGAGCAAATGCGAGTAAAAAATATTTTGTGCGAATGTGAAATAGTTTGGCCGCACAGTGCGAATACATTTTTTTAACTCTAAGGAAATACTACATTTACATAATTATGATACCGATATTTTATACTAATCGTTATTACAGTAGCAAATGTGGGAAATGTATATCGGTTGTGAAGTCCCGTGAATTACATTACGACCCAGTGTTGCAGCGGCTCATTTGGCACGATATCCGATCCGATTTTTATAGATTTTATTAATCGACGTTACCGCGAAGTTGTTGCAGTCTCGCTGTCGCCGAGTACTGTTGTATCTGTAAGCACCTGTGTCCACCCAAGCGTTTTTTCCTGAGGTCGGCATGTTTTCTCAATTGTTTGCAATGGGAGCCGCGTTTTTAAAACGCCGGCAGCGTGACGCGGCGCTGAGCGTCTTTATCATGGTTTTGTCCTGGTCGACCGTCCTCTCTCTCTACGCGCTTCAGCTTCCCCTCTGTCTTGTGCCCGCATTGTACAATCAGTATTTGTTAGCAACACAAAGCGCTGGTAGTCATGTGCTGAAGCGCGTAGAGACGTAGTAGCGCGTAGTGGTGGACACAGGGGCTTAGTGTGTAGCAATGACGAGGCGCTAACGCCAGTTTGCTGCAACATGTGCAAAGATGAACTCACATGGCGCGATACCGACAATGACGCAGAGCACAGAAGAGAGACGCACTGGAGCCGATGAAAAGGATGGAGACGCTCAGCTGGTGCAGACCGCAGCCTCTGTATCCGAAAAGCTGTCTGTCAAGGGTATTGCACATTGGATCTGTGTAAACCCCACAAAGTACTCAGCCTTTCCCTTTACTTTAACTCCTGTGCGTCTCGCAAGCTACGCCTGTTTCTTTACCTCCTCAAATACATTTTTTTTTTTATTATTATTATTATTATTATTATTATTATTATTATTATTATACATTTTATTTATAACGCGCTCTTATTATAACACTCAAACAACAGTCAAAACAGACACAGTAACTAACCTTGTAACTAACCGAGATCCTTATTTTATTCCCCAAAAAGTAATTTTTAAGACATTTCTATGTGTAGGGCGCATCTCACAGCCTCTGGGAGTGCGTTGCACAGCCGTGGAGCATTATACTATATGAACAAACTAGTGCCATACTTATTGAATAAAAAATATATATACAAATCAAATGGAAAATGTTTGAGTTTCGTAACGAACTGCCCCTTTTTTGGTTTGAGCAACTGCCCCCCCGCCACAAGACTACTGTACAATACTGTATTTAAATGTCTTGAACATTGTTGCATTTGTTTTTCATTTTAACATTAAATATGAACCATTTATGATGATATCGTTTTTTGTTTGTTTGTTTTATTGTGGGGGCATTTTTCAATTTAGGGGGACAGTGCTACTAAGGAAAAACGTAAGCGTAGATCCCCGAATCTACACGGCATATCAGCTACTGACTAATGGTTGTTAAATCCTGTGAATAGTAAAAAGTAGGAGGTGCTCAGTACATACACGTATGAGACTCACAGTTATGCTTTTCAGTATGGATCTAACATTTCGTTGTTTTTTTTTTTTGTTGTTTTTTTTATCACTGTTGCTCAGTAAGGTGTAAGTGTCCCAAATATGCTGAACAAACAGTAATTTAATTATATAAATGCTCAAATGGTTTTAAAATAGTGATCTGTACTGAGCAATTAGACTTACGATTGTTCCACATTGTCAAACCAAATTTTGTGGAATACATAATGCCTAGGAAAGAAGCAAAAATGTAAGGAACAAGGCTGGATAAACAATGTCAGAAGACATAAGAAAGTAGGGCCAAGGTAGTATAATTAAACAAAAAACAAAACAATAAAAACAAGAAGGTTAACACAAGATGTGGTGGCATAGAACTGTAAAAAATGTGGTAGGGACATAGGAATAGGAAAATGCAGAATCAAAATCTATATAGGGTAAAAACTGTAAAAAGAAACATGAATGGTTTACTAGGAAGAGTATGACTTAAATACCAATAGAAACAATTTACTCTAAAAAAGGTGCATGTGTATATATATATATATATATATATATAAATAAAAAAATAAAAAAAGAGAGAGACATTTATAATGATTGACTTCCACTTCTCAAGTAGAGACTTGGGAAGTCTGACTGGACACACACAAGCAAGATTTAAAATGGCTGAAATTCTCCTTCAATTTCTCTGACAGCTCTATCCAGGTGTCCTGGTGTTGCTGCTTTCCTAAATCATATCCTCTCTCCAAAGGTATCTCCTATGAATCAGAGCTTCGCCCTCTCCTATTCACCATCTAGACCCAAAACCCTGGTGTTCTGTTATTACCTAACAAGACTTCCCTTAGCATTTGCTGATGATGTTCACATCTTCCTCTCTTTTCCCTCCTTTGGCTTTCAGGTATCATCCTGTGTCTCCAGCTGCCTCTCAGACAAATCCTGGATGGCCACACACCACCTCAAGCTACACTTCAACCCTGGTCTAACCAGTCTGGCTGCTGAAATCACTAGTTGTTTAAGGATACAGTCGTCATTCTGCTACATTTTGCTTTGCACTTAATGCTCTGTACACATACAAATATGGAATATGGTGTAATGTACATAGTATTGTATATTGATTATATTGTACTCCAGTAAACTGTTTACGTCACCTCAGATAAAGGCATCTGCCAAATCCAAATAATAAAAAAGAAATGGGGCAGGGGGTACTTGTCTTGATCTAATGTAAGAAACAAGATGCTAGAAGTGACAAATCTGATGAGGAATTGTGAACACAGTATGCTATCTTTTGATGTATATTATAATGATGAATACTTATTTCCCTCATTAACATGCAAATCAATGTATAACTTTTTTGAAATGCATTTTTCTGGATTGTTTTGTTGTTATTCTGTCTCTCACTGTTAAAATACACCTACCATTAAAATTATAGACTGATCATTTCTGTGTCAGTGGGCAAACGTACAAAATCAGTAGGGGATCAAATACTTTTTTCCCTCACTGTAGGCAGTCTGAAGTTATACTTCAAAACCTCAGTAAAACAGACTATGAAGGAATGAGAAATAGCTTAATAGGTGTCAGGGTGTCAAATAGATATGGATTCAGAAGAGAATGGATACTAAGAATGGTTACATTAAAAAAAAAAAAATAGGAAGTAGTGACCTAAATGGTTTAATAGTTAAGTCAGGCAAACGGAAGGGACCAAAGGGGCAAATAATATCAAAAAGAGTATGCTGAACTACAAGCAAAATTCAAAAGAGAATTTAAAACACAGAGATTAAAGAATATGTATTTCAGCTATTATAACAGCAAAAGATCAGACAATGAAGAAGTCAAGCGTCTCAAAAAGAATAAGCGACTTATTGTAGAAGATGAAAAGGTAATGATAAAATGTACTTAACAGGTAGTTTGCAAATGTTTTTTACAAATTAAGAAACTTTTAATAATCTAGACATAATAGATGCAGAAGATTCACAAGTACTTGGAGAACTCCAAGCAAACAAGTCACCAGTGCCTGAATGTATTGAGTTTAAATGTTATTTATAGGGCATTAGCTAGGATCTTTCAACAGACACTTAAGACAGCCCATGATAGGAATGAAAGGAGAAATTGCTAGCATAATACCTATGCACAAAAACGGGGACAATCTTGAACAGAGGGGATTATTCTAAATTCTAAATGGGATGATGTCAACTCTAGAAAGTAGAAATTAAGTTAGCTCCAATTAAAACTTAAAGGAGGAGATTCTTTACATAAATATGTGGGGGGCCTGGTACAAAATACCCAACCAAGATAAAATGACTTTATAAGAGAATGCAAGAAATGGCTACATGAAATTCTGAGGTCAATCTACGACTAAGAAATGAATGAGCAAAATCGGTAAAATGGCTCCCTAATTTTTTCAACCTTTCCTGTGTTGTTAAGTCTTTGAGCTCTACCAAGTCCCAACCAACATGAAGCAATTTAAGTTATTCCCTTTTTCAAATCAGTCAATAGATGAAGTTCATACCAGGACAAAGAAAGTGAGCAAATGTTTTGCCTCAAAATAGCTGAATTATTATGCTGATTATATAATGTAACGGTATTGTTTTGAGGCGAGCAACTAGTAAGTAACACAGGCATGTTGGTACCTGTCACAATTTTCAAGAGAAATGCTCATGGAGTACATTTAAAATATTCCCCCTTTGATTCAAAATGCAGAAAGTAAGTCTGTGTGCCAAGTGTACACAGGCCAAGCCATTTTCACTTTCACCTTTTTCCGCAAATCATGAATAGCCAACCTAAGTCTGAAACAGGAAGTACTAGCTGCAGCTGTAAAAGTTCATCAGCTTATCATTTGCATTTGTACTGAAGAGGAAACAAAACCATGTTACATTATTTTGGAAAGGGACAGACTTGTAGTCTCCTCATAACTGAAACACCAGTGGGTAAAATAAAAGTTACGTGTCAGAATCTCAAATTATTTTGTTTCAACAACTCTATCAATATAGGAAGACTGCAAAAAAATATATGTGATCAAACCATTGTAGCTACTTGATCTTAAAGCTTCTGGTTTAGGGTATGTCAATTATTCCCTATGTTGAGAGTGGGTGTGAAGTAATCAACAGTTAACCTACAGTGTTAGCACAGCAAATTGCTATGCTCAGTACTTTATTCTTCTGACACATCACCTATAGAAGCTAACACTGTACATTAAACATTACAAAACCTCTCATTATTTACATTTTTCCCTGCACATGTTTCCAATAAACAAACAAGCAGTACCTTTGCATTGAATAAATAATAGTATATACATAATTAATAGTACATAAATACATCTGTGGTCTACAAAATGAGTAATAACATGGCTAATGCATTTCATGAAGAAACACTCTCTCTCAAACACTGTATGTGAAACTACCAATACAGTAATCAAAAAGGACAACACCATCAGCAGCAGACTTGTTAACATAATGTGAATGCTTAATGAAAATTAATTATTAATTAATCAATAGACACAAATGATACTACATGATGTAGGCTAAAGAAACAGTACCACTTTCCTGTACATGGAAACCATCAATCTTTTATACATTTGTGGCCATAGTTTAAAAACATGTTAAGGCTTTGAGATTTTTAGATGTTTCCCATGTTATAAATTACAGTATGCTATACATTACACTTGTGGCTAAAATGCTTTGAATAATTATTTTTCACCGCAGTGTTGTCCATTTTGTCTTTGTCGTTTATGAGAAACCATGGCGAGTTTCACCCTTGGCTTTTAATCCCTTTTCATACCATTATATTTTCAATCAGATTCAGAGAAGGACACCACAGTTCTTGCAGTTCCCATAGTAACAGAATTTGTATTTCTATACACTTAGGTTTCATGCATTGTGTAAATCAGGGCTTTTATAAAATCAAATCATTGACTAATAAAATAAATAATTTTATATCTCCCATTTTAGACAACATTCATTGAAATGTCTGCTTTGATCTGTAAAGCACATTTTTCATTAAAATATTGTGAAGGAACAGAAAATATGTTATATGTGAATTAGTATGTTTAAGATAGCTCATACATAGACCACTGTTGGAATATATATGCCATTAATACACATTTGTATTATTGTTGTTTTGTTCTAATGTCAGTCAATCAGCATCTGGGCTCTGTTCCTCATACCTGGTTTAACTAATTCAGGCTTATCAACCGGATTCAATTAATCCCATAGCCTGATTTAAATTATCTCCTATGGTAACTTAGTCAGCTGGACTTTAAGATTGCTTTGAGGAATGGAAAATGCCAGACTTCTGTCAAGTTATCCTGAAAGTTATCTGGCTAACTCAGTTAGCCAGCTACAAGGAATGGTGCCCTGGATACTCTCACTGCTAACCTTGTAAATTGGCATCCAAACACTTTTTTTTGTCTCCCATATTATTATTGTTGTTCCCTCTTGGTTCTCAGGCCCATGGTATGCATTTCCCCCACTGTTTTTTTTTCATTTTTCATTATAATGTGCTGTATGTGTTACATGAGGCCAAAGTGGTTTGCCTGTATGGTAAATACAGTATTTGCTGGATTTGTATTCGTCATGAATATACAGTCTTTAGGGGAAATGATTTATAGGTTATATTTTATTAATTAGAATAGCAACTAAAATAAATTCTGCTCACAAATGATGGCTGTTGTTGTAATTGTAATTTTCTTCAGATGTTCTTGCCCTAGAAGCAGGTAGGTCTCTGATACACAACTTTTGAATGATAGCCAGAGCAATGCTGTGCTTTACACTGCAATTGCCTGAAAACATGCAATGGGATGAACATGTGTAAGTGTGTTTCTTCCCAGATGGCTGAATACTTGGGGCACAGTTGCTTTCAGTCTTGACCTTTCACAAGCCTTCAATGCTGACATCATCTCCAACAGGAACTATAAAACAGTCTATTCTGTACAACACGATTTTGCATTGATTTACCCAACTGCCCATACCAAGGAATAAATATGTGACTACCTAGTGTGCTTTGCCTACCCCCTCCAAAAATCTTTGCATTAATGTACATCCTATGGAAAAGCACATTAAAGCAAACTCTCAACGAGTCTATTCAGCTACTGTGTGCCACCAAACCAGCACACAATCGATATAATCAAGACCACAGGGTTTTATCTAAAGTCATCTTGGGACAGCAAACTACAAGCAGATGAGTTAAATATTTGTTTTGTCAAATCGGAAGCAAATGAACGGGGACTCCAGAAGCTGTAGATAGTCCTGAACAGTTTTTAAGCAGATAGACTGGCCATATGTGATAGAAAGCTCTGTCTAGCTATCATACTAAGTTATGAAGGGAGTGTGGAAACAAATTTACCTTTAAAATGTAAGGTAATTGTCTGACATTGCCCACTCATGTCATTACCACTGAAGATTAGATGTTCAATAATAATTTGTAACTCAGAGGGATTTGAAGCAGCACTGCTGGTGCTTCTGAAATGTGTCCAGCAGTGCCAGGCAGTGTCTAGGGCTGCACTACAGTATAGTAATCCAACACAATAATGGCTTTGTAATACAGCTGAGCTCCACTGTCACTATGAAGACTTCAGTATTTACCCACATATAGTGGCTCCAGCAAGTATAGCTTACAAATGGAAAAACAAAATTTAAAATGCATTGTGCATTCTCTGAATGACAACATATTAGTGACACAAACAATACATTATCCTACAACTGGTCCAATACTTTGTAGGAAACTTAATAATAGAATGTATTAACAATAAATACAATTTCCCAAAAATATATTTTGACAAATCCAACATCTTTACATTGTGTGTACAAAATGTCATTGGCCTGTTTAACACAGAGAAATACATCACCAAAGTCATACTTTCAGGACTGTGTCAAAATCCTATAGTTTAGTCTTCTGGACAGTCAGAAGAAAAGGTTTGTGATAGCTGTTCATGTATTTGGTCTCCTGAGCCTGACAAGCAGTGGCCGCACTGATGATCCGCAGGACACTGATTTTCTCAGATGGACAATGTCGAACACAGAACATGTACCCAGCATGATATGGGCTCAACAAATCTCCCCGATCCGCTCCAGGTTCCACCAGACACAAAATCATTGTTTGCAGCTGACCTACAAATCACTCATATTGTCCTCAAGCTACATGTCAGAGCCTAAGACTGCCTACATCCCCAAGTGTCAGCACAGACATCAGATATCCGTCCTGAGGAACCAGGCACAATTACTCCCTGCTGCCACTCTTAGCCATTTCACAATTTACTGTTATCGGTTTATCTCTTCTTTCCTTTCCAGTTATTAAGAAAAACATACAGCCAAATGTTTCTTAGCATCTAACATAATTAACAGATTATGTTCCTCCTAAAAAGTAAGTAGATTATGTCTGTGCATGTATAAACTCCTATAGTGCTTATTTGGAGCATCAGTCTCCTACTACCATATCTTACTAATAAGTAACTAGTAAGTTACTATTACTATTGTTTTTGTTTGTTAAAAACTGTCCATTACTAACTAAGAATGTATAAAATGATTGAAAGGTAAGTAAATTCTTATACACGTGGGCTATGTGTAGCTCTAATTAGGCACAGCCAATACTAAGAAAGCGTGTCAAGCAGCATGTTGGTCCACGTTCTGCAACCTGTGGCATTTACACTTCACTAAGCCCAGTGGCCACCCACACACCACTGCCAAGTCAATGATACAGATGCCTGCATAACACTGCTGTGTTTGAACTAGAATGTGATCTCAATCCCTTTTTCACCTAGTGGGGCATCTGAATATGAAAAGAGATTGCATTTCTCAAATAGCAGTATATACTGCACAAGGGGCACCCATTATTTTCCTTAAAGGTAAATGTGATGGTTGAGTGGCAGAAAAAAACAGTAGATAGATAGATAGTAATTTGCCCAAAATGCTTACAGAACATCAGTATCTGTACAACATTAACAAGGGCATAAAAACATCTACGAGAATAGACAAACCAGTCTGAATTACCCCTCTGAGTGTTGTTCCAACAGACCCAAGCATTATTGTTTTTTATAATAGAAAAGTTTTACTTTCAGTTTCAGTTGACTGAAATGCACTATTAAAAAACTAAATGTGTGCAAAATATATAGGCCTATGTGATGAAGTTTGTCCCTTGTAATGTCCATGTTATGTGTTGAAGAGGTATTGAAGAGGTTGTTCACACAGCATTATTTAAATTGCACTACTTTCATTCAAAGGCACACCGAATCAATCATACACATGGGCTTGACATACAGTGGCAGGAATAGGACTTTCAAACAATGGTAAAAGAATACCCAATCACAGTCAGAAGTCACACAATAAACAGAATTATTAAAATAACAGGCCTCACAAAAACTATGTAATCCCCTCTGCTCACATAATAGAACCTAAACTAACATATAGGCCTACAACTTCCCTAAATCTAACATACCCTCAAAAGTTTAACCCTATCACCAGAGTTATTTAGCAGATTAGTTTTGTTTAATTTCTGAATCTTAAATTTGTCTTTTCCCTCAGCACTTTCTATGCAATGCTCTTGCCCTCTTCTACCACTGTCTTCCTTTGCCAGTCAAAAAAAAGAGAGTATACATCCTGTCGCCACACTGAGTATACTGACAAACATCCGAATTGAATACATTATTTCTGTATACAACCAATCACCCACCTCAGTCAGATGCTGAGCCACTTCTCTTGGCAGTCCCAAGCTAATCCAAGTGCACACCCATCTTACACACTCTGTTTTTGAGAGAAAGCAGAGAACGGTCAGAAAAAAACTCACAAACAAATCATGCACACTCACTAACAAACGCACACATGCACACACACGCACACACACTCACTCACTAAAATAAATCATGGTCACACCTCCCCCAAGCTTCTTGGGACATGTACTGAACTTGAGCTTTGATACTTCACATCTCATTGCACTGACCATAGAATCAGCTAGGAGTATACACAAATACACAAACCACATCGAAGTGAACTTGCCTTTTAAATAACTTTCCCCTTTTCTATCATCTCTGCTCTACAGTCAACAGAGTGGAGAGGATTTGGGAGAGTGATCTGCCCCTCCTGCTCATTGTATATGACCCTGTCCCAATGTGAGAGCCAGCTGTCATTTAACAAGCCTTGAAATGAAGCAGGTTAGAGATGCAACCAACCTCCCCTACAAGCATCGAAACACCAGATCTTGCTCAGGCTTAGCAGGCCAGACCTCTCATTCACATTATTCATCATTATTCTACAGCTGCGTTGCAACGATACACAGTGTTTAACATCCCTGCTGCCCACCTGACAGTGTGTCCTCTGCATCTTGCAAGTAATGGAGCCTCTCAGGATTAAATTAGCGTCCAAGCATCCAGGTCCTCTAAGCCTCAGTGAGTGCACTGACATGCTCTGCAAAAGTGAGCTATTCCCATCTACTGTCAGCAGCCTTTCCCTCCCTCTCTGTCACTAAGCCCAGCGCGTACAGAGGAGGAAAGAGATTTTTTTTTTTATCATATTTCTTCGGCATAAACACCTGCTTACTGATTGGCTGGCTGGGAGCAGTGGAAACATCAATCGCAGCAGCAGCAGCAGCAGCAGCAGCAGCAATGCTGGCAATTGCTCTTTGCAGAGTGCGGAGATAAAAGTAGGTCTCAGCTGGTTCTGCTGCTGCAGAAACCAAGAGAGACAGAGGGAGGGAGGGAGGCAGGCAGGCAGGCAGGGAGGGAGGGAGGAAAAAAAAAAGACTACTACTTTCTCAAAGCAGGAAGGAGGGGAGGCTATGAGTGTTTCCTGTTGTGCAGCTGAGGCAAGCAAGGACGTCACTGTATTCACACTCCCTGGGGGCGTTAGCAAAACCATGGGCCAAAGTAAGTTTCATCTTTTCAAACACACTACAGAAAAGGAATGCATGTATAAACAATCCTCCATATTTTGTAAAATAAATGAAAAATGAATAACATATTGCATTTTATAATGAGATAAAAAACATTTTTTCCAGCCCTACTGTAGAAGTTACTGGTATGGAACAAACACTGATACAATCACCAGAACACAACTGTCTTTGCTCTCTTCTTCTGATGCACATGGCTTGTAATTCATAGTGCATAATATTTAGTCATGAATAGCTGTTCCATGTTACTGAATGTCTGGCAGTATTAGAATGGGTTACACTGTAACCAAGAGACCAATGTCATAATAATGTATTGCTTATTTTCCAACTATGAGTTACATTTTATAAAATTGTATAAACTGTATGTGACTTTCAATTCATTTACTTCCCTAAAAATAAGCACAGCATAATGAGAAGAAAGGTTTGTTGTTGTTATCTGTTCTTTTTTTCCCCAAGGATATATTCTGTAGTCATTTTTTTTATGCTGCTGATTTGGATACAGATCCTAATCCAAGCACATATCATATCCAGCTTCCTCCTGTACAAATTCTGTTATGAAAATGTACTAAATGGAAGGCTGACAGTGCACCATTATTCACCTTGCTGCTGCAAAACAAACATTAGAGCTATGACAAAGGGCTCATACAAATTCTGTTTACCATGCAGCAGATACTCAACAAAATAACCTCTTAACTGAAGATCACTGTAACACCTAATGCAGTTTCATTACTCCAGTCACCCCTCCCTCCCCCAGCTTTAAAATCCTACTGCATCAATTCACATTCACAGGTGCAGATCTGCAAATCAAGACACTGCAGACTCTTTCACGGCAGTCCATATTACAGGGTTGCCTGCTTATTAATTGTGTGCAATTTTGACGCTGCCACTGAAAGTCATTTAAGGGTAAATAAGTAATTATTTCAGAGCCCTGACTAACTGCACCAGATCGCTTTAACTTGCAACTAAAGGTGAACATATTCCATCTTCCATGGATTTCAAATGAACTCCAATATAAAATAATGCCCATGGTTCCTCAGAGCAAGCCCATCATTGTTTTTTGCAAAGATCAAATTAATTACAAGTGCTTTACAAGTGCTCAAATCGAGGGTTTCCTGTGTTTATGCTGTAAAAAGTACAAGAATTTTAACAGGTTTGGCAATGACTCATTCCTGTAGGTAAAGGCTACATGTTCTAACTTGATCATTTTTATTACTGTTAGCTACAATAAATTACAAATATTACAAGTGTGTCAGTGTTAATTTCATATTTACCATCCAAATCCAGCAGAAGTCTGCTGTGCTGTATTTTCATACAACAGAAAAACATACCAGTTTTATTCTTGCTATATTCTGAGTTGTAAATTTTTTGAGACTGTGGAGGTTTAATGAGGATCTCTCCCTGTTATGCAAGATGGCATACATACAGCAATTTAATAAACATACTTGCATGTGAGAGTGTAAGGGGAGGGTTGCATATCATGAACTAAAGAGAAAATGCAATATGGTGATTCTCCTGAGAAGAAACACTAATATCGAGAACATACATTGAGAAAACACAGAACCATAAGATTACCATGAAATTAAGAAAAAATTATAAACTTCCACATTCTATCAGCCAATATTTGCTTCTTTTGCTTTTCTGTTCAAGCACAGTTCACAATGTGTTACACCATCACCAAAGCCTCTACCACTACGTAGAAGCCCTGATAGGAATCTCCGGTTATACCATAACATTGGAAGTTGCTAAAGGATTTTTCCAAAATTGCCACTTCGATCTGTGCTTTCACTCATGTGACTTTAGAGGTTGTGGTTTGTACAGGGACCATATGATAATGATGCAGGCAGTCTGGAGGAAGTTTCCTTATTCTTTATCATAAGCTCATTTTAGAGAACATGAAGAAAGAAGCTTTACTGACACACATTACCAGAACAAGGAGAGAACCCAAAGTAGTACATAATATTTAGCAATCCGTTGCAACATCATTCTTTGTGTATGTGTGTATATACATATGAATATGTATGTGTATGTATATTTAAGATGATCACTTAACAACAACATAATGACACAGAAATATTAAGTACGAGAGAATGCAGTTTCATACAAAAAATCTAAATATGAAAGAAAGCATAAAGTTCATGATATTATTTAGTCAAGTTACACATGAATGGTTGACAGCTGCACAGGCTGACAATAGGCACTGTTCCTTTTCTAGAGACAGACACACACACCACTGACTGATGCACTTCGGAGATCGTGAGAATAAACTCAGCACACTACATTGTCTCGAGTCACAGCACAAAAAACCCAGATGGCCACACAGTTATGACTGACGGTTTATTTCTCACACGCGCACACGCACACAAAAACACACACACACACACACACACACACACATATATATATATTAAAAAATTGAAATGCATTAATTCAAAACATGAAATCACACAAATTCATAGAACAATAATAATAATTAAAATAAAAAGTGCCTGGAGGAACTGCAGAAAAGTATTATAAGCCCCCAAACTTGAGTTTCACTTCCCATATTATACAGTATTTTGTTTTTACTTAAGTTGAAAAACAATGCCATGCATGCAAATCACAAAGTTCCTGTACCACCACTTCAGAGATTCTTCAGAGAAATGGGGAACAAAAGGCTGTTATTCTCTTTGAACACAACAGAGCACTTCAAGGAGAAAAACTGACAGCTGCACCTATTTCTGTATCTCACAGATTCTTTTTTCACACTACAGTGTAACACTAAGTGTCTGGAAAAAGTACTTCCTGTATGTCTGGTGACAGTAAAAATGAAACCAAGAGTCCAGCTACTTAGTCAGGAACATAAAGCACTGTTGTCTTTAGTCTTTTAGGATTTGATTAGTAAGCAAGTGTACAAGAAGTTGAGGGTCTTTCGTAGCAAAAGATGCATCACTGCATTGTTTGAGAAACAGAACTGACCTGATCTGCTACTGCTATTCAAATTATATAAAGACATTATAATTAAAAAGGAAAAACCTATGACTATGAAGGTTATACAGTGGCATTCATTCTAAATATGTTCTTTACCCGCCACAGATTAATTAAATGACAAACACTCAATCACAATGCAGTTAAGAATTCCATTTAGAATTACAAGATAGCTTTATGGCAAAGACACTGAAAAAGAACTGATAAACAACAGCAATTAGAGGGAATCCCAAAGACCACAGCAAAGGTATGTTTGTCTTAGCCTAGGAGCTAGTGTATTATACAGAACACTTATTATGCATGTTTCAGCCATGCTATTTAGTTGTTTAACATTGTGATAGGCCAGGTTTCCTACCTATTAAAAAAAAAAACAAGTTGAAGTATATCTGTGTCAGAAGGCCTTCATTGGAGAATGTTTCACCAACATGTTTCAGAGCACTTTCACATTAGTTTACTTTACCACTATTGCTGTTCGTAGTCCACTTTACGTCATTTATTTTTCTCGAAATAGCAAGTTTAGCATGGTGAATTGCAAGTTAAATAGACACCAGAGAGACAAAATGAAATAGCCTACCTCCAGCTGGGAGCTGAATTTTTTTTTTTTTTTTTTTTTTTTTTTAAATCAATTAAATATACCTGAGGGGAGACCTTTTTTTTGTCACAGCGCCTATTTACAAAGAATGGCATACTTAATATAAACTTGAACTTCAACCTTTAACTAAACCTACAGATACAAAATGAATACTTATTTCATGTAGTAGCATAATTATTAATTTAATTATTAATCAATTTGTATTATTTTACTTTTATTTTACTCCTGCTTTGGTCAAAATTTCACCCTTTGGATATTTTTTAGATAAATCATATTACAGTAGTTGTTTTTCATTACTGCTTTTAAATTAAGACTTTGACTTTGTGTCCTACTCTACCATTCCACTTTAAGTAGACTATGCATTATCATTCTGTACTGTTAAAAAATTGTTATAGCCCCTGTAATCTCATACTTGTCTGAGTCAATACATATTCCATTCTGAATGATTCTTGTCCCACTGGGCATTAACATGACAGAGTACACAAAAAATATTGAAATACTTAAGACAATGTAAACTCCTCAGCCTTTTTAATGAGCTTTTGTGGAATATATTAGAGACAAAAGTATTTTTTATGTTCTAATAACACAGATATGAATCAACATCATCTAACAAAATTGTACCACAACTGATGTAGTATTGACAGTGCTCTATTAAGTATTGTGTTGTGCACAAACCTTCAGTTAAACTCTGCACTACTTTATGGAGTATATACTATAATGGATAACTTTCTCTGTTGTGTTTATAGATATAAGTGATAATATAGTGTAGTGTGAATAGAGATACTGGATTTCTTCAAACGTTCACAGTGTAATATACACAGGGCAGAGAAATGCCAGTCTCGAAGTATTTGTAGTTATACTGAATTACAAAAGTCCCTAATTAGCTGAACATGTGGAGTTCAAAAACAAAATTGTCTCATGGGCATTTTTGTAGCTGACACAAACACTGTCTTGGTTTATGTGTATTTATATATCTGTCTATGTGTATGCTGTATCACAAATGTTAAAGCGACTGCTAAGCTAAAATGTTCCCATCCAAAATGAAACATGTTTGTCTCCACCGTTGTAACCTATGCCAGGCAAATACATTTCTGAGCCGAACTTGGGGTAACCATATTAGTCTGTATCAGTCGTATTCAATGTCTTTATTTTGCTGTAGAGAATTCAAAAATTACACTAGAGCAACTCCGTAGTCTTGCAAGTACATTAACCACATATAATCCCAGTCGTGCAATGCCATTTTGTGTTCAAGCGGAATGAGGGGGTCTTGATGATTAATGAAAATAACTTTGATTAATAAGGCAACCGGTCAAAAATGACGCAGCCGAGTTCAGTAGACATTTGACGTGGAGGACATGTCGAGGGATAACGTTTGACAAAAAACCGTACCGTGGCTTCTGCCGTAAATGCCATCCTACGAAAGTGAATTCGCTTCCCCCGGAGGATACAGAACTGAACATCTGCTTGAGCAGAGGCAGAGCTCCCCTTGTTAACCCCCTTCCTGTCGGCGTACACGTCATGGAACATTCCCGGAACGAGCCAACGTCCCGCCCACCTCTCTCTCTCGCTCTCTCTCACACACACACACATACATACATACATAATACATGCAAAACAGTCTATGACACTTTACACACATAGCCTTAACAGCCTACATGAACAGGCGACACCAAAACAGAATAATCGAGCACCTCTCTGATCGAAACTGCGGAGGAAAAAAAAAAACAGAATGTCAATCGTGTCCGGCAAAAGCCTCTAGCTAAGCAACCCCTCTCTCTGCTATGCAAATTCCTCAGGATATTACGCAATCGCCCTCATCTACATGCAAGCGACTGGGTATTCCCCGCATATCCCAATAACTAGCGCAAACACGACTAAATACTTCGGCGACATGTCTCTTTCGTTCAGAAACAAACACGACAAACCTCTCAGTGTCGTCACGCAACTTACCTACTTACTGTAGGAAGGCACTTACCGTGTCCAATGTGGTGAAGTGCTGTGCATCCACACGGGTAAAATGTCACCCCTTGGGTTCAAATGGTAACAAGTTGACAGCTCCTTCTTAACGTGTCGCCGTGCAGACCGAGGAGTTCAAAAAAATATTACAAGTAGTCAAAAAAGAGCAAAGAAAACTTCCCTCTTACAGGGATAACTCGTTTCTCTAAGACGCTGGGCTCATTGTCATCCGCGGAAGGAAAGCTGTCAGTGAATTCCTCCCGTTGCTTTTTTTTTTTTTTTTTTTTTAAGCCGGAGCTCCGCCGCAGCCTGTGCTCGGGAGACAGACAGGGTTATTCCTGGCACCACTTCCCAGAATAGAAAAAAAAATAAAGCTGGGCCCGTGACGTCATCGGATCCCCCAGCGCGTCCCAGAGTGAGGCTGAGCTAGTGTGCGCGAGAGAGCAGGAGAGCCTCGCGCCAGCCACCTCCCGGACCGAGGCTGTGCGCGCGGGGAACTCCCTCAGAGCCGCGGCCGGGATGTGACAAGCTGGGGGGAAAAGCATACCTTGGGATGCTGCAGCTTTGCCAAACACGTCTGCGATTACGTGCAATCACCTTTTTGGCCGTTTTTTTTTTTTTTTTTTAATTGTCACTACCGTTCAGTATCGTTTGTAGGATTTTGTCAGGGGCTGGTGCAAATCTATCAGCGTCTGGCTTTGTGAGGGGGAAACCCCAATTGAGGTTGAGGGCAATAATAGGAATTAACAGCAATGGAAGCCCACTCCCAAATAATATCTATTTTAATACATTTTCACCAGTGGCTGCTTTATCTAACTACTAAAATTCAAGGATGTCCATTGGTGCTTTCGGTAAACAACCCAAACCAAAATAAGATTACAATGCGATGGCATTTTGTTGGAGAAGCCACTATATCAAGATGCTGTTGTTACAACATCATGGAAGGTCACAGTTATCATGTTCTAGTTGGTGTTTCACATTTTATGTATGTTATTGCAATTGTTTGTGTACTTGGAATGGTACCACATTAATATTTAATATCAACACATGCTGTTCATGTTGCTTGAAGGAAAGGAGGGTGTGCAACCTCAAGATTGAGGTGTGTGACTAAGGAAGGGTGCATGAGCCATGACTATTTAACAACTGCCTAAAATAATAGGTTACCAATTAATAATGTACAGATATGTGCAATTACACTGCTTAAATCACTCCCATTGTAAGCACTATTAGTTCTGCATTGCCCCAATGTAAAAGATCCAATGTTAAATACCAGTTCAGTGAGGTATACTTGAAAAATTTTAGTGTATATATATATATATATATATATATATATATATATATATCTTGTTCCAGGGATAATTCTACCTTCTTATCTCCCTGATGCTTTAAGATGTACAACTGTTTAAAATAATGTACATTGAAAAAAAAAATGTTTAGAAGTAATGCAAGTAGAGGCTACTGAAGTGGTATGATGGAACAAAAGCCAGAAGGCACATGGTTTCTCTAGAGCAGGAATGGGAAGCTGCAATAATGTCAAACTGGCTCTTTAATTAATTGTATTGCACAATGCTTAATTATTATAGTCTTCTTTAAAACAAAATAAGGGCTATATGGGCTATATGAGATTCTTTACAGCATCCTTAACACTTTAACTAACTTGGAATACACATAAAAAATTACTACTTTTATAATCATAATTTAGTAAGATCATTAAACAAGGACTGCCTTCCATCCTTACATGCCAGGCTTACTAATACAGAAGTAAAAGAGTTGCACAATGATCTAATGTAAAAAAATTCAATGGAGCTGCCTCACAATTAAGGACTTAAATAGATTTATATAATCATTATTGTGAAGGACTATGCAGGAAGTCCTGGATAACTATATCACAGAAAATAATTAATTGTCTACAGATCGATCGATAGATAGATAGATAGATAGATAGATAGATAGATAGATAGATAGATAGATAGATAGATAGATAGATAGAAATATTGATTGATTGATATAATTATACATTTTGCTATTGATATATCTGACATCTTCCTTATCAGGTTCTGCAATATATTTGTAAAGAGTTATCTATTAAAGCTGAAGTTGTTTGTGAGACAAATGAAGCAATGAGATCTTTAGCCTAATAGGTCTGGTTCAGCATTATTGGTGTCTGTTACATGTGTGTGCTTTCATTGTATTCTGTTGAGTGGATTAACAAGGAGGAGGAAAGATAAAGCAACAGTGGCTTATGCCTTCTGCAAAGTGGCCCGCTGTCACTTCAGGTCAAATCCAGTACTTTCTATTATGAATCCTCTAAATAACTTGTTTCTAATCTGCAGGGTGACCAGAAATAGGAAGGTGCGGGGACAGCCTTTCTGGAATTAATAAGACTTAGTTCTGGTACAGGGCATCACAGCACTGCCCTTACCCAGGAAGTGTTTCCCACAAAGCTCTTAATTAGGTCTGCTAAAAATATATATATTAAAGTATATTTTAGCAAGTGTAATATTTAGTATTAATAAATACATTATAAATATGTGGGTTGAAATGGGGTAATAAACTATAGCTAACTACTGTAAAAAGTTACAGTAGCAATGTACAGGTCAATGGTTAGCAATTTCTAGAATAACAATATGCTTAAACACCACCCAAGTGTTTCAAATGACAGCTTTTTCAAACATTAACTGCATATAGAACATACAGAACACGAATTGAGAGGTGCTCAACATGCTGGGTACATGTTGTCACAGATTTCAGGCCACGAAATCATACTTTACCACCCAGGAAGAAATATATTGTTTTGCTTACCACTGCTACCTTTCCCATGTATTTAGTAGAGGAAACATTAAATACACCTTTATAACCTGTAGGATCAAACACCACAGGATGGAAATCTGGACATCCTTGATTTAGAGTGACACACAAAATATTCCATTTTTCTTAAATCTTGTCAACACTGTTGTGACCCTGTTTTGGTTAGGATCAGTAATTCAGTATGTGCCCCCTTTTTTTTTTTTTTTTTTTTTTTTTAAATTAGCAAATAAATAATACAAAATGGCCTGATGTGCTTTATGTAATTTAGCTCTAGTTTAACATAACATGTCTTCCTGTTCTGCAAAAGTAACATTATTATTGACTTAAATGCATGAAAACTCAATGTATCAGGAATGTACAATGAAAGTATTAGGTTATTTCTACCTTTAAAAAACAACTCAACACACATGGAGATCATATGCAATAAATCAAAGGAAGGGGGATGGAGTACATTTAGGAGAAACAGCATGCTATTGAAATTAAATTTGATCAATATATACTACCCATGCTCTGTTGTATTTAATCTTCCCAGATTGTATTTTTAAGTGTACAGAGAGAAGATAAAATCTCCAGGCTTTCTAATTCACTGTTTTAGTTCCAGTCCACAGATGATCTATGAGATTGAGGTGAGGACTCTGAGCAGACCATACAATGTTTTAAATGCTATTCTCATTGATCCACTGTATCCAAAGTGTGTGGCATTCTGTTTATCTGTGTAATCCTGCTGGTAGATGTACAGGCTTCAAAACTTCAAAATTCAGCAAAAGTGGCAACATATAGCCATCCACAATATCATGATATTGTGCCCTTCACAAAAACCAACCTCTATATGGGACATGATCTGTGGTATAATTATATCTGGGCAGAGGGTGACTTGTCCCAATACCTATTTATGTAATACTGTTCACAACTGTAGTATGGAGGTTATTATAAAAATGTATAGCTTCTGTAGATTTAATTTGTTGTTGAAATCCAACAAATGTGAAATAGCTATCTTGCAATATCTATCACAAATGTGTTTTGAATTTTGTAAATGGAAGATGTAAATGAAAGTTGAAAAAAGGAAAAATAGAAGATTACAAAATCTTAAATTTCAGCGATAAAAAAAAATCTATTCTTCATATTTTCTGTTACATGCACTGTAAAATGGTTAAATTAAAATTGAACAGATTTAACTTTTTCTTGTACTGTAGAATGCCACAAAATATTACCTTCAGCTGTGCAAGAAGGGAACTCCCAAATGCCCTTTGATGCACAGAGATAGACTTCCTGTTTCTTTTGCAAATCAGTATTGTCAAATCCCCACCTAAACAAGTGCCAAACCATTATTAACCGCAGTCATTGCATGCACTAATTGTTTGCTGCAGCAGCAATTCAGGCATAGACAGTTGATAATTTACTGATATTTATTCACTTCACCCCCCATATACTTTGCTTTACCCAGAAACCATCAGAGTCCTTTGACTAACTGTACATTCATGCATCTGTCATAAACAGGAATTGCTGCTACTTTTCTCCTGGATCATGTTCTACCACCATTCCAGAAAATGTCATGAGAATCTGTTACAAATATTTCAGGGAATTTCTATTTAATAGTAATTATAGGTCCATAAGGTCATATGGGGATTATTAACATAAATCTGCAGTAAGCAACATGATTTAGTACCAACAGACCCAAAGTCCAATATAGGTGTGAAAAATCTACCAAATATTCCTCAGAAAACATTATTCAATTGAAGCTGAGAATCAATCCTCCTTGTCTCCTTGAGTACACTTAATAAATCATTTTTCTTCTGTAAATAATCATAACAATAATTATTAAAGTGACATACTCCTATAGTTTAAGGGCCATCAATTTTTGTGTCAGAGACAAGTTTTCCTTATTAATTTTCTTCATTCACTTATTTGAATAGTTCTTAAAAATCATCTGTGCACAATGAAAATATGTCAAAGTTGTCATGTTATACAGAGCCTTGTAAAGAGTCAAGAAACAAAATATTAAAATTAAAATTAAGCAATGTGTGTTTACTCACTGTCACAGAGCCACCAGGAATAATTTGTCAATGGAAACCATAACTGTGAAACACAAATGGACTTTGGTATATTTATATAAACCATTAGCCAACCAAGTAGGAGGCTTTCACATTACAAATAGTGAAATGTATTACTACTGTTTATTTATTATTTTATTTTAGTTTGTGTGTTTGTTCTCTTCATGGGTTTCCCTACAGCAGGGGTGGCTAACCCTGGTCCCGGAGAGCCGCAATCCTGCAGGATTTCCAGGTCTCTCTAAATTATCAATTAATGGATACCTTGAACACAGGGACATTTTGCCTAATTAAGACCCATAATTGGTTCAATTAAGCAGTTAACGATCTGAATAGAACATAAGCCTGTAGACCCTGCGGCTCTCCAGGACCAGGGTTAGCCACCCCTGCCATAAGCCTCAATCAAAGGCCAGATCTCGTACCAGATTGTTGAGGCTCTGTTGGAATATCATGGTTTTGTTATTAATAAGTAAATTAATCAGAACTATAGAAGAGCATAAGAAGGCAGTTATATTCATCCTGAAGCTACACTTAAATTTGGCAAGGTTAGCTAAACTCCAAAGGTGAACAAGTCTAATGTTTCTTAGCTGATAGGAATTTTTCATTCAATGTGAGACTCCTAGTGGTTAAAGATTGATACTGATTTATATATCCCAATGTTAACTTCCATAGCGAGGACAAGAGCAATCAATTTAAGCCTGGGGATCATAAGATTATAAAGTGTGTTGAATAGTGGAAATTCCTTTTAACCATTCATCTTTTTTTAAAGGAACTGTGGGTGGAAACACAGCACCACAAAAATTATGTAACTTTGCCATACATTGTTTAAGTGGTTTTGGTAAACTGGCTAATGTTTTTTTTTTTTTTTTTCCGGGGTGGTGGATACCTTTGAATGTGTATAGCCATTCTCCACTAAAACACCAGTTCCTCTACCCAGCATGGGATTCACACAAAATAAATGTTTGCTGATCTCACCCACACCATCAGCCTCATGATACACACATGAAACCTTTTACATAAATTACTAAGCTTACAGCCTATAAACTAATGAGGTTGAACACCCCTATTCACATGTACCATTAAATAAAAAAACTCACAACATCCCTATGAATTTTAATATGTTATTAATCCAAGCATAACAATTATACAATAACTAAACAGATGTTTTCTCTCATTCTCTCATACTAAAAAAATAAATAATCCTAAAGATCCATACAAGGATGAAGCAACATCTGTCAGAGGATAACATATTGTTATTATTCCATTCCTCCTTGGTATCTTTCAACATTTTCTTTTTTCCAATGAGCATACAAATGTTCAGGATTTTGTTACTTCAGGAGGATGCCCTGGGTTATTCATTTTTCTCATCTCTCACAAAAGACAACACTTTTCCACGATCTGCTGCCACATTAAATTGACAATTCAGCAATAAAAATCATTATGAAATAAAAATGTAATATTTTGAAGGGGGAGGTGGAGTTGGAAAATACACTATTTGAATCGTTCCATTACTTTCATTCGTTCCCTTCCCTTTATTTACCCCATTTGTTTCCTTGGCTCAGCAGCTTTCATATGTGTGTGATTGGTTTAAATGAGAGAGAAATCCCTTGGAAGTCTATTTTACACATTGCCACAGGTTCTACTATACAAGAAGCAATTTGGCTAAATAAAAAAGGAATGAGAATGAAAGGCTGTCTGAAAAAGAATGCTACCCAAAAATGGCAGGGCCTTAAGCCTGATACTATGGAACCTGAATGAACACATTTCATATTTTTCAGATAACCGGGGCTGCATTCACACCCTATCATTATCTTTCAATTCAAGAATGCTACCCAAAGGGGGAGGGGTTACTATATAACCAAACCATCACAAGGGAAGAGGGCAGCGGACTGGTGAGGAAATCTGCCTTGAGGCCACCGCCTGCTAAGGGAAGGTCTCAACTCCAAATAATAATGTTTACACAAGGAACATGTGGTAAGTCCCCTTAGGGCCACACCCAGAACAGCCCATGGATAAATAAACAACAACAATACTCATGCAACACTATCAGACATTTCCTGAAAAACAGACACAATGTCTATTCTGGTACAATAAGTATATGTATATATGCACTTTCTTTATAACAACTGGATGGCAGGGCAACAGCACTGGTACAACATTAGCTTGATTACACATTTGCAGGAGGTCATCTCAGAGGAAACAAAGAGATGAGTTAGTGCAGTGTGCCAGAAGGGTGGAGAATGCAGCCTAGGTTAATGTGCAACATGAGACATTGGTGGCAGGAAGTATGTAAAAACTATAGAGGTAATGATAGACTAAAGAAATAAGTCTTTAGCCTGGACTTAAAGGTTGAAACAGAAGGGGCATCTCTAACATTGGCCAGGAGATCATTTCACAGCTTAAGGACCCTGTAGCTAAATGCTCTCCCTCCTATTGTTTCTGTGCTAATTTTAGGGACTACTAGGTAGCTGGCGTGCTGGGACTAGAGTGCTCCACCAGGTGTATATAAAGCTTGACGAGGTATTCAGAGGCTATAACAGGACTTTCATCAACTGAAATCAGTTCTAGATGCTAGTGTAATATGTGGGTCATGATATTATCTTGCAAGGGCTGCACACTCCACTTAATTCATATTTCAGGTATATGATTACTGTTCAAAACATAAAAATGTGACTTTAATAAAAAACAACAACACAAATATGCAATTATAGCACAGTGGTTTCATATTCGATTACATTTGATGCATATGGATAATATTCACATAAACAATTAACAAAATAAAACATACCATTCAGAGAGAAAAGAAAAAAAATCAATTTTTATGCACAATACTAAAATAACCATGGAGGACTTTTTTTCTTAAGAGTTCTTATTTATGTCGAGCACTTCTGCTGGGCACACAATGCAGAGAATGATGATGTCACCCGTCTTGTTCTGCACTCCGAAGCACAGGCATAAAAATAAATTGTATAATCAAGCAAACCCAGGGAGTTACTGTAACACTGTCATATACACATAAGGATAAACTAGCAAAGAAAATGGTGTACAGACACTAGATTTTTTTTCCGTTGTTAAGGATAACTCAGGTTATCAAACTTTATTTTTCAGAACGCAAAAAACGTACAGTTTATAAAATTAAGTTTGCACAATTTGTAAATTAAATTATTGTTATAGTGCAAATGTATTTTACCATGTGGGAATAAAACTATTTTTTTTTTTGTGTGAAATACGTGTTTAAAATCAATATGAAACCTACTATACATATATATATATATATATACACTCACCTAAAGGATTATTAGGAACACCTGTTCAATTTCTCATTAATGCAATTATCTAACCAACCAATCACATGGCAGTTGCTTCAATGCATTTAGGGGTGTGGTCCTGGTCAAGACAATCTCCTGAACTCCAAACTGAATGTCTGAATGGGAAAGAAAGGTGATTTAAGCAATTTTGAGCGTGGCATGGTTGTTGGTGCCAGACGGGCCGGTCTGAGTATTTCACAATCTGCTCAGTTACTGGGATTTTCACGAACAACCATTTCTAGGGTTTACAAAGAATGGTGTGAAAAGGGAAAAACATCCAGTATGCGGCAGTCCTGTGGGCGAAAATGCCTTGTTGATGCTAGAGGTCAGAGGAGAATGGGCCGACTGATTCAAGCTGATAGAAGAGCAACTTTGACTGAAAGAACCACTCGTTACAACCGAGGTATGCAGCAAAGCATTTGTGAAGCCACAACACATACAACCTTGAGGCGGATGGGCTACAACAGCAGAAGACCCCACCGGGTACCACTCATCTCCACTACAAATAGGAAAAAGAGGCTACAATTTGCACAAGCTCACCAAAATTGGACAGTTGAAGACTGGAAAAATGTTGCCTGGTCTGATGAGTCTCGATTTCTGTTGAGACATTCAGATGGTAGAGTCAGAATTTGGCGTAAACAGAATGAGAACATGGATCCATCATGCCTTGCACTGTGCAGGCTGGTGGTGGTGGTGTAATGGTGTGGGGGATGTTTTCTTGGCACACTTTAGGCCCCTTAGTGCCAATTGGGCATCGTTTAAATGCCACGGCCTACCTGAGCATTGTTTCTGACCATGTCCATCCCTTTATGACCACCATGTACCCATCCTCTGATGGCTACTTCCAGCAGGATAATGCACCATGTCACAAAGGTCGAATCATTTCAAATTGGTTTCTTGAACATGACAATGAGTTCACTGTACTAAACTGGCCCCCACAGTCACCAGATCTCAACCCAATAGAGCATCTTTGGGATGTGATGGAACGGGAGCTTCGTGCCCTGGATGTGCATCCCACAAATCTCCATCAACTGCAAGATGCTATCCTATCAATATGGGCCAACATTTCTAAAGAATGCTTTCAGCAACTTGTTGAATCAATGCCACATAGAATTAAGGCAGTTCTGAAGGCGAAAGGGGGTCAAACACAGTATTAGTATGGTGTTCCTAATAATCCTTTAGGTGAGTGTATATACAGTGAGGGAAAAAAGTATTTGATCCCCTGCTGATTTTGTACGTTTGCCCACTGACAAAGAAATGATCAGTCTATAATTTTAATGGTAGGTGTATTTTAACAGTGAGAGACAGAATAACAACAAAAATATCCAGAAAAATGCATTTCAAAAAAGTTATAAATTGATTTGTATGTTAATGAGGGAAATAAGTATTTGATCCCCTATGAATCAGCAAGATTTCTGGCTCCCAGGTGTCTTTTACACAGGTAACGAGCTGAGATTAGCTGTATAAAAGACACCTGTCCACAGAAGCCAATCAGATTCCAAACTCTCCACCATGGCCAAGACCAAAGAGCTGTGCATGGATGTCAGGGACAAGATTGTAGACCTACACAAGGCTGGAATGGTCTACAAGACCATCGCCAAGCAGCTTGGCGAGAAGGTGACAACAGTTGGTGCGATTATTCGCAAATGGAAGAAACACAAAATAACTGTCAGTCTCCCTCGGTCTGGGACTCCATGCAAGATCTCACCTCGTGGAGTTTCAATGATCATGAGAACGGTGAGGAATCAGCCCAGAACCACACGGGAGGATCTTGTTAATGATCTCAAGGCAGCTGGGACCATAGTCACCAAGAAAACAATTGGTAATACACTACGCCGTGAAGGACTGAAATCCTGCAGCACCCGTAAGGCCCCCCTGCTCAAGAAAGCACATGTACAGGCCCGTCTGAAGTTTGCCAATGAACATCTGAATAATTCAGAGGAGAACTGGGTGAAAGTGTTGTGGTCAGATGAGACCAAAATCAAGCTCTTTGGCATCAACTCAACTCGCTGTGTTTGGAGGAGGAGGAATGACCCCAAGAACACCATCCCCACCGTCAAACATGGAGGTGGAAACATTATGCTTTGGGGGTGTTTTTCTGCTAAGGGGACAGGACAACTGCACCACATCAAAGGGACGATGGACGGGGCCATGTACCATCAAATCTTGGGTGAGAACCTCCTTCCCTCAGCCAGGGCATTGAAAATGGGTCGTGGATGGGTAATCCAGCATGACAATGACCCAAAACACACAGCCAAGGCAACAAAGGAGTGGCTCAAGAAGAAGCACATTAAGGTCCTGGAGTGGCCTAGCCGGTCTCCAGACCTTAATCCCATAGAAAATCTGTGGAAGGAGCTGAAGGTTCGAGTTGCCAAACGTCAGCCTCGGAACCTTAATGACTTGGAGAGGATCTGCAAAGAGGAGTGGGACAAAATCCCTCCTGAGATGTGTGCAAACCTGGTGGCCAACTACAAGAAACGTCTGACCTCTGTGATTGCCAACAAGGGTTTTGCCACCAAGTACTAAGTCGAAGGGGTCAAATACTTATTTCCCTCATTAACATGCAAATCAATTTATATTTTTTTTTAAATGCATTTTTCTGGATTTATTTGTTGTTATTCTGTCTCTCACTGCTAAAATACACCTACCATTAAAATGATAGACTGATCATTTCTTTGTCAGTGGGCAAACGTACAAAATCAAAAGGGGATCAAATACTTTTTTCCCCCACTGTATATATATAAAGAATTTGAAATTTCTGAAAATAAATTGTAGCATAATACAAATCCAGGGATATACAGCAAGGCACTTCTCAATGTGGCATCTAACAGCCATTCTCTCTCTGCAGCAGAATGTGCACACTCACTGGCAGAGAGAGAGAAGGGGGTGGGGACTACGAACTCCATCAACTTCTATTACATTTTACAAGAACCCACTTGTTCTTGAAACTGAGAAATATGATTATATTTTTTGTTTTTATTGAAGTAATAGAGATTAAACAGTTTGGACTGCCCAAGAGTATTGGGTGTGATAAATAATATATTCATTTGTCTGTATACTGAAAAGAAAAGAAAAATGTCTTAAATTAGAATATCTCTGAGCTGAAGTGATGATATTCTGGGCAATTTTTTAATGTGCACATTAAAAGAGAGGTCCGGATCGAAGATAGCACCTTACATGCTGATATTCTGGGACTGAGGTTAAAGTTGTCAGTGTTAAGGACAGACATTATTGAAATTACAGTAAAATGTCTCTGCCCTAATATTAAAAATTCTGTTTTATCAGAATTCAGCATTCACCAACTTTTTATCTCAGAAAGACACTGAGACAGGTTGCACAGCTCTGGAAAAAATTAAGAGACTACTCCAAGTTCAGAAATCAATGTTAAGTGGTCTCTTAATTTTTTCCAGAGCTGTATATGCACGCTGTCTCGAAGTGGAAGCATATAGAGTGAGAAGAGCTTTGTTTCAATAGTAGAGCCGTGAGGCACTCCAAACATAATATCAGATAGATTTGATGTTTTTTGTTTTATTAATCTGCACATATTGAAATCTGTTTGTTAGGTAGGATTTAAAACAACCTAGAACAAGACTCAAAAAGTCTGCTATGTTTTAGAGGTGGTCTATCAGGATTTGATGGTCAATAGTGTCAAAGAAGGCATGTATACCATTTTATAGTTGTTACCTACATTGGAGGGCAGAAGGAAATCATTAAATACTTTAGTTTAGACTGTTTCAGCTCTGTGTCCAGTGCAAAAACCCAATTGGAATTTTTCATATATATTATTTACAGTGTGAAATGACTGTAGTTGAGTTGCAACTACTTTCCCAAAAGTTCAATTAAAGTTTTTGTGTGAGGGCCCCTAGTGTCACTAATAATTATAGTCCCTATTGGACAGCTATAGGTTTGTTTTGTAGTGCTATTTCTTTTTTTCTTTTAAGAGACTATTTAATTTAATGAATGCCCCGGGTCAAGGGAGTATTCCTGTGAATAGGGGAAAAAGCAAGCTGCAATATAAGATTGCAGGGTTGCAGCCTGGTTGGTGCTCCTGGGAGTATAGTTCTCAAGCAGCATCTGAGTAAATATGTAAGGTATCTCATGCAGTATCCATTCAACACATATGAAGCTAAGTTCACCTTGGCTTGTTGTTACTATGCATACAAGAGGCCTCATCCTGTTCAGTCTGGAACATGCCACCCACTCATCTCTTTCGTAAAATCAAGTACTGTACTCCCTCAAAGTGGAAAATACACACACACACACACACACACACGCACACACACACTGCGTGGATGTTCAGATCATAGAGGGCTGTGTGGTTTAATTTAGTATAGACTGAAATTGAAAAAAATATTTTAGCTATGGCCAGGCCAGTAACAACTGTTGTTAGGAGAAATGTTGGAGTTTAAAAGGCTGCTGTTTTAATACAGTAATCTTTGAGTAAAAAGCATATATACATATATATAACACAATAAAATAGCATTATGGTGAATTCTTTTAAATATTTATTCATTTTCAAGTTGTGTACGGTAGTTGATCATGGAATGAAAATGAGAGGGGATTCTAAAGCAAGTATGCCAGATGAATAATAATGATAATAAGAAGAAGAAGAAGAAGTAGAAGAAGAAGAAGAAGAAGAAGAAGAAGAAGAAGAAGAAGAAGATCCATAATAATAACAGTCGTATTTATTTATTATAGATAAACAAGTCCATACACTATTACAATTGTGTATGGGTAGACATACACAGACAGGGCTTACCTTGAATATCAGGGTCTGCTTGGAGAAACAATACCTCTTGTGGTTTGCTTCAGAATTCTCCTGTTACCAAGGAAACCTCAAGAAAAACTATGTTGTGTATGCCTAATCCTGTATGATCCTGAATCTAAACAATCCCTTTGGTAACAGCAGATCTTCAATCAGATTCTTGAGAGATCTTCTTTTACTAAGGCAAACAGACACTATTATTGTTATTATATGCATTTTTGCATTATATAGCAGTTTTAAATGGTATGGGCACAATAAAAAAAAAGAAAAATCAGCTACAGTTTTGAATCAGTCAATATGACTCAATTGAATAGGAGACAAGCAAAATTCAAACACAAAACCTATACTCAACATTCTGGTTTGTCTTAACCAGCTTTATTATAAGTATAATCGAATCAATGCACTTGAAAAGTTGATATTTTTTTGCCCCACAAGGTGTACCAGTCTACAGATAAGGCCTCATCTGTTAGTTGAAGATGTTTGTGGCCTTTGGGGTGAGGAAATCCCAATGAAACATTCTGTAATGTTATTTGTAATTTAAGTGCGCCTCAAAATGAATACGATCCCAGTGTTCACAGATACACACTTTAATTTTGTTGGTTTTAGATCACCAAGCACCTGTCATGTGCTGTTACCCCTTAGGAGGGTTCTGCAGTGTGATCTGCTCTAGGTGATCTGTGAAATGTGTTCATTACCCTTAGCAGACAAATGCCAGCAAAATGCATTACATCTTCATTCACTGAAGTCATCTTATCATTATACCTGATCATGGGTCTTTGTCACTGTGGCACAAACAAAAGTAATGTATGACTTTTTTTCTGATTAAAGGGCAATTGAGTGAGACAGCTGAGAGTGCATGCATGCTAGGAAGAAATCTACGTAGTTCTGCAGGCTGCATCAACGAAAACTTCACACACATTAACCACAAACTGTCTACAGCCCTTGTACTTTAGCAGGCCTCATTTGCACATCTGCAGCAGGTATGCATGCTAGAAAGAGTTTTTAAAAAATGCTGCATCCTGTGTGTGTTCAACCCATATGCCTAAAATTTCAATTTTGTTGTACAGTTGCAGAACAAAGCAATTAACATTATCACTTTAAAAATGTGTGTATAATTCTACTTTAATATTGGATCAGCCAAATGAAAAATGTCCCCATCCCTGTTTTCATTCCAGGGGGTCGTTGGAAGACAAGAAGACCAGCTGTCCTCCCAAACATCTTGCAAATATAGAAAAACGATATTGATATGCATATCAACCATATGTAGAGTTCTCAAGCTGTTTTTGCAGAAAAGACCTGAAATGTTGGTTAATGTACAGAGCTTTTAGAAGAGAATCTTGCCAGGAAATGAATAGCGGTCAGGAGATATTTTGTTCCTGTGAAACTGTTTTAAGCACAGAAACATATGTTCTAATGCTGTGATTTTTAAATGTCGTGTGACTGCTGATTTAGGAATGTGTTTGACTGCTTTAGTCCATTATTTTAAATGGCATTGACTGGGTGGCATATCATTAGTAGCAACTAATATTGCAATTAATGTATTATTATATTTAAACTATTTAATAATAACAATGAGCTCAATTCCTCCCATAGTACATAAACACATAAACAATGAGCTTATGTGATTCTCAAGTGTAAATCAGATTAACCCTAGCATTCTCCATGGACATTTTTCAGCCACAAATCAGATTATAGAACTTTTCTACCAAACATGCACTTGCATCATTAGTTACACATGGAAACTTCACCAATTATACCCCTTTGGAGTTTATTGAGTTATCTAAGTGAATATAGTAAATAAGTACATTATTTGACGTATTGAGGATGCCAATACTTACTACATAGATATCTATATGAAACCTTTATCTCACTGAAACCTTTACTTCAAGATGAAAGTGTTGAATTACTTTTAAAAAAGGTATGATAAATAGGAACTGTTTAACTAGCAATATAGGATTATTGAATGACATTCTTTCCATTGAAGAGTACTAATACTCAATAGGAATGAAAGGAAAAGGAAACTTACAGGCTATTTAAATAAACTACAGACTGGTGGTCAGCGAAAGAATACAATGTATATTTATTAAATGATTGTAAACAGGGATATATGTATTATGGTGTAATACTGTTAATTAATTAAATATATGAATTATGAATTTATATGAATATAATCTTAAACCATTTTTTGTTGTAGACTTTTGTTGTAGTTTTTAAAAATACCTCAACATATGCTATGGGATACAAGTCTGAAGAAGAAATATGTGAAAATGATTTATAGTGCAGCACTTTCAAAGGACAGAGCATATAGTGAAAGAATAAAATAATTTAAACATTGACAGAATATAACAAGACATATTTATCAAGCAGGGAAATCATGAAGCATTTAGAGAATCAATCTATTATCAACCAAACATTATGCATATTGTCTAAACTGTTTGTTGCTGAGCAGCTGAATCTGGAGGGAAGAAATCAAGATATTGGACATATAAAGATAAACTATGACACCATGGCCACAGCAAATGATTGGTTTTGTCCAAGAAAGGACACAAGCAGAATAACAATGACAGAGCATGTATATTTTCATCCAACCATATAAATATTGGTAAACATGAAACTCTCTCTTTCACACACGCGCACACACACACATATAAATATATACACTCACCTAAAGGATTATTAGGAACACCTGTTCAATTTCTCATTAATGCAATTATCTAACCAACCAATCACATGGCAGTTGCTTCAATGCATTTAGGGGTGTGGTCCTGGTCAAGACAATCTCCTGAACTCCAAACTGAATGTCTGAATGGGAAAGAAAGGTGATTTAAGCAATTTTGAGCGTGGCATGGTTGTTGGTGCCAGACGGGCCGGTCTGAGTATTTCACAATCTGCTCAGTTACTGGGATTTTCACGAACAACCATTTCTAGGGTTTACAAAGAATGGTGTGAAAAGGGAAAAACATCCAGTATGCGGCAGTCCTGTGGGCGAAAATGCCTTGTTGATGCTAGAGGTCAGAGGAGAATGGGCCGACTGATTCAAGCTGATAGAAGAGCAACTTTGACTGAAAGAACCACTCGTTACAACCGAGGTATGCAGCAAAGCATTTGTGAAGCCACAACACGTACAACCTTGAGGCGGATGGGCTACAACAGTAGAAGACCCCACCGGGTACCACTCATCTCCACTACAAATAGGAAAAAGAGGCTACAATTTGCACAAGCTCACCAAAATTGGACAGTTGAAGACTGGAAAAATGTTGCCTGGTCTGATGAGTCTCGATTTCTGTTGAGACATTCAGATGGTAGAGTCAGAATTTGGCGTAGAGAGAATGAGAACATGGATCCATCATGCCTTGTTACCACTGTGCAGGCTGGTGGTGGTGGTGTAATGGTGTGGGGGATATTTTCTTGGCACACTTTAGGCCCCTTAGTGCCAATTGGGCATCGTTTAAATGCCACGGCCTACCTGAGCATTGTTTCTGACCATGTCCATCCCTTTATGACCACCATGTACCCATCCTCTGATGGCTACTTCCAGCAGGATAATGCACCATGTCACAAAGGTCGAATCATTTCAAATTGGTTTCTTGAACATGACAATGAGTTCACTGTACTAAACTGGCCCCCACAGTCACCAGATCTCAACCCAATAGAGCATCTTTGGGATGTGGTGGAACGGGAGCTTCGTGCCCTGGATGTGCATCCCACAAATCTCCATCAACTGCAAGATGCTATCCTATCAATATGGGCCAACATTTCTAAAGAATGCTTTCAGCACCTTGTTGAATCAATGCCACATAGAATTAAGGCAGTTCTGAAGGCGAAAGGGGGTCAAACACAGTATTAGTATGGTGTTCCTAATAATCCTTTAGGTGAGTGTATATGCATTTGTGAAAATGATGGGGCCACTATAACAATATCACCTCAATATGAATGGGGGGTTTGTTCTCCTTTTCAGTCATACGTCACATCCTTTGTAAAGCCCAATGTTTCCATTGCTATGTAAACAATAACAGCAGAGCTTTTCCAGCATCTGTGCTGCTTACTTCCTGGTTTCATAATGAATGAACATTGCTTCTGACTGACAAGCAATTTATAACAACTGGCACTTAACTTGTGGTTCTTTGGAGCCGTTAGGTAGTAATCATGCAGAGTTCACCTGCATACAAGTTCCTGTGCACTCCTGTCTGATCAGTCTCTAAACGGGGGGGGGGGATGTATAACAGATGACCCCTGCTGGCTATTTAGGCATATGACATATGTTTATAATAAAACACTGGGTACAGTCCCACTCAGGGGCATAAATGTAGCATTAAAGTCCTTACAAAATAGCTGTGACACACTTTACAGAAGCTGGAAATGTGCTGATACATTGTGGTGGCATAAGCCATGTGCGGTTGCGTCCCATTCCTGGAATCTGGAATTTTGGAAATTGGGACATGGGGCTATAGGGGTGTTTAGGGGATTGATAATATAATATCATGCCCCCACAGTCCTTCAGTTATCTGGTAGAACCAATTATACATATTTGGCATCCTCCAGACAATTCATTCTGCAGTCTTGATGATCCTCAAAGAATCTGAGATCAAACTTGACTGTAGCAGTTGTATATATCATAGACAGATTATTTTAAGGTTCTGATTAGCCAGAATTTGCCGTTACAAATTACAACAGAAAAATGAAATTGAATCTTTTTCCTGGTGATTTATATTTTCTGCCATTTCTAAGGTTTAGCATTCCACCACTGAGAAAGCATGATTACTTTAAAAAAAAAAAAGTGCTCTATGCTCTCCATATGGTGCATTTACTTTCGGTTAACGTTGGCGGTCTTGTTTTAGGGAATCTATAAAAGATTAAATACCATCTTGTGAATTTCACAGACATTGACTTATAAAGTGGTTTTGCTTGTACAGAGCTAGAGATGTTTTAAAACTTCAGATACTAATAAAATGACAAACTGCTCTAATTTAAAGGCACAATTTTGCTGCTTAAATCTTTGAGCATATTATGGGCAGTTTATATAATCCAACCCAAAGTCGATCCAAAGTCAGCCACCCTGAAGCTATTTGCTGTTGAGTTCCACAATAAGGGGCTAATTGTCCCAATATTAAAACAAAAACCCTTTGTGGAAAACAGTTTATAATTTTAAGATTTATTGTCTTTAGTTTCCATGGAATTCCTTACTAATGGAAATCATGAGTTTGGCATTAACATCTTATTTCTTTTAAAAAAGTGACGTAGTTGCACAGCCCCTTGATGAGCTTTGTTTGCGGAAGTATTCATCAATGCATTTCACATTCGAATTTACCCATTTTGCAAAGGAAAGCTCTTACATGTATAGTGAATTACCCTTCCTTCAGAGGCTCAAATAACAAATTGTGCTGCTGCAGTGTTGACAGAGGAGGCAGTCATTGTGCTGCAGTTCAAAATCACCAATCTTATTACTGTGTCAGCACACAGAACCATGAGTCCCACTCAATAGAAGAAAAAACTTGAGCCAGGCACACTAAACCAGATTACAAAAGGAACCAGGCACACCCAAACAGGATTACAAACAGAAGGCTGTTCTAACCAGCTGTAAACTAAAGCTGATAGCCAGATGAATGCAACACACATGTTACCTTAGATCAATACTTTATGATTTAAGACCCCAAGAGGACAACATACTGGTATGAGAATAAACTATAGTATCAATAAATGTGTTATAAGGAGCATTGCTCATGGGAAGGAGAGACAAGGGAGAAACAACTGTACTCACAAACATTGGAGGAGCACCAAAAGGACAAGTTATTTTTGTAGAAGAAAGCATGTGAATTGGAAATGTAGGAAAGAAAATAACAACTGTCAGTAATGTTTGTGTCAACTGATATCCAAAAAATTGCTTGTTAGTTTTTAATAGGTGATTAATAAAGATAAGGAAAAAGTGGGGCCACCATAATATACCAAATATATAAATTGCTCCTGACATACAAGAATCCTTCCCTCTATTTCTATAATAGTTTCCACATTCATGTCTTCACATTGCATGTATTCTCAACACAAATACAAATAGCTATGTATAATGATAACCACTCCCTTATTAGTTGATACTTCTCAGTTTACTAATTTATAATCACCACTTTAACTAAAAGTATGATATTATTGATTCAACTCTTACTTGAGCTTTTCCTAAATTGCCCCTAGACTGAATCATGCACTTCAGTTTGTAGCTATTCGCAGATAAACATATTGTTTATGGATTGGATGTTGTGGGACGACACCTGGCAGATTAAATTCAATGTGGACAAGTGCAAGGTAATACACGCAGGTAACAAAAATGTCCACTATAATTACACTATGGGAGGAATAGAACTAGATGAAGTATCGCATGAGAAAGACCTAAGAGTCTACGCGGACTCCTCACTTTCTCCATCCAAACAATGTGAGGAAGCAATAAAAATGGCAAACAGAATGCTAGGGTATATTGTCAAAAGTGTAGAATTTAAAACAAGGGAAGTAATGTTAAGACTGTACATTGCACTAGTTAGACCTCATCTGGAATACTGTGTACAGTTCTGGGCACCAAACTTCAAGAAAGATATCGCTGCTCTAGAGGCAGTTCAGAGGAGAGCAACCAGACATTCCAGGTCTGAAGGGAATGTCCTACTGAGAGACTGAGGGACCTAAACCTTTTCACCCTGGAACAGAGGAGACTACGTGGGGACTTGATCCAAGTCTTCAAAATCATGAAGGGCATCGACCACATCAAACCAGAGGAGCTTTTCCAGATCAGCAGGGACACATGCACCCGGGGACACAAATGGAAATTGGGCTTCAATGCATTAAAAACGGAAAACAGGAGACACTTCTTCACACAGAGAGGCGTCACAATCTGGAACAAACTCCCCAACAATGTAGTAGATGCTGAAAATTTGGGAACATTTAAAAATAGACTGGATAGGATCCTTGGATCACTTAGTTATTAATGGACACCAAACAAGCACGATGGGTCAAATGGCCTCCTCTCGTTTGTAAACTTTCTTATGTTCTTATGTTGTATATTGTATTCTCATACTCTTCACTGTGTTACTTTGGGTATGGGTGTCTTGTAAGATAAATAAACATACATACAAACAAACAAATACATATTTAATAAGTGTAACTTGTTAGTTCATAATAATATAGAAATATAATATATATATACATATATATATATATATATATATATACACTCACCTAAAGGATTATTAGGAACACCTGTTCAATTTCTCATTAATGCAATTATCTAACCAACCAATCACATGGCAGTTGCTTCAATGCATTTAGGGGTGTGGTCCTGGTCAAGACAATCTCCTGAACTCCAAACTGAATGTCTGAATGGGAAAGAAAGGTGATTTAAGCAATTTTCAGCGTGGCATGGTTGTTGGTGCCAGACGGGCCGGTCTGAGTATTTCACAATCTGCTCAGTTACTGGGATTTTCACGCACAACCATTTCTAGGGTTTACAAAGAATGGTGTGAAAAGGGAAAAACATCCAGTATGCGGCAGTCCTGTGGGCGAAAATGCCTTGTTGATGCTAGAGGTCAGAGGAGAATGGGCCGACTGATTCAAGCTGATAGAAGAGCAACTTTGACTGAAAGAACCACTCGTTACAACCGAGGTATGCAGCAAAGCATTTGTGAAGCCACAACACGTACAACCTTGAGGCGGATGGGCTACAACAGCAGAAGACCCCACCGGGTACCACTCATCTCCACTACAAATAGGAAAAAGAGGCTACAATTTGCACAAGCTCACCAAAATTGGTGTAATGGTGTGGGGGATGTTTTCTTGGCACACTTTAGGCCCCTTAGTGCCAATTGGGCATCGTTTAAATGCCACGGCCTACCTGAGCATTGTTTCTGACCATGTCCATCCCTTTATGACCACCATGTACCCATCCTCTGATGGCTACTTTCAGCAGGATAATGCACCATGTCACAAAGGTCGAATCATTTCAAATTGGTTTCTTGAACATGACAATGAGTTCACTGTACTAAACTGGCCCCCACAGTCACCAGATCTCAACCCAATAGAGCATCTTTGGGATGTGATGGAACGGGAGCTTCGTGCCCTGGATGTGCATCCCACAAATCTCCATCAACTGCAAGATGCTATCCTATCAATATGGGCCAACATTTCTAAAGAATGCTTTCAGCACCTTGTTGAATCAATGCCACATAGAATTAAGGCAGTTCTGAAGGCGAAAGGGGGTCAAACACAGTATTAGTATGGTGTTCCTAATAATCCTTTAGGTGAGTGTATATATATATATATATATATATATATATATGTGTGTGTGTGTGTGTGTGTGTGTGTGTGTGTGTGTGTGTGTGTGTGTGTGTGTGTGTGTGTGTGCCAAGTGATCAATGTAAATTGATCTGATTTGTTGCTACGGTTGTTTTGCTTTGAAATCGATAGGTTATTATCATAACCCCCGTTCCCTGAAAAAGAAAGACAGCCATTACCTAACGGCAGGGGTGGAAAGTAACGAATTACAACTACTCTCGATCCTGTAACTGAGTCGGGTTTTCGTGTATTTTTCCAATGTGGTAATTTTACTTTTACTTAAGTATGTTTTGAGTGAAGTATTGTACTTCGCTACTTTTAAAAAGGCATTCGTTACAGAGTACACATTTTGTAGGCTGTCACGAAAAAACTAAACGTGTCTGAGAGACAAATAGACCAATTCAAATGTCCACCATCCCGCCCACAACACTCAACAGGTCAACCAAATTGTGTGTCGTGATGCTTACGGTCGGTCAGTCAAAGATTTGAAGTGAGTCCTCCAGCCCAGCAGCAGTGAGGTGAGTTAAGCAGCTAGCTATCTGTCCTCCAGTATTAGTCAGTAGGGCTGAATATCTTTTAATCGAAATCGAAAATCGATCGAAACGAGCGTTTCATTCCCACCATCGAATTGAAAGACAGTATCGCGATTTATTTGTCTGTCTTCGCCAAACCAAAATTAATCGGCAAAAACAAAACGACAGCAGACAGTAAATATGTCTTCGTGTGTGCATTTATCCCACGTATCCGTTCTTCTATAGAATATGTCACTCAATATTTGAATTACCGATACGGCGTTTCAGCTGTGAACTCATCAGATGTAATAAGTTATAACACTTATAACACTTTCTTCTCCAACTGCGGAACCGGCAGTTTATGCGGCAGGATACTGAATACAATATAGCCGACAATCTGGGCCTTGTAATAACAATTAGTCATTGTGTAAGGTTTCTTGTTGAGTCCTGAAATATGATTTTCTACAAGTATATTCATATATTATTGTCATTTTTTATTGTATTAGCAGATTTGCAGCTGCTATAGCGCTGCATCAGTGTTGGATCAGTCACATGTTTGATCATGAATGATAATTATTTTATATTATAGGCACTGTAGTGTTGAAAAGTGCATTTACTGCATTGCTGTACCCAGCTGTAACTGAGACGGATCCATTCCAATGCGCTTACACGTTGCATAATACTATAGGCTATGTAATATTTCAGTTTCCTGCTAATTTTATAACCGGTTCTTTGTTTTATAATTGTATATGTCTGCTTAGATATGTGCATATAATTTATAGTGTACAGTTTGTTTTATTATTATTTTTCTTGTGTATGTATATGTGCACGTTTTGATACGCAGTTTAATAATCACAGCTGATACAGCTCCCGTCTGCCTGTCCTCTGATCGGCTCAGCGAGTTTCTAACGGTCCTGGAATTCAATCATGACACTCCAGAAAAACTGTTCATGCAAATCTAGAACTACTTAAAGTTCATTAAAGTGCGTTTCATAAACCCTTACTGTTCATTTACTGTTAATACTGTTATTGTTGATTTCCTGGCTGGCAGTGTTAAGATAGTTGTTGGATTTTTGTCAAGAAAGGTTATTAATTTAGAGAGAAGTGTGCGAAGTAAAATAACTACAATCGAAAATTGAACCGAATCGAAAATGTTTGGAATCGTTACAGCCCTATAGTGAGCAAACATTTGAAGAGCTTCGTGGCAAAACGTGATAATGAAGCCAATTTCACACATAATTCAACTACGGTATTGCTATGGATACTCCTAGAGGGTACTTTTTTCACGTAGTAAACACAGTTTAATCTAATCCAAGTTATATGTGTTGTCAACATTTTTAGCATTGGGTTTACATTTGACTTTGCTGATTTATATCAAAACGCAATATATCAATTTTAGCCAATCAGCATCATGCTCATTTTTGAAAATAACATTGTTCTCTGAAATGGTAAACGTTCACACGATCATAATGAATACATCATTCAGCAATGTTGACAACATATCAGTCAATATCACAAATTACAAATATATATATATATATTGTACATCAATGTAGATTTTATATATATATATATATATATATATATATATATATATATATATATATATAATCTACATTGATGTACACTGCAAGTTCTACTTCTGAAAATTATCTGTGTAAATGGGCAACTGTATGTAAACTAATGCAATATAGATTAATAGGCAGTCAATCCTATGTGTGCTATGTTTTCAGTATCACAGGCCTGTCATTCCATAGAAAGCAGCTGTCATTCCATGTCATTCCACAATTTTTTTTTATCTGAGGTTATTTTAAAGAAAGTGTATTCAGGATTTTATGATTCCTGTGTGGGATTTGGAGATATAGACCGTCCTTCTGTTTTCCCCATTGTAGTCTATGGGCATTCCACTCCCCATTATAGTTAATGGGTATTTCATTTTGTCATTCGTTTTAGTCTGTCCGCAATAAACTAATAATAAAGTTATATCAGCATTTATTTGTGTTCTAGGTAAGGTGGTGTTGTGATTGTATTTGTATTTATTTATTTAAATATCAGCTACAGCCATTTAGAAATAATAATAATGCAAACTTTTAAATCAATAAAACCATTTCTTTATTGTTACATATCTCTGCATATCTCCGAGCTCTCAATTACTTAATTGAACTCTTAATTGAACTAATAATTTCCTAAATCAGAGTCTTTTCATTATTTTAAACAACACTTTTATTACCCAATTTCAAAAGTAATATCTAAGCAGAGTTTTAATTCAATTAAGGTTCAATTAAATAATTGAGAGCTTGGTTGGAACAAAAACCAGCAGGGTATGGGGTCCTCCAGGACCAGGGTTGGGAACCACTGCTCTGGGACAAGTGGACCCAAACCGTGCCCTCCACAGCATAAAAGAGACTCCAGACCCCCTCACTGTGGGGTCAATCAGTCAGGCCTGTACTGTTCTCTTGGTGCTGCCACACATGCACCCACTTGTCCAGAACACTAGCCAGTTGAGCGTCTGTGCCATTCATGCCCCAATAGTGACCCCTCTTTCAAAGTCACTTAGATCCTTTCCTCTTGCCATCTTGATCCACAATCGAGGTCAGCTGGGCCTGCTCAGCATTTGTATAAATGCCACAGAGCATGATAGGATGTTAATTGCTTAATTGTATCATGCAGTACACCTGTTTGGAGGCATCTGCATTCGTTATGTTCCTGTGCGTGTGTGTATATATATATGTGTTAGCGTTTGCTTAGAGATCATGTGACAACACTTTGTTAAAAGTAACTATGTAATTTGTACTTTTTAAATGAGCTACTTTTTTACTTTTTTAAAACCAGTACTTTTACTTTTACTTGTACTTGAGTAAAATTTCATCAAAGTAACAGTACTAGTAGTAGTAGTAGTAGGATTTTTCAGTACTCTTTCCACCTCTGCCTAATGGGAAAAGCCTTCTGATCTGCCAATTATTGAAAGCATGTACCAAAGCTGCCCTGCTAGCAGGAGGAAGACCCACCCCCAGCGTCTGTGAAAAGTCTCCTCCTGACTGCTGCTCCCTGCCATTTCTTCATTAGGAAGGTCGTCTGGTCGAGCAACCCCTGAAGAGCAATGGCTGTTTTTTTCATGGAACAGGGGTTATGATAATAACCTATCGTTCCCTTTCAAATCGAAAGACAGCCATTACCTAATGGGGAGACTATACCAGAGCTGTTGCGAGTCCAGACACCTGACTAAGCCTAACCCCACAATGACAAGGATAGCAGAGCCTCACGGCGCATGAGGGCCAGCAGTTTGAAGTACCTGGGAGCCCTGGGTGGTAGAACCATGTGAAGGTCTGTGTGGCACCGTGAAAAAGAGCCCAAGACATGGCTTGTCCCTTTGTCGAGTGCGCTGAGATGAGGCAGGGTGATTCTAGGGTATGTGGGGGCGGAGTTTTCTCCCATGAGAGCGGAGCGGGGGGGGGGGGGTGCGTTGGAGCGGCAGAGTTTTCTTCCATGAGAGCAGGGGGGGGTTCATATTTGGGGGGCCCCCCTCATCACGGGGCCCCTGGCAATTGCCTAGGGTGCCTACCCCCCTGCGACACCCCTGGGCATGGGAACATTAGCAGTCTAGTAGGTGAGCCGGATCGAATCTGCCACCCAGTATGCCAGGTGAGCCGGTGGTGGAACCGTAGCAGACAAACAGCTGGTCAGATTTGCGGCTCTGTGCAATCCTCCGCATTAGGGCTGCACGATTATGGCCAAAATGATAATCGCGATTATTTTGATCAATATTGAGATCACAATTATTTAGCATGATTATTCATTGATTTTATGGACAAGATATTTTTATTGCACTTTCACATTTAAATAAACAGACCATTGCTTTCACTTCCATGTTGTACATCAAAATAAGACTGGTCCTTAAAGTGCATCATCTCCTAGCAGCGAAATATAAATAAAATTGTACCCAAAATATAGGCTAACTAAAAATAAATATGCCATCACAGAATACAACCAAATGAAACCAATTCAGGCCTATGCAGAAAAGGCAGTAACATAGTGTTTACAGGTTTTTGGCAAGAAACACCAGCCTGTCAACATTTTCTGGCTTGAGTGACGAGCGAAGCAGAGGGGTGTACTACAAAGGGAGTTTAACCTTATCAAGGAAAGTCAGGGTTGACAAACTGATTGCCTAAACTGGTGTTAACCAGTACTACGACGGTGATTAAGATGTCGGTTAGTTGACTCAGTGTTAACTGGAGTTAGTGCGCGTTCCTGTGAAAGGGGCGCGTCTGCAGCGCATGCTCAGAGTCTGCAGTGTGCACAGTGTCTGAGCGCTGGACTGTCCCCGGAATAATGCAGCTGAGGTTAGCGGCTCAATCTAACACCGTGGTGGCCATTGCCGACAGAGTCAATTCATAAGAACAGTGTTCTTGTCATATGTTCTCTATTTTGTCTTACGGATTCTTCTTTTATTTGTAATATGATTGAGATGTAAGGACATGTACAATAGTCTATCTAAATATGTGAAAACAATTAGGATAATTCAATCATAGCCTACACATGGGCTACATCTCTGAAATTGACTTAATACTCACTGTTAATGAATTAAGACCTACTAAAGCACCTGGGCTGTAGGGCTACCTGTATGAATTTAATTTAACTTCATTCTAACAATCATTTCAGCTGCAGCCCCTGTGGAAAGCGCACCTGCAACAAGTCCGGATGAAATATATTCTATCAAGTGGTGTGTATTAATACTACTCATTATTAATACACAGTATAGATGTGGTGTGTAGCCTACACTTATAATAGCCTATTTATGTGTTCACAGCAAACAGAAAAAGGCAAAGATAGTGAAAACTGGAGGTGGGCATGATT